>NW_025335068.1:0-394465 GCF_018152115.1 Drosophila rhopaloa
ATGGAATTCCTTCGACTAGAGTTAGTTCTGGTGAAATGAAAATTAAATTAGTAGACCCAAGAAAATTGTTCAAAGAATTCCATATAGGCTTAGCCCAAATGAAAGAGAATTGGTATGAGACAAGATTAATTAATTATTACAATGAAAAATTATAAGGCCAAGTTGCTCACCATACGCAAGTACCATAATGTTGGTTAACAAAAAAGACGGCACTCATCGTCTATGTGTTGATTACCGTGAATTACATTCTAATACAGTCGCAGATAGATATACCTTGCCCCTTATATCAGACTAGATTGTCAGACTTTTTGGAGCGAAATATTTTACATGTTTAAACATGGATTATCAAATTCCCATGCACGAAGAATCGGTAGAGCGTACAGCATTTGTCACTCCAGAAGGACAATATGAATTTTTGGCAATGCCGTTTGGGCTCAGGAATGCACCTTCAATATTTCAACGCACAGTCATGCAAATACGTTTGTTGTCGTTTTTATGGATGACGTAATGGTGGCTGCTGAAACAAAAAGTGAGGCGTTGGAAAGGTTGCAAATTACTCTTGATTGTCTCATGAATGCTGGATTCTCATTTAATATATTTTTATACCCTTGCAGAGGGTATTATAATTTTGGTCAGAAGTTTGTAACGCAGTGAAGGAGACGTTTCCGACCCCATAAAGTATATATATTCTTGATCAGGATCAATAGGGGAGTCGATATAGCCATGTCCGTCTGTCCGTCTGTCCGTCTGTCCGTCTGTTTCAATACCGTTTGCGAGCTCAGTTTAAAAGCTAGCGATCTGAAACTTTCACAATCGTCCTAAAACATGTGTACGCAGATCAAGTTTGAAAATCGCCCCGATCGGACGTCTATATCCTATAGCTCCCATAGGAACAATTGGATATATATTGCAAGAATTTATGATATTTCGCGCAGTGTAAAAGCTATTGACATTAATCTTTACAAATCGTATTTTTTTATGCATACCTTGATCAGGGTAAAAGCGCGTTGCGATCGGACGTCTATATCCTATAGCTCCCATAGGAACAATAGGTTAAAATCGGTTAAAATTTAATGATTTTTAGGATATTTCGCGCAGTGTAAAAGCTATTGACATAAATCTTTCCAAATCTTATTTTTTATGCGTACCTTGATCAGGGTAAAAGCGCGTGACGATCGGACGTCTATATCCTATAGCTCCCATAGGAACAATAGGGTAAAATCGGTCCAAATTTGATGTTTTTCAGAATATTTCGCGATGTGTAAAAGCTATTGCTGTACATTTTTTCAAATCGTATTTTTTTATGCATTCCTTCATCAAGTTAAAAGCGCGTGCTGATCGGACGTCTATATCCTATAGCTCCCATAGGAACAATACGGTGAAATCGGTCAAAATTTCATGTTTTTTAGAATATTTCGCGCAGTGTATAAGCTATTGACATACATTTTTCCAAGTCTTATTTATTTACGCATACCTTGATCAGGGTAAAAGCGCTTGCCGATTGGACGTCTATATCGTATAGCTTCCGTAGGAAAAATTGTTAAAGGCTGCGAAAATATCCCTTTTTCCCTATTTGTATATGACAATTTTGCAGTATAAAAGCTATTGGCATGAAACTATGCAATTTATCTAATTTATTTATGTACACCTTGCTCAGGGTAAAAGTTGCTGCCAATCAGACAAGTACATACTACATCCGCTATTTAAAAATTAAATTAATTACGTATAGCTAATCTTTTTATACCCTTGTAGAGGGTATTATAATTTTGGTCAGAAGTTTGTAACGCAGTGAAGGAGACGCTTCCGACCCTATAAAGTATATATATTCTTGATCAGGATCAATAGGGGAGTCGATATAGCCATGTCCGTCTGTCCGTCTGTCCGTCTGTCCGTCCGTCCGTCTGTCCGTCTGTTTCAATACCGTTTGCGAGCTCAGTTTAAAAGCTAGCGATCTGAAACTTTCACAGTCGTCCTAAAACAAGTGTACGCAGATCAAGTTTGAAAACCGCCCCGATCGGATGTCTATATCCTATATCTCCCATAGGAACAATCGGATATAACTTGCAAGAATGGAAGATATTTCGCGCAGTGTAGAAGCTATTGACATAAATCTTTCCAAATCTTATTTTTTTATGCGTACCTTGATCAGAGTAAAAGCGCGTGACGATCGGACGTCTATATCCTATAGCTCCCATAGGAACAATAGGGTGAAATCGGTCCAAATTTGATGATTATCAGAATATTTCGCGCAGTGTGTAAGCTACTAACATAAAATTTTCCAATTCTTATTTATTTACGCATATCTTGATTAGGGTAAAAGCGCTTGCCGCTCGGAAGTCTATATCTTAAAGGAGATAGGAAAAATTGTTAAAGGCTGCGAAAGTATCCCTTTTGTATATGACATTTTTGCAGTATAAAAGCAATTGACTTGAAACGATGCAAATCTAGTTTACTTATGTATACCTTATTCCTTTCGCTACTTTTTCACTTTTAGCAATTTCGTCAAAGTCTGCAAGGGTATTAAAACTTCGGCTTGCCGAAGTTAGCTTCCGTCCTCGTTAGTGTTGCTTTTGCATGCACTTTAACTAATTTGCTTTGAAAGTTCTAAGCGTGCAGTTTCTGCGCTCTTGCGGTACTTATAACTGCTCGCTTATAAATTTCAATTCGTTTTCTTGGTACAGTGGTGCCAATAGATAAAATGGATAATAATAATTTAGTCTGCTTCTGCAAGTAATATAATTAGTAATATTCAAAAGCTAAGCCCCTTTATTCAGGAGAATAAATTAAATTGGTGTTCCGCGACATTGCTACGAGTTGGGGGTCGGTTATTGAATGCTCCTTTCCCGTACAAAGCCCAAATCCCGTTGTTGCTGTCTAAAAGCTCACAATTCATCAGATCATACGTGTCATACCTGCACGTTACGAATTGTCACGCTGGCCCTTGTAAGTCGTCTGCGCGAGAAAGTATGGCTAGTCAATGCGCAAGAAGTCTGCCGACGAACAGTGCGATCGTGCATTCGCTGCTTTCGCTTTAAGCCGCAACTCTTGACGCAAATCATGAAAAACTTGCCAGCAGATAGACTTCGAGCTCTCCGCCCATTTAACATCTTTGGCGTTGATTTGTGTGGCCCCTTTAGCAGAACGCATCGCATCCGTGGTAAGCCACCGTACAAGTCGTACGTGGCCTTGTTTGTCTGTTTTGCGTCTAAAGCGGTCCACTTGGAGCTTGTGTCTGACCTAACCACTGATGCTTTTCTGTTGGCTTTTTAAAGGTTCGTGAGTCGTCGCGGGATACCGGAGAAGGTGTGGTGCGACAACGCAACCAACTTCGTCGGAGCCGACCGGCATATGAGGGTGTTCCGAGCCCGTCTGGCGGATCAGGGGGCGGTATAGAAACATACGCTTAAAGAAAAGGATGCGAGCTTGCGTTAATACCGCCCATAGACTTTGGGAGGCAGGTGAGAAGTCTGCAAAGCACCTGTTCCTTGGGATGGTCGGCCAAATCCCCTTGACCGCGGAGGGGCTCGGAACTATCCTCACCAGCGTGGAGGCCGTGCTGAACTCCAGACCTCTGGGAACCCTCAGCAACGACCCAAACGACGGCGAAGCCCTGACCTCCGGACATCTGCTCATCGGCGGCCCCCTGCTGGCCCCACCGTCGGAAGCACTCCCGGACCTAATCAATCTGACCTGCTTGCGTCGGTGGCGAGGTGTCTTGTCCCTCAAGCACAAGTTCTGGCAGCGATGGTCCCGGGAGTACATCTCCAGCCTCCAGCAGAGGTCCTAGTAGCACAAGGAGGAGCCAAATTTCGCCGCGGGAAAAATGGTCGTCGTCGCGGAGGACAACCTTCCACTCCAGCAGTAGAGGATCGGGCGAGTGGAAGCGAACTCCGGAAGGACTCTACCGGAGAGCGATCCATCGGCTGGCGGTATTGCCGTCGTTCGGCTGAAGGACGTCGTCCCTTCAGAGGGGGCGGTGTTTGCGCACTTGGCGCTGTTATTAACATTGTAAACTCTCTCTAGTTTTAAGGTGAGAGCGGGAGCCAATAAAGCTTTCCTTCGCTCTCGCGAATTCGCCCCGTCTCTCGCCCCCTTAGATAAGCAGAGCTATAAGAGATTATAATTGAAATTGAGGGCAGTGTTAAATCGAATCCGATCAAGATGGCACTCCTTTTCGTTGCTTTCGTCGTCCATTTCGCAAATAAAAAATATCGTTGCTCTCCAATCACAAGTCGCGTATTTTGTTAATACAAATTAGTAATAAAACTTTCATTGTGTTTTTTGCTTATACCTAAAATTCTCTATATTAGCTTCGTAACAATCTTGGGGTGTTTTTTTGTTTTTTATTGCTTCCCCGCTTCGCGCTGGCATTCACATTTCGCTTCTCTGTTTACCTCAGCCGCCACCGCCCCTTTGCCGTACAATTTTGTTTAAGGGGGTTAATTCGGCCAAAAAAGGCCTATTTTTATGAAGTTTTTTACGCGATACGGTTAATGTCAGATCAATTATTTTATAACCCTAAATGAGCCGTTCACAGCAAAGCTCCGTAGGCGCCTCCAAGAAAAAAGGGTTTGCGGTGAACAGCAGAACTCGTTACTGGATCATCAGAAAAAACCCAAAAAAAATGCTTATTAGTTAATGTGTTTCTAGAGGTAACTACGTTGAGTTTTTATTTTTATTTAATTTTTGGATTTTTGGTAACACTTTAAAGTCAAAAACGTTATTTTAGCCTAAAAATTCGATATATTTTTTATTACAAAATGAAAAATAATAAGTAAAAAAAAACTTGACTTCAGTACCTGCGGATTTAGGTACAGAAATTATGTGTAAAATTGCAAAACGATTCGTTTAGTAGATTTTGGAGGATCGTGTTCACCGACTTTGAAATTGCAACTTTTCACGAGAGCGTTTTTAAAGTTTTGGACATCGAAAAATCGCATACAAAACGAGCTAACTCGCCTACGTTCAACTGCCCATAACTTCGGAAGTTTTACTCGGATGAATCTAAAATTTTAACGCAATATTTGTTTTTTTTTAAAAGATGCCAAAAGTAAGGCTGCTTAAGCATGTAATTCTTGATTAATGGAATTTAGCATTGCAGTACATGTCATTCCTAAATTATAGGGATATCAAACAAAATAGCGACTCAGAGTCAGACTCTGAGAGGCTTCCAATTACTTTTACACCGAGGTAGGCGGCTACCAGTGCCGCTCCCAATACAAACATGGCCATAAAGGCGGAACAGCTCCAAGATGTCATCCAGGCGGCTATCGCCAACGCCCTAACAGAAAAGGCTGGCGAGGACCAGCGCAGGGACAATGAAGTGGGCAAAACTATAGAAGACTTAGCTAGGCAGGTGGCAGAGGCGCGGGTATCACCCGCCCAGATAGAAACCCCCCAGATTAAAGTTTATGAACACATTGATATCACAGGTGATGTTCAATGCAACGAGCCCCTAGACGCTGTTAAATGCCTGCCCGAACTTACGGGGGCACAAGAGACATATGTCTCTTGGCGGCAAGCGGCGGTAGCTGCATAGAATTTAGAAATTATGTAAATAGCTCACGCCATTACCAGGTGGTAATTATTATTAGGAGCAAAATTAGGGGTCCTGCTGATGCCGTGCTATCTTCGCTTGGCACTGTATTGAATTTTGATGCGATTATAAATCGCCTCGATTTCACATACAGTGGCAAGCGACCGATGCATATCATAGAGCAGGAGATGGGCACCCTCAGGAAGGGAAATCTCTCACTGCTACAATATTATGATGAGGTCGAGAAAAAAATTGACCCTACTTACAAACAAAGCCACCATGTCGCACGACGCTTCGGCGGCAAGGGTCCTGTGCAAGAAATTCCGGGATGATGCCCTTCGAGTATTCATCTCGGGATTAAAACGCAGCCTCACAGATGTCCTCTTCTCGGCAAAGCCGAAGGTTAGGCCAACAGCGCTTGCTTTGGCCCAGGAGGTGCAGGCAAATCACGAAAGGTATTCCTTCGCGGCTTCGTTTGCAAAAAGCCAGGAGGATAAAGATAAGTAACAATATCCAAACAATTTCCAAACAGGTGCTAGCAAGAATCCATATTTCACAAGGCAGAACAAAGTTCAAGTTCACTCTGCTTCACGCAGTGATAGGCTTCGTGAGAATACTCCCGAGCCCATGGACATCGACCCTTCGTTGTCCAAGATGCTCAAGCCATCTCAGGCGCCGGCTTACCAAAACAGAAAGCCGGCCGTGTCCGATCGATCCGGCCCGCACAAGAGGCAGAGGGTTAACCACGTCGCGCAGAGCGCAGGCGAAACTGAGGAAAAATACACCGCCGCAAGAAATCAATGACGACGCCATTCATGAATATAATTCGGATGTTATTATTTTTTTAGGGGAAAATCCCTGCTACCCGTCATCAGACGAAGAGTAGCGGGAGTAGATATGAAGCATTTGGTAGATACGGGCGCGGCAAAAAATTTTATCCGTCTATCCAAAGGATTGAATGGCGTCCGCCCGGTAGAATCGCCATTTACCACGACGCCAATTTTACCAACATTGATTGCTCGGACGCCCAGCCTCTAGCTAGAGAGGCCTTTATAAAAATGCTCGGCGAACGAAAAAAAGCCTTTGCAAACCCTAACAAGGCCCTACCTTACAACACGTCGGTGGTAGCTACCATCAGGACTGTTATTGAGGAGCCCAAGCTTTACCCATACCCAAGGGGGGCAGCGGATGTTGTCAATAACGAAATCCAAGAGTTGCTAAAAAATGGCTTAATACAAAAGTCAAAGTCCCCCTACAACAATATGGGTAGTAGACAAAAAGGGCACTGACGAAGCGGGCAACCGCAAAATGCGGCTCGTATTAGACTTTTGCAAATTGAACGAGAGGTCGATACCTGATCGCTATCCTATGCCGTTAACGGTACGAGTTTCGCCGGCTACCGTTTGGTTTGAAGAATGCTGCCAGCATCTTCCAAAGAACTATCGACGATATACTGCAAGAGCAGATTGTCAAATTTTGCTATGTCTATGTTGATGATCTCATCGTTTTCTCAGAAGACGAAAACGCCCACATACGGCACCTAGATTGGGTTCTGAAGAGCCTGCACGACGCCAACGTGAGGGTATCAACGCAAAAATCGCTTCATTAAAGATTTTGAATCAATAGCTAGGCCCATCTCCGATATCCTGAAAGGGGAGCATGGAAGTGTCAGTAGGCACAGATCCAAAAATATCCAGGTGCAATTTAGCGAACAGCAACGGCTTGCTTTCCAAAAGTTGCGTAACATTCTGGCTTTAGAGGATGTCATCCTCAGTTACCCGGATTACAAGAAGGCATTCGATCTAACGACGGATGCCTCGGCATTTGCCATCGGCGCGGCACTATCCCAAGAGGGACCCATCACAATGATATCTAGGACCCTAAAAGACCGAGAGGTTAACTACGCTACTAACGAGCGTGAGCTGTTAGCCATAGTTTGGGCACTGGCCAAATTGCGCAATTACTTATATGCAGTAAAAGATATAAATATCTATACTGACCACCATCCATTGACATTCGCAGTATCGGAATCCAATCCGAATGCGAAAATCAAACGATGGAATGCTCGCATCAACGAGTCCGGGGCTAAAATGTTTTATAAGCCCGGCAAAGAGAATCTCGTTGCGGATGCCCTCTCCAGACAGCAACTTAACTTTGTGGAGTCGGAAGAAGCTTATTCGTGTGCGGCCACTATTCACACCGAAGTGTCGCTCACACACACCATCGAAGCCACGGATAAGCACGCTTTCCGTCTAAGCGCAGCTTTGTGCTCTTCGGAAACATGAGACGGCCCAACATTGACTTCACATGCAAGGAGTCACTGCTTGAGGAGCTCGCGGACAACATAGTCCGCAAAGGCGTAAACGCCATTCAGTGCGATCTGCAAATTCTGGCACTGCAAGAACCGTGTTACAGATATTTTCGCAGTCGCTGAGAGGCGAGAAGTCCTCACCACTGAGCATAATAGGGCTCACAGATCTGCACAGGAGAATGTCAAGCAGTACTTTCGGAATACTATTTCCCGAAAATGACCAAGTTAGCGAATGAAATCGTCAATAACTGCAAGACCTGCGCTAAAACCAAATATGACAGGCATCCTAAAAAACACGAACTCGGCGAAACGCCAGTACCGTCTCATGTGGGAGAAATGCAACACATAGACATTTTCTCCACTGATAGAAAATACTTCTTCACATGCATTGACAAATTTTTAAAGTTTACAATGGTCCAACCAATTCCCTCTAGAACCATAAGAGGATCTCAAACCGGCTTTACTACAACTCCCTAACGTCTTCCTTAAAGCCGGAGTCATTTACTGCGACAATGAACCCTCATTGAACTCGCACACCATTCTGGCCATGCTGGAAAATCACATCGGAGTTCGACAGCGTCTCGAACGAACAAGTGGGGCAATTCCACAGTACTGATCATTTTTGACTATTTTTTCCATTTTTATCCCTAGCCACTTGGCATAAGTTTTTGTCTTTATCACGTTTTAGTATCATTATTCGTACTTATTACTCATTTACGCACATTTTGTTTGATTACGCTTTATCTCATATGTTTTGGTGGTGGACTACCCAAGTTTTATAAAATACTAGCAGGGTGCCCGCAGCTTCGCTTGCGATGTCTTATGTTTGCATTATACCTGTCTCCATACAGGAAGCTCTTAAATATTAAGACAATATTTTTTAAATAATGCAATTTATGCAATGTTTATATAGAACAATAAGATTAAAAACTACAAAAACGCATTTATATATGTACAAAATGCAATTATGCTAATTGGTATATCACAACTGCACATAATTAATAAATAACCAAATATTCATTTAAATGTAAATCATTTATGACTTTACTAATTAAGAATAGTAAAAAACGAAACTAACTGGCATAACTCACCAAACTTTTAAGTTAACATCAGAGATATCAACAAATTTGCACATCCTATAGAAAAAATTAAAATTCCGAAAAAGGCGAACTAAAATAATAATATTATTGCTCACATACGCTTATACACCAAAATACACGGTTATGCAAAAAAATGTTATTGATACGACTCTGACCAAATTGAAAGTTTCCCCGTTAACTTCTTCTTTTGCGCACTTGCTACACTCTTTCCTCTCTCTCTATCTACTGCGATCTCCCGCTCTTATGTTTCCTAACACTGTAAAAATAAACACCGCAAAAAACAATTTGAATGGTATATTTTTACTACACTATCAAAAACCGGGCCAAATAGATTTTCGCCAAAAAACGGCTTTTGACCAGCAATACCTGTAAAGAGCACTTAAATTCGATAATAGAACGACTTTTTGCTTAGTTTCTTTGTTTAGAAGATAGCTAGAGCTTTGGTGAAACCATCAAATGAATCGTTAAAGCTTAAGGAAAAACTTTACCGAAGGAATTTTTGATGCTCATTTTAGAAGTGCCATTTTTCGACGTTTGAAGATATTTTTGGCTAAATCGTAATTTTAGAACGGGTGTTCAAAATAGTAAAAAGCCTTAAATCTAAGCAGTCAAATTTTTTAAACATTTATAAGGTTTTAAACTATTTTTTGGCGAACACACGGATTCGATTGGTTAAACAAGTTTAAACCCATACCTCTGCTATTCCTTTTTGCCCTGACATCGGCGCACGTCACGGACTACTCGCAAACCAAGTACATTCCCATCATTGATGGACGAATTTTAGTATGGAAAGAATTCGCATTCTTGAGACACTCAGCGAATCTCTCAGAGTATAGGCGCGTGGTGGAGGAAACTGGCGCCATGATTAACATGTTTCCCCAGTCACACACGCAAAAGCTTTTGAGCGTAGATGTCGCTCAACTTCGTGACATGGTCAAATCACTGAGCATCCACCATAGGAGCGTCGTACCTTCACCGCTTCAGTGAGCGTAACCTGGAACACATTAAGAAATTCGTGGCAGATATCGTTCATACCAGATGGTGCTAATCGCAGGAGCGATCTGCTGCGCGTTGATCTGCGTCGGCCTCACTTATCGGCGAGTCACCCAGGCCAGGAGATCCACGGCCCAACTAAGGGAGGTGATTGCCCAAATAGGGTCGGCCGAGGGCGGCCTTAATTCTAAAGGGGGGAGTAGTTTACTAAGTTAACCCGGCGACGGCAATGACCGATCGTCCGAAGGCTCGTTCCGGCCAAATTGCTGACACAGCGTCTGGCCGGAAGCTCGTGCATAGCCGGCAAGCACTACCCATTGGAGTGGCCGCTATGAGTCTCTTTTTTGTTAGCTTTAAGTTTCAGTTTAGATTTGACTTTTTATGAATAAAGAGCTGCGGCTCATGCAAATTCTACTCCGACAACCGTCGTTAAATTCTTTCTTTAATGGAGACCCACTCTATTTGGCTCTCTTCATAAAAGAAGTCGATGAATTAGTCTACCATTATCCAACAGGACTGAAAGGAATTGAGAAACCTACTTATCGGCGTGTTCAACACCGCAACGCCTCCACATCGAATGATAGCCGAATTACGTGAGACTAAATATAAAAATAAATTACGTAATTTTGTTGAAGAATTAGAAGAACAGACAAGTAGAATTTGTTGTAAACTTAGCTTAGATAATAATCCTTCAAACACAGTTCTTGTTTCGAGGACATTGAGTGATACATAAGCAGAAGTAATTCGTGAAAAATTACCAGTAAAAACTTTTATTACGCAAATTTGATATTTCAACTTCTCTTTAATTAAAACAAGCTGCCCAAGCTGTAGGAATGTTTGAAGAACAAGAAAGGAAAGCTAGCTTCGGGCGGAGCCGAAGTTTATATACCCTTGCAGAATATTCTGAAAATTAAATTTTTTTTGTTATTTAACTTTGCTTTTGTTTATTGAATCTTCTCTTAATTTTGAGACTAACAATAAGTTTACGAATCTCAACATTAAAATTTAACTAACAGTATAATAAGACTGCATTCTGGTTGCGCGTCCCTCAAGTCGGTCGCTGGGTGGGTAAGTCACTGCGACGAAGGCGTGATTGGTTGATCAACCTTGTAAGACCTCTCGCCAGGTGGTTAGGGTGCAACGATAGCTTGGTACTTTTCCTTCTGTTCTGCGTTCACTTCTTTGACTGGTAGAATGTTTAAGTCGCGATGTATGTTTTCGTTGCGAACGTACCACGGTGCACCGGTGATTGTTCTCAAGATCTTCGACTGAGCTCGCTGGACTATGTCAATATTGCTATTGCTGGCATTCCCCCATAACTGAGAGCCGTAGATCCATATAGGCTTTAGTACCGAGTTATACATCAGCACTTTATATTTAAGACTAAGGGGAGACCGAGCGTTGATAAGCCAATGAAGGCTACAGGCTTTTAGCTTTAGGTGTGTTCTTTTGGCTTCAATGTGCTACCCTAGACGGTGGCCCACGATCGGTCCACTCCAACCCAAAAAGTTCAGCGTCAACAACAAGCAGGATGTAGCTCTGTCGCAACATCGGTTGCTGACACCAAAGACCTACATACATATTTACTTCCTTCATATACACATACTTACCATACACTTAGAATTACGAACACTTGTATTTAGCTGAATAAGACATTTTCGTGCAGCGAGGGTAAACATAAACCCGAGCTGAGTAATAAAACTTCACTCTTGAATTTAAACTAGAACTGAACAGCAACATTTATTTTACTGGAACCAAATTCTAAAAAAGACACATCAACGCTTCCACATATAATAACGGGCGCAGTCGAACGGCCCTTCGAGGATCAGGAGACCTGAAGAAGGGAGAACCTACCAACACAAAAATGAGGATAATCTTAGTGTAAGTTAATATAGGTGAATAAAAATAAATATAAAAGTGTGGAGGTGAAAAATGAATAGCAAATATAACAGTGATGGTGCAATAATTAAGGCAAAATAAATATATAAATACGCAAATACAAAAATGAAAATCAAATTACACACTACAAAAAAAATATAAATAAAATGGAAATAAATTACACAACACAAATTTACACAGTTTTCAATATTTTTTTTAGGAAAATAAAAGTAATAATTATACGATACAAATTACAAAACTCCTCGATACATTTTTTCCTTGTTCAGTGCGAACACGGAAATAACACAAATTAATATACAATTGAAATACAAACGAACCTAAAAGTTCAGGGCGAACTAAGGTTTAATAATTCAATAAGTGAATGGTGAATCATCTCTACAACTACGGTTGTGATGGTAAACTAAATAAGAGCACTAAATATAAACAAAATACAAAATCCGCATTGCGAATCTAAATAATAAATAAATAAAAAATAAATAAAATAAACGTGCAGTAATTTAACATCTCTACAACTACGGTTGTAATGGTAAATTAAAAAAAATCACTGACTATATACAAAATATATAAGAAAAATCGTATTACAAGTACATTAAAGAAATTCTCTTTATAGGTTTACACTGTCGGACGACCCAACATCGAAGAAACACTCACAAGACACCAACATAACACATACATACGAATTGCAAGTATTTATAAAAACAAGAAATATACATAATTATGCCCACACTGTTATTCTGTAAAAACTAAAGTCAAACATTTTTTTGCAGACATTCTTCACCTCCACACAAGGAATTAAATATATGAACACATAAGTAAAAACGAAATTTTGAATAAGCAACCATAAGTTAACATTAAGAAAATACGAGTAAAATAAATAAGTAAGTAAAGATAGATGTCGAAACTAAGCAAAGTCAAAATCATACTTCCGAATAGCAGAAAAACAAAGCAGAGTTCTAGTTTGCCAGATATTAGGAAAGAATCTCTTAGTGCAGATCAGGTAATTTTACGACCCCCATCTACTAGTATGAGTTCCTCGGATACTTCTACAGTTAACACCAGCATCAGCTCGGCCGAAGTGTATGCGTCCCTACGTATTCCAGACGCCATTAAATTTTTACCAGAATATAATGGGGACTCGAAGTTACTAAGCGAATTTATAAATAACGTAAAAGAAATTTTAATGCTTATAAGGGGGACAGACCAGACACCGTACGCACAATTTTTATTACGATCTATTAAAAATAAAATAGTAGGGAAAGGCAAAGATATACTAACGACCTCAGAAGCTGGCCTGAATTGGGACGAAATCAAAGAGGTATTAATCTTAATCTATTCTGAACTCTTTCGATCGAACTCCACGGTCTGATTCATAAACAATTGCCAGTGCAAAAGTTATTTGATCAAATTGTAGAAATAAAGACTCTCCTATTTAAATTAATCGACACTAAAGAAACCGACCCTAACCTAGCTAGAGCTAAAAAGTCAATTTTTGCGGGATCTTGTCTGAATACTTTCTTAATGGGCATGAGAGGCCAACAAGGAGGGACGATTAGAGCCATGAGACCTACCAACCTGCAAGAAGCATATGATTGGGCAATTCAGGAAAGGAATATATTCTTAAAAGGAACCCAAAATAACGTCAACCAACGTATTAACTATCAGTCTAGGGAAAGATATCCCCAATACAATAATAGACTACAATATAATAATAGAAATAGTAGGGGAGATGAGGTAAGACGATATGCAAACTATAATAACAGAAATTATCATTACTATGGACGAAATACTGAACGTAATAATTTTAATGACAGGAATAGGGAAGTCCCGGCAATTATGCCAAAACAGGAATCACCCGGTAGATCAAAGCATAATAATAGATCTACGGCCAGAGTACATAACATTGAGGAGGATAAACAACAACAAGAAAAACAAGGCGATAATCAAGTACATAACATTGATGATCAGCCAAACTTTTGGGACAGAGCCTCAAAGTCCAAACAGGGTACTTAAACCAAGTGAGCCACGGGTGCCTACTTCCATATATTATTCTAACCCCATTTAAGGACAAAATCCCATTCAAATTCTAAACAGAGGTCAATAAATTCACCCCCTCTGATTATTTGGAAGCTAGCCCGACATTTAATTTTAGAACAAAAGAAAAAATTATAAGCCGAATAGCTTCGAACTCTTAAGGACAGACCATCTAAACGACGAAGAAAAGACGGAATTTAAAAAACTAACAAAAAAATTCCTCAATCTTTTCTATTAGCAAAACGACACTCTTACTTTTACAAATCTGGTAAAACATAAAAATAAAATAAAAAACAAAAACCCAAAAAAAAAAAAACCTTTTTTGTTTTAAGGGTTTTTTTTTTTGGGGGGGAAGAGGGGGGAGGGCCGGGATAAAAAAAAATTTTTGTTTGGTGGGGGGGGTGGAAAAAAAAAAATCGACCCAGCCCAGAGTAGAAGTCGTGGGGAATTACTTAGTAATTGAATTAGAACTAGGTTTTTATTTCAGTAAGTATCTTGACAATTTATTAACAACTAACGAATTCTCCGGATTGGCGGGGTGCCGCCCTTGCAGCCTTCGCTTCCTTCTTACGCTTAGAATACCTGGTCTCGGGAGCCGTCCAGCTGCTCGATAGGACCAGCACGGGTTGGGTTACCTGAAATGAGAATAGGGTGCCTGGGGACCCTGAAGTCGGCCACGAGCGAGAGAGATCTATTTAGTGCTTGGGGACCCGAAAGTCGACCGCAAGAGAGAGAATGTTGCTTGGGGACCCTGAAGTCAGCCACAAGAGAGAGAATTTGTTGCTTGGGGACCCTGAAGTAAGCCACAAGAGAGAGAGAATTGGTTGCTTGGGGACCCTGAAGTCAGCCACATGAGAGAGAGAGTTGGTTGCTTGGGGACCCTGAGGTCAGCCGCAAGAGAGAGAAGTCGGTGCTTGGGGACCCTGAGGTCAGCCACAAGAGAGAGAAGTTGGTGCTTGGGGACCCTGAGGTCAGCCGCAAGAAAGAGAAGTTGGTGCTTGGGGACCCTGAGGTCCCGCAAGAGAGAAGTTGGTGCTTGGGGACCCTGAGGTCAGCCGCAAGAGAGAGAAGTTGGTGCTTGGGGACCCTGAGGTCAGCCGCAAGAGAGAGAGAAGTCAGCCGGTGAACCGTGCCGTAAGGAGGTGTGATCCTAAAATCAGACTTCAGACCTTCAGATCGGCCAGCCGGGAAGGTTAGAGGGGGGAAGGAAGTAGTACGGGAACTAACTACAATGTATATAAGCGGACTTTGATCGAATGATCTAGTCCACCCAAAAAAATGACTTTGCTGCTTACCACCACTGGGGAGATGCCTCTGCACCCTTAGACGGTTGGCTGCTAAGTGCCTTTCCATGGCCCGTGGCCCGTCTTATATAGGGCTCGGCGAGATTTAGTGTGCCCGTCGTCTGTGGGATTTGCCGGGCTAAGTGTGACCATCTCTCTCTCGGTCTAGTGTGCCCCTATATGCGCGATCGTTGGCGCGCGCGCGTTCTCGGTTTGAATTTGAAATTAAATACTTCTTTTGTTTCATGCTTTTATTCTTATTTATTTAATTCATTTAATTCATTCATTTATTCTTATTTATTGTGCGCGCAGCGTCACACTCCCCCCGTCATGGATTCGAGTGGTGTCGTAAAATTGTTACGTAGTTCCCCCTATTTACAATTACTCTCCAAATCTTCTCTCCATCTTTCACCAGCCAGCGCTGCTGCTTTCCGGGTTTCTTCCCTACCAGCTTCTCCTTAATGTCGTTTTTGGCTGTTCTGGACAGTATTGCTCCCTCCGGTAGCGTCCAACCCTCGTCGTTAGACTCCTCCTCGTGGAGCTCTAGAATGTCCCTATCCGGTGTCTCGGTTGCCCGGTCTCGGTTGCCGGTGTCTCGGTTGCCCGTTTGGCTGTTGCCTTGCCTGGACTGGATACTCCTGGTTGGTGCCGTGGTTTTCATTTTTGCCGGAACTGTCCTCTTCCGAGCGGTTCCCGCCATCGGTACTGGCTCTATGAGTTTTGCCATCGTTTGTGCCGCCCGTAACTTTGCGTGTTTGTCCCGGAATCTTCGCGCCGCCTCCGTGAATTTGTTCATCTTTTCTGTAATGAGACAAATGTTTGTGTTAGGCTTAACGTTTAGTTTTGGTGTAGGATGTAGTGTTGTGTTATGGTTATGGTGTAGTGTTGGTTTACGTTTAGGGTATGGTGTAGTGAGATGACTAATGTTATATGAGTTGTGTGCTGTGGAGTAGTGGCATTTGTGTAATGTTTGGTTATGTGTATTCAATGATAGATTGTGCTTTTTATGTGTTGATAGTGCATCGTGTTCGTTCTGTATTGTATTTGTTCCTACGTACTGTTTGATGTTTCCGATGTATACTCTCTTTGTTTTCTGTGTGTTCGGGTCTTTTACTGCCACTTTCGTCCGCGTCTTCCTTGCTTTTTTCTGCTGTGATCCCTTGTACTTCTCCTTGATCCAGGTGTCCGTGACCTCTATTGCTTTTAACTCGTCCTGTGCTGCTCTGGGTAAGGCGTATGCTACCTTGTTCTATTTTCCCTTTCTATACTGGACTACGTCCAAGTCCCTGGTATTTGTTTTTGTCTCCGGTTGGTCCACTTTGTCTCCGGCTGCTCTGATCTCTAGCTCCAAGCCTCCACACCTCAGCGTGCTGCGTGCCCCGGCTAGAAAGTCCATTCCTAACAGTATTCCTCCTGCCACTTCTGTTAGTATCATGAATGTTACCCTGAACGCTCTTCCTCCAAATTGGATTTCCGCCGCGAACTCTCCTATTGCCTTCTGCGTTGCTCCGTTGGCCAATGTTATTTCTGCTCGGGTTCCACACCATTTCCCTTGTTGCGTCAGATCTTGATATCTGCTTCTGCTTATCGAGCTTCTTGATGCTCCTGTGTCCACGGTTCCTTTCGCTGTCTTGTTACCGACCCTTATCCGGGCTACTATTTGGAACCCGTCGCAACACAGCTGTTCCCCTGCTGCTGGTTCCTTTATTGCCGCCTGAGCTGCCAGCTTCAACTGCTCAGGTCTCCTGCAGCACTCCTTGGTTCTCGTACCGTTTCTTCCACAGATCCAGCAAAACAGCCTCGGTGGATTGCTGCACGAGTTTGCCGCATGTCCGGTTCCTCCGCAGCGCATGCATATCTCCGGTCCTAGTTGCTGCTGTGCAGGTTGGCTTGCCTGTGTCCGGTCCTCTGCCTCTATTTCTTCTACTTCTTCCGCTAGTTTGAGGAACTCTGTCAACGAGTTGAATCCTGCCCTCCTAGCGTACAGCTTTATCTTGCTCCTGCTGTTTTTGTATACTCGGTCCAGTTTGGCCTCTTCTAAAAGTTTCGTGAATTGCATCAGTTTTCGTAGCCCCATTGCGTATTCTCTTACGGGCTCCGTTTCTCTCTGTTTCATCTGTGCAATCTGATTCTCCATTTGTTCCTCATACCTCGGCGGCAAAAAATATTCTAGAAGTTCTGTTCTGAGCTGAGTCCATGTTGATGTCCATTATCTCCTCCCTTTCCCTGGTTACCAGATCGCCGGAATTGTTTCCTTCGCCGGGCTTTTTTCTCTACTATATTTTTCTGTCAGTTCTGCGAGTCTTTGTCTGACCGTTTCCGTATGATCCGTTTTTTTTGGCGAACGCTGCCAGCAAACGTTTTAAGTCTTCACTTTTTCTGCCGTTCCTAATCCGAACTCTTCCGTGTATTTAGTTAGTTCGCTCTTTGGTGCCAGATATACCCAGCTCGACATTACTCCGCTGGTGTCGGTTTATCTCTTGCAACCACTTTAACCTGTTCGGGCGCCACTGTGACGATTCGTCGATGTCGGGTGGCTCAGGGATGGCCAGGGTTCGTCACAAGAATTTGTTTGTGTCAGGCGTGGTTGCTGAAAGAGAGTTCCGACCCAGCCCAGAGTAGAAGTCGTGGGGAATTACTTAGTAATTGAATTAGAACTAGGTTTTTATTTCAGTAAGTATCTTGACAATTTATTAACAACTAACGAATTCTCCGGATTGGCGGGGTGCCGCCCTTGCAGCCTTCGCTTCCTTCTTACGCTTAGAATACCTGGTCTCGGGAGCCGTCCAGCTGCTCGATAGGACCAGCACGGGTTGGGTTACCTGAAATGAGAATAGGGTGCCTGGGGACCCTGAAGTCGGCCACGAGCGAGAGAGATCTATTTAGTGCTTGGGGACCCGAAAGTCGACCGCAAGAGAGAGAATGTTGCTTGGGGACCCTGAAGTCAGCCACAAGAGAGAGAATTTGTTGCTTGGGGACCCTGAAGTCAGCCGCAAGGGAGAGATTGGGCCCGCAAGAGGAAGTTGGTGCTTGGGGACCCTGAGGTCAGCCGCAAGAGAGAGAAGTTGGTGCTTGGGGACCCTGAGGTCAGCCGCAAGAGAGAGAAGTTGGTGCTTGGGGACCCTGAGGTCAGCCGCAAGAGAGAGAAGTTGGTGCTTGGGGACCCTGAGGTCAGATGCAAGAGAGAGAGAAGTTGGTGCTTGGGGACCCTGAGGTCAGCCGCAAGAGAGAGAAGTTGGTGCTTGGGGACCCTGAGGTCAGCCGCAAAGAGAGAGAAGTTGGTGCTTGGGGACCCTGAGGTCAGCCGCAAGAGAGAGAAGTTGGTGCTTGGGGACCCTGAGGTCAGCCGCAAGAGAGAGAAGTTGGTGCTTGGGGACCCTGAGGTCAGCCGTAAGAGTAGAGAAAATTGAGCTGGGGAACTTTGGAAAAAAAAGAAAAAAAAAAAAAAAAAAAATCCTAGATCGGCAAGCCGGGAAGGTTAAGAGGGGGAGGAGGTAGTACGGGAACTAACTACAATGTATATAAGCGGACGTTGATCGAATGATCTAGTCCACCCAAAAAAATGACTTTGCTGCTTACCACCACTGGGGAGATGCCTCTGCACCCTTAGACGGTTGGCTGCTAAGTGCCTTTCCATGGCCCGTGGCCCGTCTTATATAGGGCTCGGCGAGATTTAGTGTGCCCGTTGTCTGTCGGATTGAATTTGAAATTAAATACTTCTTTTGTTTCATGCTTTTATTCTTATTTATTTAATTCATTTAATTCATTCATTTATTCTTATTTATTGTGCGCGCAGCGTCACAGAATGAGAGCGAAAAAAACCCGAAGGCACAAGAAATGTCCGGGGCCTGCCGCTTAGAGCGCTGGGGCCTGCCGCTTTGAAACTTTTGTGACCACTTTCGTTGTATGAAGTGACCAGTCTATATGTTGTATGGTTAGTGATTATAGGAGTATAATTTTACAGTAGAGGCGAGGACAATTTCGTAGCAGATGCTTTATCACGGATAACAATATCCGAATTAAGAGAATTACATAATAAAATCCTGAAAGTCACTACCAGGTATCGAAGTAGACAAAAATCCTGCGCAGGAAACAAAGAAGTAGAAATGCCAAGGCAATCTGCAGAAAAAACTTCTCAGCCCAACGTATACGAAGTCATTAATAATGACGAAGTACAAGAGTAGTGACCTTGCATATAAAAGATATGCTATGTTTCTTTAAACACGGTAAGAAAATTATAGCAAGAATAGATATTGCTGATTTATATACTAATGGATATATAGGACAATTATTTTCAAGGCTTAAAAAATAAGCCGGTATTTTAAATATACGCCAATTGAAAATGGCACCGTGAGAAAATAATATATTGAAAACATTAAGAGTAGCGCTACTCAACCCGGTGACCACAATAACAAATGTTAAAGAGAAAGACGCTATATTGGCTACATTACATAACGATCCAATACAAGGAGGTCACACTGACATTACAAAAACCTTGGCAAAATACATTATTATTGGAAAGGTATGACTCGTGAGTATATAACTGAGTACATCCGAAAATGCCAAAAAGCAAAAACAACAAAAAATACTAAGACTCATTTAACCATTACTGAAACCCCTATGAAGGTCTTCGACAGAGTGATAGTGGATACAATTGGTCCAACCTAAATCTGAAAGATTAAATGAATATGCAGTCACATTCATATGTGATTTGACGAAATATTTAGATGCTATACCAGTTGCAAACAAAAGTTCAGCGACTGTAGCAACTTCAATATTTGAATCCTTTAATCTTAAGTACGGTCCAATGAAAACGTTCATTTCGAACATGGGAACAGAATATAAGAATTCAGTTATAAACGACTTGTGCAAATATTTAAAAATAAAGAATATAACATCAACTGCACACTGCCACCAGACCGTTGGAACAATAGAGAGAAGCCACAGAACATTTAATGAATATATACGATCTTACATATCAGTAAATAAAACTGATTGGGATGTATGGCTCCAATATTATTCTATATAGTCTATATGAGTTAGTTTTTGGTAAAACTAATAATCTACCAAAATACTTTAATAGCATAGATAACATAGAACAACTATATAACCTAGAAAATTATGCAAAAGAAGGTAAGTATAGATTAGAAATAGCATACAAAAGAGCTAGAAATATGCTAGAATAGAGTAACGATATTTTTTTAACTATAGAAGATAAAGTTTTACTAAGAAATGATGTAGGGTATAGGCTAGATTTTAAGTACACAGGGCCCTATAAAATAGAAAACATAGAAGATAGAGATAATATAGTTATTTCATCAAGCTGAAGTTTGAAAAACTAGCGAAAAGAATAAGGTATAAATAAATAATTTAGATTTGCATAGTTTCATGTCAATAGCTTTTATACTGCATATTAAAATAGAAAAAAAGGGTATTTAGACGAAATTAACAATTTTTAGTACGGAAGCTATAAGATGATCAAGGTATGCGTAAATAAATAAGTCTTGGAAAAATGTATGTCTATAGCTTATGCACTGCGCGAAACATTCTGAAAAACATCAAATTTGGACCGATTTCACCCTATTGTTCCCATTGGAGCTATAGAATATAGACGACCGATCGGCACGCGCTTTTACCTTGATTAAGGAATGCATAAAAAAATACAATTTGGAAAAATTTATGTCAATAGCTTATACTGTGCGACATATTCTGAAAATCATAAAATTTTAACCGATTTCACCCTATCGTTCCTATGGGAGCTATAGGATATATACGTCCGATCTGCATGCGCTTTTACCCTGATCAAGGTATGCATAAAAAAACACGAATTGGAAAAATTCATGTCAATAGCTTTTACACTGCGCGAAATAGCTTCCATCTTGCAAGTTATATCCGATTGTTCCTATGGGAGCTATAGGATATAGACATCCGATCGGGGCGGTACACATGAGTACACATGTTTTAGGACGACTGTGAAAGTTTCAGATAGCTAGCTTTTAAGCTGAGCTCGCAATCGGTATTGAAACAGACGGAAAGACGGACGGACGGACAGACAGACCTGGCTATATCGACTCCCTTATTGATCCTGATCAAGAATATACATACTTTATGGGGTCGGAAACGTCTCCTTCACTGCGTTACAAACTTCTCACCAAAATTATAATACCCTCTGCAAGGGTATAAAAAATATAGTTGGTGCTTGGGGACCCTGAGGTCAGCCGCAAGAGAGAGAAGTTGGTGCTTGAGGACCCTGAGGTCAGCCGCAAGAGAGAGAGAAGTTGGTGCTTGGGGACCCTGAGGTCAGCCGCAAGAGAGAGAAGTTGGTGCTTGGGGACCCTGAGGTCAGCCGCAAGAGAGAGAGTTGGTGCTTGGGGACCCTGAGGTCAGCCGCAAGAGAGAGAAGTTGGTGCTTGGGGACCCTGAGGTCAGCCGAAAGAGAGAGAAATCAGCCGTCGAACCGTGCCGTAAGGAGGTGTGATCCTAAAATCAGCCGTCTCCTAGGGATACCTTCAGATCGGCAAGCCGTGAAGGTTAGAGGGGGGAAAAATGACTTTGCTGCTTACCACCACTGGGGAGATGCCTCTGCACCCTTAGACGGTTGGCTGCTAAGTGCCTTTCCATGGCCCGTGGCCCGTCTTATATAGGGCTCGGCGAGATTTAGTGTGCCCGTCGTCTGTGGGATTTGCCGGGCTAAGTGTTACCATCTCTCTCTCGGTCTAGTGTGCCCCTATATGCGCGATCGTTGGCGCGCGCGTTCTCGGTTTGAATTTGAAATTAAATACTTCTTTTGTTTCATGCTTTTATTCTTTTTTATTTAATTCATTTAATTATTCTTTTTTTTTTTTTTATTATTGGGGGAGGCGTCACAAGGTATAGCCCCATTCAATCGCAAGAAGTGCGAAGACAAATAAATGAAATGGTAGAACAAAAAGTTATCAAACATAGTCATAGCCCATGGAGTGCTCCAGTTTTTTTTAGTCTCAAAAAACATGGACGCATCAAACAAAAAAAAATGGAGACTCGTAGTAGATTATAGAAAACTGAATGAGAAGACAGTTAAAGACAAATATCCAATGCCAAATATAAACGAGGTATTAGATATGATAGGAAGAGCAAAATACTTCACAGCCTTAGATCTGGCAAGTGGCTACCACCAGGTGGAAATGAGGCCCGAAGATACTGAATGTACCGCCTTTTCAGCAGAAGGCGGCCATTTCGAATTCATTTGGATGCCATTCGGGTTGACTAACGCCCCATCCACGTTTCAAAGGGTAATGGATAACGTATTAGCCGACCTAAACGACAAATGCTGTCTGATATACTTAGATGATATAATTGTTTTCTCACCTTCTCTTTAAGAACACGTGACCCATTTGGGACAAATTTTTGAAAAGCTATCAAAGGCTAGTTTTAAACTTCAACCTGAAAAATCGGAATTTTTAAGAAAAGAAATTGAATACTTAGGACATGTGGTTACGGATGAAGGCGTCCGACCTAATCAAAAAAAGTTAGAAGCCATTAAGGCATTCCCTATTCCCAAATCTAGAAAGGAAATCAAGTCCTTTCTCGGACTCTTGGGATATTATATGAAATTCATTAGAGACTTCGCAAAAGTAACTAAACCTCTTACCCAGAAATTAAAAGGAAAAGCACCGATAAAAATTGAATCAGAGTTTACGGAAGTCGTGGGATTGTGTAAAACATTGTTGGGTAATGATCCAATTCTACGCTACCCGGATTTTGCCGAAACTTTCATACTCACAACGGATGCTAGTAACGTAGCCATTGGTGCGGTACTATCTCAGGGGAATAAAAACTCGGATAGACCCGTTTCATTCGCCAGTAGAACCCTGTCCGACACGGAGTTAAACTACTCAACAGTCGAAAAAGAAATGTTGGCCATCATTTGGGCAACTAAATATTTTAGACCATACCTGTTCGGACAGAAATTTTAAATACGGACAGACCATAAACCTTTGAAGTGGTTAATGAACTTCAAAGAACCAAATTCAAAATGGTTCGCTGCAAGGTACAACTTAATGAGTACGATTGCGAGGTTGAATATAAGAAAGGATCTCAAAATCTGGTAGCCGACGCATTAAGTACGAAATAAAGAACTCAGAAACTCCGCTATATGAATTTAACATCCAAATTGTCATTTCAATCAGCCCCAATGCAACTACAAAAGAAGAAACCTTATTTGAAAATAAATCACGAAAAACCTATACAGAACCCAATTATACCACTGAAAAACTATCAAAAATTCTCAACGACACGTTAAGACCGCATAAATCATGTGCAATCTTGACGTCGGACGAAATTTTGGAACTTATTCAACCAATCTTTAAAGAACAATTCACCAAAACAGACAAATACAACGTGGTCCGTTGTAAAGAAATTCTTAGGGATATTATAACAGAAGAAGATCAGGAAACAGAAATTAAAAACAAGAGAGAACGCTATAGTCGAGTGCCTCGACTATTAGATACCCGTTACTCAGCTAAACAACTTAATATAAATATGCCTTCTTGTATGTTTACTGTGTACAATGTAAATACATACACATGCAAGAAAAAGTATGCGTACAAACATGTCCCGCAACTTTGGAGTTAAAAAAAACATGTTGAAAAAAATCTTATAAATTTAATTTTTATTTTAACAGATAGTACATTTATTTACTTCTCGTTTGATGTAACCTTTTAATTTCTAACACTTATTCTTTTCCCGATATTAAGAAAAATGTACAAAATGGCCCGATTTCGGATCAGAAAAAGTATGCGTACAAAAAAAAAATCAAAAAGGACGATATTAAAAGCTTTTAAATTGCAGTTTTGGCATTGATAACTGATAATCAAAGTTTAATTAATAGTTTGTAATCAAATCTGGCATATTTATGTTGTAACCAGACGTTATTTTTATGATGGGGAAAAATATAAAAGAAATTGACCATGATTTGAGGAAAGTCATAGTAAAACTACGTGATAAAAGGAAAACTATTCGGGAAATTGGTGGGATAGTTGGCAGATCACACTGCTCTGTACAAAGAGTCCTTGAAAATTTTAATTTATCGGGTTCCTGTGGGTCAAAACCCCGCTCTGGTAGACCACCAAACTTTCTGAGCGTGGGAGGAGAAGCGTTTTGAAGACAATAAAAATAAATCCAAGCACAACAACCTCCCAAATGGCAAAGGATATTAAGGACATGTATAATAACGATCATCATGCAAAAAAAGTTCGCAAAATTTTGAAGAATGAAGACTATAACAGCTGTACTGCCCGGAAGAAATTACTCATATCATAAGTCAACAAAATCAAACGAATGGAATTCTCCAGAAAATGTAATAATAAGCCCCAGGAATTCTGGAAAAAAGTGATTTTTAGCAACGAATGCAAGTTTTGCATATTCGGGATAAAGGTCCGTAAGCTTGTGTGGCGAAAGAATGGTACAGCCCTCGACATCCAAAACCGTGCCCCAATTGTTAAGCACGGTGGTGGTGGCATTATGGTTTGGGTATGTTTGGCGGCCTTGCATTGAGTCCACAATGGATCACAAGATGTATATCAACATTCTAAAAGAAAATTTACATCAAAGAGTCACGAAACTGGGACTAGAGGATGACTTTTGGTTCCAACAGGACAACGACCTAAAGCATTGTGCCATGAATACGAATTCGCCACCGCAGTCCCCAGATCTCAATCCCATTGAGCATTTGTGGGATCTCCAGGAGCGCAGGATCCGCCAGCACACCATTACATCAAAGGATATGCTAAAAAAAGTGATGGTCTAGTAATGGAATAAAATATCGGTGGAGGACACTACGAAATTGGTCCAGTCAATGCCAAATCGGTTGCCTGAATTCCTAAAACGTAAGGGGTACCTGACGTATAAAATTCAACTCCTTTTGCCAAAAGTATGGAGTTTCCTTTTGATTTTTGTCTTTGTACGCATACTTTTTCTGATGCAAAATCAGGCCATTTTGTACATTTTTGTGAATACTAGGAAAATTATAAAGTGTAAGAAGGGTTAAGATACATCAAACGAAAGGTAAATAAATGTACTATCTGTTAAAATAAAAATTAAATTTGTAAGATTTTTTTCAAAAGGTTTTTTTAAGCTCTAAAGTTGCGGGACATGTTTGTACGCATACTTTTTCTTGCATGTGTACATATGTATATGCTTACATACATATACACATACGTCATTGTTTGACTCAGACCTCCAATTTGGCTAACTTGATTTGATTTGCATGGTTCTTGGGATATAGTTCGGTATTGACAAATTAAAAAAACCATCGCAATTTCCTTTAATAGAAATCCTTATCGAGAATTAACGTTGACTCTGTTGAGCACCTTGGCCAGCTGTTCCAAAGTCATCCGTTAGATGGCGCCATGAAAGGCGGAAATGTAGGCGCTAGCCAGGCTTAAGCGTTTAATGGGTTTTTGGGCGTTAGAGTGGGCGTGGCAAACTTTTATTAAGCCAATCGATAGGTATTGACGAAACAAATACATATCAATTAAAATTTTCATAATAGCATTAAAACTGTGGCCACAGCTTGTGGCTTGTGGGCGTCAGAGGGGGCGTGGCACCATTTTGAAACAAACTTGCGCTGCGTAGGAACTCCTAAAATCTACATGCAAAATGCCAATCTTCTAGCTTTTATAGTTTCCGAGATCTCAGCGTTCATACGGACGGACAGACGGACATGGCTAGATCGACTCGGCTAGTGATCCTGAACAAGAATATATATACTTTACAGGGTCGGAAACGCTTCCTTCTACCTGTTACATACTTTTGCACGAATACAATATAACCTTTTATCACATTAATTGCAATCACAGGGGAACTGAAGAGACTTTTAATCATCTTAGAAGAAATATCTACTTTCCAAAAATGCGGCAAATATTATCAAAAATTGAAATATGCAAACACTGAATCACCACCTAAACCCCTTTCGATAGTCAACATAGACTTATATACTATAAATGAAAAGAATTTTCGGGAAAATTATTTAGGGATTTCTGTAATCAATATAATATGGAAATCCATGTAACATCTTTAAAACAATCTTCAAGTAACTCCCCAGTAGAGAGACTTCATTACTCCCTAACGGAGATTTATATAAGTATTCTTAATAAAAAAAAACTCGAGAACCTATCTGCCGATCATGAAGACATACTAACGGAAACACTTATAACCTACAATAATTCCATACATTCAGCGACTAAGCATACCCCACACGAACTGTTTACTGGCAGAACACATATATATACATACATTCAACAAGGAAATAAAATTTAACAACGAACATGATTATCTTCAACAACTTAACGCCTTTAGGGAAAAAACTATACACCCAAGTGCAAAAAGACACAATTGAACAGAAAAAATCCAGAACACAAAACCTAAATTTAAAACGAGCCGAAGCCATATAAACAAAGCCGGACGACATTATTTTTAAAAAGGAAAAAGATGAAGGAGATACTCTTATTACTAAGAAACGTCAAAAATTACATAAATCCAAAATTAAGAAAAGAATACATGATCCAAATAATGACTCTTTTTAACAAATTACATTGTCCTATAACCCTTACAGCCACTCCCTATGCTAAATGGCGGCACAGTCATATAAAATGATAAAATTCCAGCCCGATACACCATTTGTTAAAATCAATTTAGTAGAAGCCACACTTGTCAAAGCATCAAAAACACTGTCAAATGTGGTAGACTTAAGGGACTACCAGGAAAATATTGATCGAATCCAATTAGCCTTAAATAACCTCAGAACAATAAACTTTTCAGGGGAGACAGTACACATTCTAAACACTAAGGTACAACAGGTACTGGAAAAACTAGGAGCACTGATTCCAAAAAATAGAGCAAAAGAGGGTTAGTTAATGGCTAAGGAAGTATAGTTAAAATAATCACAGGAAGAAATAAAAAACAAGAAAGGAAAGCTAACTTCGAGCGGAGCCATACGTTAAATGCCAGAATATTCTGCAAATTATATTCTCCAAAATTATTCATATGATGCATTCTTAATACTCATAAAAAATCCCAACTTCCTAACTTTAAAAACACCAAAGTTATGGCATTTCCAATCGTTCAGTTATGTATATGGCAGCTATAGAATATAGTCGGCCGATCCTTATGAAATTTGATATGTCGGATTGATTGGGCAAAAATAAAACCCATAGAAAATACCAACTTCCTAACTTAACAAACACCAAAGTTATGGCATTTCCGATCAATCAGTTATATAGCAGCTATAGGATATAGTCGGCCGATCCTTATGAAATTTGGTACGTCGGATTGATTGGCCAAATATAATACCCATAGAGAGTCCCAACTTCCTAACTTAACAAACAGCAGAGTTATGGCATTTCCGATCAATCAGTTATATGGCAGCTATAGGATATAGTCGGCCGATCCCGGCCGTTCCGACTTATATACTGCGTGCAAAGGAAAGAAGGGTGTGTGTAAAGTTTCAATTCGATATCTTTAAAACTGAGAGACTAGTTCGCGTAGAAACAGACAGACGGACAGACAGACGGACAGACGGACAGACGGACATGCTTATATCAACTCAGGAGGTGATTCTGATCAAGAATATATATACTTTATAGGGTCGGAGATGACTCCTTCACTGCGTTGCACACTTTTGACCAAAATTATAATACCCTCTGCAAGGGTATAAAAATAAAACCCATAGAAAATCCCAACTTCCTAACTTTACAAACACCAAAGTTATGGCATTTCCGATCAATCAGTTATATGGCAGCTATAGGATATAGTCGGCCGATCCTTATAAAATTTGGTACGTCAAATTGATTGGCCAAATACAAAACACATAGAAAATCCCAACTTCCTAACTTTACAAACACCAAAGTTGTGGCATTTCCGATCGTTCAGTTATATGGCAGCTATAGGATATAGTCGGCCGATCCTTATAAAATTTGGTACGTCATATTGATTGGCCAAATGTAAAACCCATAGAAAATACCAACTTCCTAACTTTAAAAACACCAAAGTTATGGCATTTCCGATCGTTCAGTTATATGGCAGCTATAGGATATAGTCGGCCGATCCCGGCCGTTCCGACTTATATACTGCGTGCAAGGGAAAGAAGGGTGTGTGCAAAGTTTCAATTCGATATCTTTAAAACTGAGAGACTAGTTCGCGTAGAAACAGACAGACGGACAGACAGACGGACAGACGGACAGACGGACGGACGGACAGACGGACAGACGGACAGACGGACATGCTTATATCAACTCAGGAGGTGATCCTGATCAAGAATATATATACTTTATATGGTCGGAGATGTCTCCTTCACTGCGTTGCACACTTTTGACCAAAATTATAATACCCTTTGCAAGGGTATAACAAGAAAGGAAAGCTAACTTCGGGCGGAGCCGAAGTTGATACACCTTGCAGAATATTCTGTAAATTATATTCTCCAAAATTATTCATATGATGCAATCTTAATACTCATAAAAAATCCCAACTTCCTAACTTTAAAAACACCAAAGTTATGGCATTTCCAATCGTTCAGTTATATGGCAGCTATAGGATATAGTCGGCCGATCCTTTTGAAATTTGATAGGTTGGATTGATTGGTTAAAAATAGAACCCATAGAAAATCCCAACTTCCTAACTTAACAAAAACCAAAGTTGTGGCATTTCCGATCAATCAGTTATATGGTGGCTATAGGATATAGTCGGCCGATCCTTATGAAATTTGGTAGTTCGGATTGATAGGCCAAATATAACACCCATAGAAAATCCCAACTTCCTAACTTCACAAACACCAAAGTTATGGCATTTCCGATCAATCAGTTATATGGCAGCTATAGGATATAGTCGGCCGATCTTTATGAAATTTGGTAGGTCGGATTGATTGGCCAAATATAAAACCCATATAAAATTCCAACTTCCTAACTTAACAAACAGCAGAGTTATGGCATTTCCGATCAATCAGTTATATGGCAGCTATAGGATATAGTCGGCCGATCCCGGCCGTTCCGACTTATATACTGCGTGCAAAGGAAAGAAGGGTGTGTGCAAAGTTTCAATTCGATATCTTTAAAACTGAGAGACTAGTTCGCGTAGAAACAGACAGACGGACAGACAGACGGACAGACAGACGGACAGACAGACGGACAGACGGACAGACGGACAGACGGACATGGCTATATAAACTCAGGAGGTGATCCTGATCAAGAATATATATACTTTATAGGGTCGGAGATGTCTCCTTCACTGCGTTGCACACTTTTGACCAAAATTATAATACCCTCTGCAAGGGTATAATAAATTGAATGAATTAGACAAGAACAACTTAGAAGTTGCAGAAAGATTAAGCTGTCAGATTGATATAAACGACGAAGTTTTTATAAGATTCAAAAACATTATTGAACACATAAATAGGGAACAAGAAATAATTAACAACAATATCAAGTTTTTTTTTTTTTTTAATTAACAACTATATCAACAATCATAATAAAGATGTGTATAAAAAATTGTCACAAGAACATAGAGAAATCCACCTACTACAATATATAAACCGTATAAGTTTTAATATAGACATTTTAACTAACCATGTTAACAATATTGCAGAAACTCTGCTTCTATACAAGTTAAATATTATACCCAAATACATATTGTGAAAACTAGAAATTTGAGTAATCCAAAATATAATAGAAAAACAAAATTTAAAAATACAGACGGATGAACAATTATACCGACCGTTAAATCTAGACATCGTAGCAGATAAATATAATAGATTGATTTTTAATATTAAGATACCAATTTTTGACCCACACAAATTTGTACTGTCCCATATAATTCCCTTACCAATAAGTAACACAACAATCCTCCATTTTCCCAAATACATTATACACAACGAGCACAATATATTCAACACAGACGACAAATGTACTAAAATTTATAATCAATACGTCTGCCACAGCGATGAAGTCTATCAACAATTTAGCAAAGGATGTTTAAACAAGAAAGGAAAGCTAACTTCGGGCGGAGCCGAAGTTGAAATACCCTTGCAGAATATTCTGCAAATTATATTCTCCAAAATTATTCATATGATGCATTCTTAATACTCATAAAAAATCCCAACTTCCTAACTTTAAAAACACCAAAGTTATGGCATTTCCAATCGTTCAGTTATGTATATGGCAGCTATAGAATATAGTCGGCCGATCCTTATGAAATTTGATATGTCGGATTGATTGGGCAAAAATAAAACCCATAGAAAATACCAACTTCCTAACTTAACAAACACCAAAGTTATGGCATTTCCGATCAATCAGTTATATAGCAGCTATAGGATATAGTCGGCCGATCCTTATGAAATTTGGTACGTCGGATTGATTGGCCAAATATAATACCCATAGAGAGTCCCAACTTCCTAACTTAACAAACAGCAGAGTTATGGCATTTCCGATCAATCAGTTATATGGCAGCTATAGGATATAGTCGGCCGATCCTTATAAAATTTGGTACGTCAAATTGATTGGCCAAATACAAAACACATAGAAAATCCCAACTTCCTAACTTTACAAACACCAAAGTTGTGGCATTTCCGATCGTTCAGTTATATGGCAGCTATAGGATATAGTCGGCCGATCCTTATAAAATTTGGTACGTCATATTGATTGGCCAAATGTAAAACCCATAGAAAATACCAACTTCCTAACTTTAAAAACACCAAAGTTATGGCATTTCCGATCGTTCAGTTATATGGCAGCTATAGGATATAGTCGGCCGATCCCGGCCGTTCCGACTTATATACTGCGTGCAAGGGAAAGAAGGGTGTGTGCAAAGTTTCAATTCGATATCTTTAAAACTGAGAGACTAGTTCGCGTAGAAACAGACAGACGGACAGACAGACGGACAGACGGACAGACGGACGGACGGACAGACGGACAGACGGACAGACGGACATGCTTATATCAACTCAGGAGGTGATCCTGATCAAGAATATATATACTTTATATGGTCGGAGATGTCTCCTTCACTGCGTTGCACACTTTTGACCAAAATTATAATACCCTTTGCAAGGGTATAACAAGAAAGAAAAGCTAACTTCGGGCGGAGCCGAAGTTGATATACCCTTGCAGAATATTCTGTAAATTATATTCTCCAAAATTATTCATATGATGCAATCTTAATACTCATAAAAAATCCCAACTTCCTAACTTTAAAAACACCAAAGTTATGGCATTTCCAATCGTTCAGTTATATGGCAGCTATAGGATATAGTCGGCCGATCCTTATGAAATTTGATAGGTTGGATTGATTGGTTAAAAATAGAACCCATAGAAAATCCCAACTTCCTAACTTAACAAAAACCAAAGTTGTGGCATTTCCGATCAATCAGTTATATGGTGGCTATAGGATATAGTCGGCCGATCCTTATGAAATTTGGTAGTTCGGATTGATAGGCCAAATATAACACCCATAGAAAATCCCAACTTCCTAACTTCACAAACACCAAAGTTATGGCATTTCCGATCAATCAGTTATATGGCAGCTATAGGATATAGTCGGCCGATCTTTATGAAATTTGGTAGGTCGGATTGATTGGCCAAATATAAAACCCATATAAAATTCCAACTTCCTAACTTAACAAACAGCAGAGTTATGGCATTTCCGATCAATCAGTTATATGGCAGCTATAGGATATAGTCGGCCGATCCCGGCCGTTCCGACTTATATACTGCGTGCAAAGGAAAGAAGGGTGTGTGCAAAGTTTCAATTCGATATCTTTAAAACTGAGAGACTAGTTCGCGTAGAAACAGACAGACGGACAGACAGACGGACAGACAGACGGACAGACAGACGGACAGACGGACAGACGGACAGACGGACAGACGGACATGGCTATATCAACTCAGGAGGTGATCCTGATCAAGAATATATATACTTTATAGGGTCGGAGATGTCTCCTTCACTGCGTTGCACACTTTTGACCAAAATTATAATACCCTCTGCAAGGGTATAAAAATATCCTGAACGGAAAAGCAGCTACATGCGAAGCCAAGGAGTCGAGAACAGACGAGATAATTGTAGAAGCCGAAGACGGGAACGTTGTACTCATCAACGCAATAAACACATCTATCATTCCCTATTGTAAGCAACAGTTTATATTCAGTGGATGTGCATTAATCAATACCAAAAACTGCACAATCCAAATAAATAACTTAACATATGGCGAAAACATAAGCGAGTTTACCGAAGACCTTGAGATATTTTTACCTACAAGAACACCAATTTTCATCAATAAAACTACCCAAGAGCTGAGCCTACAGACTCTTCATCTTATGGGTATAAAAAATTCTGGAAAAATTAAAAAAATTGGAAATTCAACGTCTTTGCACCTAACATACACATATGTTTGGCTGGGGATTACAACAATCGGAGTAATCCTAATACTGGTCCTGAGACGAAATACAACATATATCATCCCCGCAGAACCACCCATCAGTTTCGTTCCGACCATCCCTTCACTCTGGCCGTCACTTCAATCCAGGGGGGGAGGAGTTACCTACCCTACGGACCCCCCAACCAAACTATCTCGTGCTACTCTAGACGGTGGCCCACGATCGGTCAGTGGCCGCCCACTCCAACCCAAAAGTGCAGCGTCAACAACAAGCAGGATGTAGCTCTGTCGCAACATCGGTTGCTGACACCAAAGACCTACATACATATTTACTTCCTTCATATACACATACTTACCATACACTTAGAATTACGAACACTTGTATTTAGCTGAATAAGACATTTTCGTGCAGCGAGGGTAAACATAAACCCGAGCTGAGTAATAAAACTTCACTCTTGAATTAAAACTTTAACTGAACAGCAGCATTTATTTTACTGGAACCAAATTCTAAAAAAGACACATCAACGCTTCCACTTATCATAACTCCGGCGCCATGTGAGTCTTCTGTCGAAGTGTTCTCCTAGATATGTCACTTCGTTTGCTTGCGGGAGTAGAGTATGGTTTAACATAAGCGGCGGGCAGTTTTGCCTGTTCAGGGTGAACGTAACGTGCTTGCATTTTTTCAACATCGACCAGGTGAAGAGCAAGCTGCGCAGTTCCTTGCATCGGGCATTTTGAGCGGCTGAGAATGGCTGTATCATCAGCAAACGTAGATGTTGTTAGTCGTGTGCTTGTTGGGATGTCTGCTGTATAGAGGACATATAATGTTGGCCAGGGCACGCTTCCTGGAGGAACTCCAGCTCCAATAGTGAAATCGTCAGTTATAGCAGTGTTGCATCGAACAGCAAATTTTCTGTCGTAGAGGTAAGACTCTAAAAATATGGCAGTACAGTACTCTCATTTTTCGAACGCGTTCGGAATTTCTGATGTTATCCGGTTTCCGTGCTTTTCACGAAACCCAAATTGATGTGACGGAATTCCTTCCTGGATTCTTAGGTATGTGTTTATCCGAGTCAATACGCATTTTTCAAAGAGTTGTGTGGTCTTTTCCTGGCTTTGCTATCATTATTATAATCGACTTTTTCCATCTCACTGGAAAGTCGCCAAGTTTTGCGATGGCATTAAAAAGCTGGGTGATAGTGCTAATGGCGCAATATGGGAGTTATGAGGTTGCAGCCCGGGGATTTTTTCGGATTCAGCTAATTTTTGATGATGTTATTTCGTTTGGGCGAAACTCAACTCATGTTGAAGCTGAGGCTCATATGGTAAAGTCGGCAAGGTGAACGCACTAGTGGCAGGATTTGGTTGGAAGACATTTTTAAGGTGGTTGGCAAACGTGCTGGCTCTGTCTGCATCGCTGCGCGCCCAGCCGCCTGTGGGATTTCTAATAGGCATCACGGTTACTTTCGGTGAGCTTAGAGTAGGGTGAGCTCTCCATAGTGAGTGTTTTGTACTAGATGTTGACAATTGCTCTATGTAGCGTCGGTGGACATGTGCTTCTTCTTGCTGTAAAGCTTTTGTGAGTTGACGTGAGGCATATTTTAAGCTTTGCCTAGCAGATGGCGATCTGTGGAGTTGCCACTCTCGACGTAAGCGTCACTTTTTGAGGACGAGCTCTTCTATTTGTAGATTTGTCTTCTTTTGGTTGCTTTGCGTTCTTGTAGTTTGGGGTGTTGAAACTCGAGCTACAGATTATGCTGAGGAATTCCTGGAGGATTCAAAGAAGTTAAAAATTCAACAGGGTAATGAACAGCATTATCAGCATCAGGAACAGAGTCGACCGATTTATAGGAGACTTCTAAACCATCAAATGAGTTTAGCAATAAATTATTAATAGTGGTTGCTCTTTCATTTTTCGTTGTCAAAATGGCGCGCTCAGATAGCCAATCTAAGCTTTTACATGATATGTTGGAAATGTCAGGAAATATTTTGGATGTAAGGTCTTGAACGTTTTTGACTACATTTCCTAAGCGTGATGTTATAACTATTTTTCCATCAACTGTTGGATGGACGCCATTCCCAATTTTTAAAAGAGTTTCGGCAAAAATTCCTGCAGAACTGTCTCCTTTTAAGTGCACTCGCATATTTTTCGTGAGCGCTAGTTTTTTATCTGTGGCCATAAAAATGAAGATTTTAAACAGGCCTTTATTTCGTCAGCTCTTGTACCTCTTGGCACAACAGGAAGGGTTTGGCGAAAGTCTCCAGCTAGCAGGACTGTAATACCACCCATCAACATAGTATTCTCATTAATATCTTGCAGGGTTCTATTTATGGCTTCAAGCCCACCTTTATGTGACATTGTGCACTCATCCCAAACAATTAACTTACAATCTTTAAACACCGCAGCCATATTACATTGCTTTGAAATAGAGCAATGAGGTGTTTCTAAATTAACTAAATCCAAAGGAAGTTTAAATGTAGAATGAGCAGTTCGGCCTCCATTGAGCAGGGTAGCAGCTATACCGGAAGATGCTACAGCTAGGGCTATTTTTTTTAACTTCGAACTTTTGCCAACAATAAGTTTGTCAAGCAGGTTTTACCTGTCCCTCCAGGTGCATCCAAAAAAATATTTCACCCATCTCAGCCCCAACGCTTTGTAAAATTGTATTGTATACGACTTTTTGCTCGTTCGCTTAATATTAGTTTGGAGTTAGGAAATTGGGTTGTCAGGACTTTCTTATTTCTTATTTGCGCGTTTTTTGAAAACCTTTGTGTAAACAACCTTTGTAGAAGATCCTTCAAGAGAGAGAATCAGAAGGATACTGGCAGAGCTATATAATAAATGAAAGTGATCCAAGTAAAAGTCGTGAGCTTGTATACTTTTTATCAGTTACAATGTTATCAATGCAATTTTAATTTGCGCACAAATATGAATACTTGTTTGTAAATTGGAATTTGTTGTTTTCAAATTTCTTGTTTTGAATGAAACGAAAACCTTTGTACACACAGTAAAAGATTGGCATCCAATACAAAAACAGCAAAGTAACGTATTATTTTCAGATTCCACATTTGATCTATAAACGGGTATAATAAATCATTTTATTTGTATTTAAGCACATTATCTACTTACGAATAGAAACATACACACACATTGTATGTATGTACATGTATTGTACATATAAGCAAATCAAAACATATCCAAATATACATATGTACATACGTATTTGGTCAAAAGTTCGAATCTTAAGATTAATATTTAACTTGGAAACATTTTGGCTTTGCTTACAGAATTTGAGTAATTTTCTATTTTCTTCCATGGTGGAAATTAAATAAGGCTCTTACTTCTGCTACAAAATGAAAAATAAAACCTAAGCATTTGATCCACAGGACTGACTATTGATCGAAAATCCTATTGATCGGAGCAGCAGTTTAAGTTTTTAAAATCCAAAACAAATTTAACTTAAATTGCCTCTTTCCCCTCCCCTTTCCCTGCAGCACAACCCCTCCCCCTCATCAGTTTTCTTGGCTGTTGCTCTCTCGGCCGTCGCTCTCTTGGCTTATGGGTTTCGTTCTCTCGACAGGCTCCCGCAAAATGCAACGCAATGACTTAGAAAATCTAAATAAATTCGTTAAAAATACTTAAAAAAATGTTAAAAACTTGAAAAATTAAACTAAGCATTTGGGCCATAGAATACCTATTGAGCGAAAAATCATCTTGATCGGAGCAGCGGTTTAGATTTTTTAAATCGAAAAGTTAATTTTAAATGTAGCCCCCAAATTATGGGGGATATCAAAATTTCTTTTAGATTTCTAATTAGGCCTTTTCAAAACCTAAAATTCGGAAAAAACCAAATATCGAAATTCCAACCACTTTAGAAGTTAAGCTTAAATACATCAACTTTTTTTTGCTCAGAATAATGGATGTTGGAGCTGTTTGGGGCCACTGGGGGGACATAACGGATCTTAGTGGGCGCCCACGCCCCCAATGGAATACTGTGAAAAAATTTGGCTGCTCTTGCTCTTACGGTTTGGGCTGTGGCCGTATCCCCTTAAAAATCGGTCTTTCATTTTATAATCTTTAGGGATAGTCTTAAAATTTTTATAAAATTAAAACTATTATTCTGAGATTGCTAAAATTTACTATATCTTGGAGTATATGGAAATATTTTAGGAAACGACAAAGTTATAGTTACGAACTAATTCGAATCGCCTTATATAACAATGAAGCTAGGTCGATTTTACTCTCAAGTTTTCGGTCATTTCTATGAAAGCTATATGATATTATTGTCCGATTTCAATAAAAATTAAAACGTAAATCTAAAATATTCAAGAATTACTATATCTTGAAGTATATTTATTTAAATTATTTAACATCGAAGTAATAATTTTTTTGTCATTTATTTCATATAATTGATACTGTCATCCGATTTTAATAAAATTAAAACCGTAATTCCATAGTATTTAAATATTAACAAATCCTGAAGAACAAAAAAAAAACATTAAAACAACAAAGTTATATTTTTAAAACACAAATTTTTCCGATTTTTCCTATTGGAGCTATAAGATATAGTCGCCCGATCCGGCTCGTTCCGACTTATATACTACCTGCAATAGAAAGACACGTTTTGGGAAAGTTTCAAGCAGATAGCTTTAAAACTGATGGACTAGTTTGCGTAGAAACGGACGGACGGACAGACGGACATGGCTAGATCGACTCTCCTGGTGATGCTGATCAAGAATATATATACTTTATAGGGTCGGAAATGTCTCCTTCACTGCGTTGCAAACTTTTGACTGAAATTATAATACCCTCTGCAAGGGTATACAAATTCAGAAAATTCAGGAAATAATTATTATCCTAAAAATTCTCAAAATAATTAAGGACAGGGTAGCCAGAGTTCTCAGAGTATAATATTCCCCAAAAACGTCTCCGAGTTTCAAAATCAGATCAACAACGCAAGTCTGAACACAATTGGATACAAGATCAAGCATAAATTTAATCAACGAAAACTTCTTTGAATACCCAATTAAAAATAATTATACTAAAATTGAAACAATAGGTGAATCTGTAACTTTGAATAAATAAATCCAGTTTAGTATTCCAAAATTATTTTCATCTAAACAAACATTTTACATAAACAACTTTTCAAATCATTATGATATTCTTTTAGGAAGAAAAATTCTAAAACAATCATCAGCAAAAATTGATTTTATGAAAAACACTATCGAATTAAATACATATGAATTCCCAATGGTAAATATAACGGAAAAACGTGAACAAACTTTTTTAAATGTAGTAGATGATGATGAATATATTTATGCCTTACAAACAGATTTATCTGACAATAACATAAGAGACGATCACTTAAGTAATGAAGAAAAAACTGAACTTTTAATATCAAAATATCTTGATATTCAGTATCATGAAGGTGAAACTTTGACTTTGACTCAATTTATAGGAGACCATATAGCTATCCTTATATTTACGATACAGAAGTAGAAAAACAAATTGAAGAAATGATAAGACTATCAGAAAATCCAGTCCAATTGTAATGGTACCCAAGAAAAGGGATGCATAGATCATACCCAACTTTCGTAATGTCAATATTTTTCAACATTAGATCTTGCTAAAGGGTTCCATCAAATTGAAATGGACCCAGACTTCATTTTAAAAATCTGCATTTTCTACTAAGAAAGGTCACTATGAATATACTAGAATGCCCTTTGGTCTTAAAAACGCACCCGCTACATTTCAGAGTTGTATGAATAATGTATTACACATGGGTACCTATTAACCCATTGTCTAGTATATTTGGACGACATTGTTATATTTTCTACCTCTTTACAAGAGCACATTCAATCTCTTAAAAATTGAAGAAATATTTCGAAATGAAGACGATTTAGATTCTACTGCAGCAACGGTGCATAGCGCACAAGAAGATAACGGTGATTGCATACAAATTACCGAACGACCAGTTAACGTTTTTATACCCTTGCAGAGGGTATTATAATTTTGGTCAAAAGTGTGCAACGCAGTGAAGGAGACATCTCCGACCCTATAAAGTATATATATTCTTGATCAGGATCACCTCCTGAGTTGATATAGCCATGTCCGTCTGTCCGTCTGTCCGTCTGTCTGTCCGTCTGTCTGTCCGTCTGTCTGTTTCTACGCGAACTAGTCTCTCAGTTTTAAAGATATCGAATTGAAACTTTGCACACACCCTTCTTTCCTTTGCACGCAGTATATAAGTCGGAACGGCCGGGATCGGCCGACTATATCCTATAGCTGCCATATAACTGATTGATCGGAAATGCCATAACTTTGGCGTTTGTAAAGTTAGGAAGTCGGCATTTTCTATGGGTGTTATATTTGGCCAGCCAACCTACCAAATTTCATAAGGATCGGCCGATTATATCCTATAGCTGCCATATAACTGAACGATTGGAAATGTCATAACTTTGGTGTTTTTAAAGTTGAAGTTGGGTTTTTATGAGTATTAAGAATGCATCATATGAATAATTTTGGAGAATATAATTTACAGAGTATTCTGCAAGGGTATATCAACTTCGGCTCCGCCCGAAGTTAGCTTTCCTTTCTTGTTAATCATCAACTTATATTTGAAAAAGGAAATCAAGATACTAACGAACTTACTCACTACTTTAATAAAACTATTAATAAAATATTTTACAGTGTCATGACTGAAACTTTGGCAAAAGACATAATTATAAAATTTATATGTGGACACAATTGTGTTATATACATTGATAATGACGAAGACTTCTCTATTTTTTAACGAGCCTATATGAAATTAATTAAACCAAATACGGGAACGAAATTAATGAAAACTTCAGTTATGCTTCCCAACTTGCCCACATATGCAGACGTTCACGAGAAAATATTAGAAATTACTGAAAAGACAAGGACATCAAGGTATAAATAGTAAATATTAATTCCCAGACGCACAAAAACTTATTCAAAACATTATTAATAAATGTGAAATTTGTAATTTATGCAAAGCAGAGCACAGAAAAGTTGCTCTTCCTTTTAAAAAACTCCAGAAACCAAAAATATTCGCGATAAATATGTTATAGACTATTACTTTATTGAGCAACGTAAATTTTTAACATGTATCGACATTCATTCAAAATTCATTTCTATTATTGAAACCAAAACGACAGATTGGATTGAGAGTAAAAAAGCTCTTCTAAGAATTTTTAGTATGATAGGTAAACCAAAAACAATTAAAATGGATCAAGATCCTGGTCTAGTATCTAAATCATTACAAAATTGGTTACAAAAGGAAAATATCAATATTGAAATTGCATATATATATATAGCCGACAAAGAAAGTGTCCATAAAACAATTAATGAAAAGCTTAGAATTATCAATACACTTACAGACGCAGAAGATAAGGTAAAACAGATAAAACTCCTGCCGAAATATTTCTTTATGGCATAAAACCGAACAAAAATATACAAAAACGGAAAGAATACAAGATAGATAAAATTAATAAAAACCGAGAGGAACATAAAATAGATTTGGAATACACTAAAGTTGAAAAAGAAATGAAACGTAAAGCTAAATTAGTAATCCCATTCAAAAAGATAGGAGCATTAGAACAAAAAGATGAAAAGCACTGGCAAGAAACTATGATTAAAATAAATCAAACTAAAATATTTAAAACATCAAGATTTTATAAAATACGAAAACCAATTTAAGCACGAACCGGACATTGCTTTAACATTGAAACAATTAAAACATGAAATCAAGGGAATTACTTCGTCACAAAGACAAAAACGGGGATTAATCAAATTTGTAAGAATAGCTTACAAATATCTATTTGGAACATTAACTGAAGATGATAAAAAGGAGTTGGAAGATAAACTAGAAAACTTACAGGAAAAAATAATTGAAAACTATGAATTTAATGAAATAATTCAAATAATAAACGAGCAATCCATATATATAAACAGACTCGTAAGAGATGAAGAAGAGGAAGATGTTTTGCACATTTTTAGATACTCCCTAAATATATTTCTAGAATACATTGAGGATTTACAAATGAGTTTACAATTAACAAGAGATACATATTTAATCCTAAAATATTAAAACATGAAGATTTATCGAACATAAACGAAGAAAAATTACTATACATATATCAAAACTTCATCTTGGTTAAGCAGTCAGTAAAGACACTTTTATTCTAGCCCATATACCCAATTCATTTAAAGAAACACAAAAATATAGAATTATAAAATACCCAGATAATATAGAACGACAAATTGACATTAATGACAATTATGAATATTTTGTAAACGACGAAAAAAAGGTATTTTACTTGGAAAATTCACCAAATTCATTAACAAATATATTAGACCAAAAATGTATAATCACGGATCAATGTATCTCTCAAATCCTTACTAATCAATTAGCAAAATGTCAACACACTTGTGTATCAGAAAATGATTCTGTAAAATAACATCATTATTTCTTATAATTTAAGTGAAACACAAATTAATCAAGATTGCGAAATGTTCAACAAAACAATTCAGGGTAACAATATAATACAATTAAGTCAATGCTCCTTAGAAATAAGAGATATAGAATTTACAACTTCAAAGAATATAAATGAAATTAAAATTATATTATCCAGCACTAATGTTACTTTATATGAACCAATACGATTGTTAAAACTTAAAAATTCTTTTACCCATCAACAAAAACAACAATCAATCTGTAAGTGGATTGTTTTTACGATATTAATAATTATACTTTTAAGCATCACAACTTACATCATATTTACCTATAGGCGCCTAGCCAACAAAAAATAAATTTTGTTCAAATTCAACAAGGATGTTGTTGAATTGCAGTTATTCAAATCAATCCGACATAAACATTTAACCCCTTTGACATAAATCTTTCCCACGCCTTCGATCGGCGGCACCCGAATTGTAAACATTTCACACGCCTTTATCGACGACGGCAGACATAAACAATATTCTGACCTTTAAACAATGGGTCCAGCCTGAGAACCCAATCGTCAGCATAAAAGCTTTAGCCAATTCAAATTAATTAAACAAAAGATGCAGCCTAGAAACCATCCCATTAGGCCACAGTTTTGACCAATCAAAATTATCTAATCAAAGTCCACTTTCACTGCTCGCGCGCTGTCACCGGTAGAATCTATAGTTATAAGAATAATGCATTTTGTAAAAGCAGTTTAAGATTGGGGATCTAACTTAAAAGAACTTTACCAATAAAGACTCCACTATATATTAAAATAAAAATCGCTTTTTGTTAATATATTCCGAACCAAAAAACATAATTTACATGCAAATTAACTTTCTCACTTGTGAATTAGTTAAAAAAATGTATTTTTATTTTTATTATCACTTATTCACTATTACAATTTTTCAATAGGTCGAACATATTTTATTCACTGCTCTTTTACTTTTCACTTGATTTTTCTTTGGTACTCGGTTTGGATCTCAAAAACGGACTGGACTCCTCGAGTTCAATGATCAATAATAAAACCTCGGCTTAAGAGATTTATCTCAAAAAATTGATAAAGAGAATGACTCAAGAGAGTCGGGAAATAGAATTAAATTTGAAATATAAATTTGGCTGGAAATTGATGTTTACATTAGCGGACTTTAGGGATCACTTTGGAAATCTTTTGTTTGCATTAGCGGACTCAGGACTCGCTTGGGGGCTCCGATGCTTACAGTATGGGCTTGGATGTTTACAGCATCCGTTTGATGCGGACTGCGTGAAATTGATCTGGGTGGGAATAATATAAAAGCGTGTTGACAGAAATAGGTGACCACGGATTTATCTCGGGTCTTGTCAGAGTTAATTGAAAATTGGCTCTCGGCTCAAAGTTGTTTATAAATTGGGTAAAAGCCCCTAAGTAATGTGTCATATAACTCCCCCCATTCTAAATTGAATCGTCCCGATTCATTGGAACTGATGGGTATATTGAATGTATTTGGTTGGTTAATTCAACAATAATATTTTCTTCTAGGCTATTTTCATTGACGGGGATATTATTTATTTCATTATCGGAAATTTTTTTTTCTGGTTCGATTTTTTGCCATGGTTTGAATATTACAAATTTTCTGTATTTGATTACAACCATAATAATTAAATATATAACTGTGAATATGATTAATATTAACGTAACTGGTATTTGGGTTTGTTTAATTTGAATAAAAGGATTTAGTATGTTAATATTATCAAATGAGAGTTCCGAATCATTGGATATAATATATTCGGATACTAAAAAATCTGTGTATTTTCGAGCGGTGTTGTATTCCAATATCTTATTGTCTACATTGGTGTAAGATATATTATTAAGTTTAGAAGTGCCATTAAAGGTTATTAAATATGACCCATTTTAATAAGTGTCACTAACTATATTTTTATTTTTTCTCGGATTTTGTTACAAATAGATTTTTCCCCATTTAGTAATCTGGTAAAACAAGAACCTTCAGGGTTAAGTGTGCAATAATTATTGAATATTTCTGTCTTTAAATTAGACATTACATAGTACTTATTTCTACATTTTGCGACGTGATTGTCTATTAATAATTTTCCATCATTATGTGAAATGGATCTTGAATTGTAAAACAACGATCGGTAATAATAGGGTATTTTATGTAAATTATAATAAGATCTTGGTGCAAAGCGATTTTAAATTCAGACATATCTAATAGGTCTGTTATAATTACTACTTTCTTGTTTATAAATTTCTTGTATATCATCATTATTTAGAATTTTAGTATTAAATACATCAATTTTTGCGAGTGTAATTGTGTCCATTAAATTCATAAGATCGTAAGTAAGCAAGCGCAGACGATATTTTCTGAGTGGAACTTCTTGATCCTTAAAAACTGTTTTGAATTCTTCAGATAACGATTTTATTTCTTTAAATATTTTAGAATTAATAACGAATTATTCGTTATTATTTTGTATTAAATCATCGATTTTATTTTGGACTGTTATGAAATCATCATGATCTGGTGTTCCTGCTATCCATTTTCAAATTGTGCCTAATTCATTAATGCCTCTTTTCGATCTACTGGGTATTATTTGAGAGATATAAGTATTTTGATAATTTTTAAACCGTGGGATATTTCCCAAAGAAAATTCTTGCTGTTATGATTCTTTAGAAATTCTGCTTCAAGATTAATTATATCTCTATAAAAACTTATATTAGTTATATGAAATAAGTCTGCGTATGATTCATAAATAAGAACATCTTTGGTATCCTTGTAAAGAAGGAAATCGTGGTTCGTGTAATCCATTATTTCGGATTTGGTTGTACCTACCAGCAATAATAAGTACATTATTGAAAACATTATCTGGAATTTGAAACAAATTATTTTATATTATCGTTATGAATCGTACGGTTTCCTGTTATTTATAATAACTTTATTAGGGAGATTTTCCTTAACTACTTGTTTTTATACCCGTTACTCGTAGAGTAAAAGGGTATATTGTATTCGTGCAAAAGTATGTAACAGGTAGAAGGAAGCGTTTCCAACCTTATAAAGTATATATATTCTTTTTCAGGATCACTAGCCGAGTCGATCTAGCCATGTCCGTCTGTCCGTCTGTCTGTCCGTCTGTCTGTCTGTCCGTATGAACGCTGAGATCTCGGAAACTATAAAAGCTAGAAGATTGACATTTTGCATGTAGATTTTAGGAGTTCCTACGCAGCGCAAGTTTGTTTCAAAATGGTGCCACGCCCCCTCTGACGCCCACAAGCCACAAGCTGTGGCCACAGTTTTGATGCTATTATGAAAATTTTAATTGATATGTATTTGTTTCGTCAATACCTATCGATTGGCCTAATAAAAGTTTGCCACGCCCACTCTAACGCCCAAAAACCCATTAAACGCTTAAGCCTGGCTAGCGCCTACATTTCCGCCTTTCATGGCGCCATCTAACGGATGACTTTGGAACAGCTGGCCAAGGTGCTCAACAGAGTCAACGTTAATTCTCGATAAGGATTTCTATTAAAGGAAATTTTGATGGTTTTCATTTGTGAATGCCGAACTACATATGTATATCCCAAGAACTATGCAAATCAAATCAAGTTAGCCAAATTGGAGGTCTGAGTCAAACAATGGCGTATGTGTGTATGCTGGTGCAGGACAACAGCTGCCTGCGCTAAAGCAGCGCTGGTGCTGATGCTCGTGCTGTAAAGCTGCCAGCTAAGAGATCGCCGAATTCAAATTGATAATTTGAACTTTTTGTCCTTTTTTCCTGTGGTCACTCTAATTCACATTATGTTAATGAAAAATCTAAATCATTTGAAATGGGGCGCGCATTTTGTCTCTTTTTGCTCCTATTCGTTTCTCACAAGTGCATTCACCTGCGCTAGAGAGAGACGGAAGATGTGCTAGGCAGAATGCAAAGTTCTAGAAGGCACGGTTCGCTGTTAGCAAAAAGGGCGGGAATCCGTGCAAGTAAATTGGCGGTTATGAACTTTGCAGAGCTGCAAACTATTCTGCTCTCGCTTTAGTCTACGACTAACCATCGTATGTGATCTCTCTGCTCGTCTGCGATTGCGATTTTTGTCAGTTTTGCCTATATTAAAACAAATCTCCCTTAACGTAAACTATCCATTTTTACTTGCATTTTTGTAAACTCATTTTTCTGTGCTTAAAACTAACGTAAATTTTGTAAACAAATTGTTACGCGGTCGCGAGTTGTTGCTGCCTCTGCCGATTTGCTGCCGACGTCGCTGCCGTTGTTTGCTGCTGGGCTGGTTGCTGCGCTCGCTGTTAAGTACCCCTTTTAATAATAATATAAGATTAAGTCTTTTTCAAGACTTACTCTTAAATTATTATTATTCATATTTTTCACATTTGCAAATTTTTAACGTAATTCATTTTTTGCCGCTCTGCCCCTTTTAACGTAGATTTGTTAATAATAATATAAGATTAAGTCTTTTTCAAGACTTACTCTTAAATTATTATTATTCATATTTTTCACATTTGCAAATTTTAACGTAATTTATTTTTTGCCGCTCTGACCCTTTTAACGTAGATTTGTTAATAATAGTATAAGATTAAGTCTTTTTCAAGACTTGCTCTTAGATTATTATTATTCATTTATTATTATTCATTTTCAATCGCTCTGCCCCTTTACCCGTATATAAATAAAAGAATTCAGCCTTTTTTAAGGCTTATTCTTATATTTCTATACATTTACGTATATATCTTAGTAATAGTACTATAAGTCTAAGTCTTTTTTAAGACTTACACTTATAATTCTATTATTTATATAATTTATATTAACTATATTATATTATAAAATTTATATTATATAAATATACGAATTTAGCTTTTTTAAAGCTTATTAATATACCTAATCAGCGTATATAATCGTAGTAGTCATATAAATTTAAGATTTAAAAAAATGCCTCGTTTGAATAGACCCACTGCATCTCAGCGGGCTAGGAACCAATTGTTCAGAAATAGGGCCAATAGGGAAAATCCAGAGTATGCAGAGATGGAGAGGGTGGAAAATTCTGAATCTCAGCGTAGGAGAAGGGAAAATGCAGTAGCCAGGAATTCAGAGCAGGGTGTAAATACAGCGTCTCGTAGGTCAAGACGCTTGAATCCGCACACTCGTGCGGGTGATCAGGGAGCAGATACTGCAAGACGTAGGGAAATTCGCTCGAACCCCGTTCTTCGGGCGGGTGAGCAAGAAGCAGATACTGCAAGACGTAGGGAAATTCGATTGGATCCAGTTCTTCGTGCCGGAGAGCAAGCAGCCGACACTCGGCGTCGCTTTATTAGGCGAAGAAACACCGATGAAAGAGCTACAGAGCAGGTTCTTAATACCGCTGACCATCGGTTAAGGCGCTTGGATCCCGTTTTTCGTGCGGGTGAACAAGAAGCAGATGCTGAAAGACGTAGGGAAACTCGCTCGAACCCCGTTCTTCGTGCGGATGAACGAGCAGCCGATACTCGGCGTCGCGCTATAAGGCGACAATTAAGAGAAGTCCGAGCTATCGAGCAAGTTGGTAATACCGCTGACCATCGGTTAAGGCGCTTGGATCCCGTTTTTCGTGCGGGTGAACAAGAAGCAGATGCTGAAAGACGTAGGGAAACTCGCTCGAACCCCGTTCTTCGTGCGGATGAACGAGCAGCCGATACTTGGTAATACCGCTGACCATCGGTTAAGGCGCTTGGATCCCGTTTTTCGTGCGGGTGAACAAGAAGCAGATGCTGAAAGACGTAGGGAAACTCGCTCGAACCCCGTTCTTCGTGCGGATGAACGAGCAGCCGATACTCGGCGTCGCGCTATAAGGCGACAATTAAGAGAAGTCCGAGCTATCGAGCAAGTTGGTAATACCGCTGACCATCGGTTAAGGCGCTTGGATCCCGCTTTCCGTGCGAGTCAGCAAGCAGCCGATACCCGGCGTCGCGCTTTAAGGCGACAAATTAGGCAAGTCCGAACTACAGAGCAGGTCCGAAATACTGCTGACCGTTCGGAAAGGCGCTTGGATCCTGATTTCCGTGCGGGTGAACAAGCAGCCGATGCTCGGCGTCGTTCTCTGAGGCGGTTGGATGCTACGTATCGTGCGGGTGAGCAAGAAGCAAATACCCTGCAACGAGCGCAGGCAAGATCAACTCAGGATCGCTTACTGCAGAGAGCGCAGGATAGGTTTAGGAGAGCTACGGCTAGGAGTTTTAGGGAACGTAGGGCCGTCGAGCAGGCGAGAAATACACTGGCTCGACGAAGTGCTCGTATAGCTGCTCGACAAGCAACTATCGATGCCATTCGAAATATTAGTCAGAGAGTTAGTCAGTATAGAAGCCTCAGTGGCAATAGGGATGCAGAAAACCTTCGGAACGCAAACCGAAGTCAGGAGATTCGACTTGATTTATCCCAGGGAAATAGGACTCCTAGAAATATACCTATTGGATTGGATGCTCACATAGCCAAATTCAATAGGTTAGTAAAACTTGGCCCCGATCAGATTTGCTTCTGCTGCAAGGGATTGTGGTTCCCCAAGCAAATAAGTAAGCTTTCTAGAGCCTATTTGGAAGAAAATAGCGAATTTAAGGAAGAGATTTACCAGAATGCAAGCCAGCTTGCTTTCACTGGGGAATCCTTTAAGTTCTGTGGCACATGCCACGGCAATATAAAAGCCGGAAGAAAGCCCAAAGGTGCCATTTCCAACGGCCTAGACTTCCCAGAAATTCCTCATTCCTTGGAGGAGCGACTGATTTCACCTCTCCTTCCATTTATGATAATTAAGTCGATAGGTCATGAGCGTCAGAGTGCAATAAAAGGAGCTGTTGTAAATGTCCCCATTCCGGTTAGCAACATCGTGACGTCCCTTCCACGAGCTTTCCACGAGGCAGAGGTTGTACAGCTCCACCTCAAGCGAAGAATGGAGTACGGACATGATTTCATGGCAGAGACCATTAGGCCTTCCAAAATTGCTGACGCCATCAGGTACTTAGTTAGTACAGAGCTTTACAGAAAGCACAATGTGTCAGTGAACGAGCAGTGGATCTCTGATTTCACATCCGAAACTGTTCCATTCGTAGCTTCTCAAGCGGACTTAGCCTTTGTAGAGGGACAACTAGCCATCCAGCAGGAGGATGTAAACTTGGAGGCGGGAAATTCCGAAGAGAATGAAGAAGCCGAAGAGCTAAATCCTGGAGGACAGGAAACTCTGCTTGAGAATAACCAGGCACACAATGTAGGAATTCCGAGAATCACAATGGCTCCAGGTGAGGGCCAAAAGCCTCTCGACGTGATTCTCGATGTCGACTCCGAAGAATTGGCGTTCCCAAGCATTTATGCTGGCGTCAAGAGACCATCTTCGGAAAGTTATACAACCATAGTTAGATCAGAGCTTAGGAACGTAGATAGAAGAGGTTGTAGAACTGACAAGTTGTTCTTCAATTATAGAAGTTGGAATTGTTGAAAATTCGAAACAATATTTCAACTTGCCTACGTAAGCGGAGCGCTTCTAGCGCGATAACTGCCGCCAACGTACTCGATGAAGCTTTCATGGGAAACTTAATTTCCCATGATGACGGATATCGAATTCTTAAGGACATTCGCACGTCTCCTGCTCACTGGGAAGATGAGAAGAAGAAAGTCATGGCTATGATTCGCCAATTTGGTTTGCCAACTTTCTTCATAACTCTGTCGGCCGCAGAAACTAGGTGGCCAGAGCTGCTAGTACTGCTCAAGCGCAATGTAGATAGGATTGACATTAGTGAGGAGGAAGCTTTGAACTTACAGTTTAGAGAAAAGGCGCGGCTGATCAGAACTGACCCAGTGACGTGTGCTAGGTATTTCGATTATAGGTATAGGGAAGTTCTAAAGCTCATGAAGAAGCCGGGGGGAGTCTTTGGAAGTAACTTTGTTACTACCTATTATTGGCGAGTTGAGTTTCAACAGAGGGGTTCCCCTCACATTCACGGCATGTTTTGGCTGAAAGACGCCCCGGAAGTGGATTTCAACAGTGAAGAATCTATTGCTAGTGTAGTAGCCTTCATTGATCAGTTTGTAACTGTAGATGTTACAAATACAGATTTGGCTCCGTACATTGAATACCAAAAGCATAAGCACGGGCATTCGTGCCTTAAAAATGTGCGCGAATCCGTTTGTCGATTCGGTATTCCATACCCCCCAATGCCCCGCACGGAAATATTGAAGCCACTTCCCGAAGAAACTCCCAATTTGTCTCTTCATCACGAAAACTATCAGAAAATTCGCAGTCTTTTACTTCGCGATCAATCCGAGGATTTGATTAGCCATCTTAGCATATTCGAAAATTTTCTTTCTCACGATGAGGTGAGCCTCAGTTACGAGGACTATATATATGCTATTAGGTCTAGTTTGAAAAAAACACAGATTTTTCTGAAGAGAACATTTGCAGAAATTCAAGTTAACGCCTATAATAAACACATTCTTTCAATGCAAAGGGCAAATATGGATATCCAGTTAATTTTGGACCCTTTTGCGTGCTGTAGCTACATAATTAATTACATTAACAAGTCCCAAAGGGGTATTTCGAAGTTAATGCGCGAAGCAGCTAATGACATTCGAAGAGGCAACTCAAGCATTCGTCAAAAGCTACAGTATCTCGGTCACAAGTTTATTTCGGGCACTGAGATCTCTGCTCAGGAGGCCGTATATTGTTGTATGGGATTGGCGTTGTCAGAAACAAGCAATAAATGCGTGTTCATAAACACCTTCCCTCCAGAACAACGAGTTCGTATGCTTAGACCTACAAGCGTTCTGCAAAATATGCCTCAGGATTCCACTGACATCTTTCAGAAAGGTTTGCTGGACAGATACGAACAAAGACCAGATTCCCATGACGGCCTGTGTTTAGCCGATTTTGCTGCAAATTACGAGTATTCTAAAACCCGTGGTAGAGCTCGCCAAGGGGAAAATAGTAACAATGAGGCTGAAGAAGAAAATGAGGTCTTAGGAACAGTTTTTTTCGCACTTCGCGATGGTAGTGGATTTATTAGGGAAAGAAACCAGCCGAGTATCATTAGGTATAGCCCCTTTAATATTAATTCTGATAGGCCCAACTATTTTAGAGCATTAGTTATGCTATATTCTCCATGGAGAGATGAACAGGTAGAATTGTTTCAGAGAAATTGTGAGGAGTTTTATCATGAGCACGAAGAGGCTATTAAAGCCAACTTTGATAGGTATAATGCCATAGACAGCTTAGAAGACGCGCTCAGAAGGGCCATGGAGGCTGAGGAAAGTGGCGAGGAAAATATAGATGAGGAGGCCGCAGTTAATGAGGAGTTTAGGGCCTTAGCTTTTCCAGAAATATCTTCTCAAATAAATGTTTTAAACTTAGACGACCGTGTTCAGGAAGTAGATCCGGATAGCAATATCCGCATAATAAAGCTCCCGCCAATTATTTCCCCTGAAAATTTAGCCACCTTAGTTAGGTCTCTTAATTTAAAGCAAAAAACTTTCCTTACGCATGTCTTGCACAATGCAAGGATAAATGCTAGTTTCCATGAGTTCGTAGGAGGCGGAGCAGGTGTCGGCAAGAGTAGACTTATATCCACCTTATTCCAGTCCCTTTCCAAGGAGTATAATGGTAGAGTAGGATGCGACCCAACTTCTGTTAAAATACTGCTGTGTGCTCCCACAGGCAAAGCTGATTTTGGAATCGGAGGCTCCACTCTCCATTCCATGTTCTCTCTCCCTGTAAATCAGGCTGGGTCTGCATTTAGGAGTTTAAGCCCTGATCTGCTAAATACCCTGCGTTCAAGATTTATTGATCTTAAAGTTCTTATAATAGACGAAATTTCTATGGTCGGCGCAACCATGTTTTCCCATCTGGACTCTCGCCTTAAGCAAATTTTCTCCAACGTTGATACTCCCTTCGGAGGCATTTCGGTCATCGTGTTCGGCGATCTTAGGCAATTGCGGCCAGTTTGTGATCGTTGGATTTTCCAGCCGCCGTCGCATGATCCATACAGCGCTATATTTGGATCCCACCTCTGGAGTCCTTTTAGGTTTTTCGAGCTCACAGAGATAATGCGACAGCGAGATGACCAGCCGTTTGCAATAGCACTCAACAACATGGCGTCCGGCCAAATGTCGTCAGAAGATATTGTCCTACTTAGAGGCCGCACTTCCGTAGAAAGTCAGATTCCAAATGACGCCATTCACCTTTTTTCAAGCAATCAGGACACAGACCGATACAATAGGGACAAGCTCAACTCAATTCCCACTGATCAGTTCATTTCGGAAGCCATTGACTCTGTAAAATCTGCACATATTAGCTCAGAGCAGGGGAACAGATGTCTGGAACAAGCTAGGGCATTAAAAACATCTGAGACACAAGGTTTGTGTACCTCGCTCATTTTAAAAACCACTGCTAAATACATGATGACGGTCAATGTAGACACATCAGATGGTCTCGTAAACGGAGCCACTGGTGTCCTTAGGGAGATAGGTTTCAACACGTCCAACTCTCCAAACATTCTTTGGATACAATTTTTAGATGACAGTATAGGAGTAGCTGCACGATCAAAGTGCAGTCATCGCCAAGAGGCTTCATGGACCCCAGTAGTTAAGATCATAAAAAGCTTTCAGATTAATTCTAACCAGGCCACAACCATTGACCGAAAGCAGTTTCCAGTGGTACCTGCAGAAGCAATAACTATTCACAAAAGTCAAGGCGCTACGTACAGCAAAGTGGTGGTTCACACTAGTCCTAGCATGCAGAGAGCTGCGCTGTACGTAGCCTGTAGCAGAGCCACAAGTGCAGCAGGTCTCTATATTATTGGACCTTTCGTCCCCCAAGATCCGCCCAGGGATCGCCTTCCGAGGAAGAGCTCCGAGAACTGCGTTCCGCTAAGTTACTGAGTACCCATTTCGATTGTTTACTCAATAGTCCGAACCTTCATGTCTTTTTCCATAATACGGAAAGCTTGCACTGCCACATTAGCGATGTGTGTTCCGATCAGCTAATGCTTATGTCTTCCATTCTGTGCTTTGTTGAGGCTTCCACATACTCAAATGAAGCATACGACATTCCTGGCTTCGCCACAGCAGTGCGACTAGATTGCCAGTCAGTAGCTAACGGAGCTCGACCAAAAAGAGGCATTCTCGTATTCGTTCGAAACGAACTCTTTGAGAATGTCAGTCTTTGTTCAAGTGGTCGCTTTCTGGCTAATTCCTCAAATTTAGCCTCTCCAGTGTTCGAGTTTGCCATCTTTAGGTACCGGTCTTTAGGGATTGTTGTTATTTATAAAAGTCCGACCTATCCGTTGTTAAAGTTTGAAACAGAGTTTAAGGAGTTATTTCAGCGGCACACATTTTTAAATAGTAATAGTTTAGTGTTAGGAGATTTCAATTTATGCCTTCACTCCATCTCTGGCTGCTGTAGGAGAGTTTTCAATTTTTTAGCAGATGTAAAAGGGTTTAGTTCGTTGCTAGATTTTGACTCGTCGACAACCAATTGCAATACGCATATTGATTGGGCGTTTTCAAATATTTTCGATAATAGGGCCACTGCGCGCACATTTGAGACTACATATAGCTACCACAGTGGTATATTAGTTAGCGTTAGGGAGGCTGAATAGGTAGGGAAAATTGTATATATTATATTTAAAGTATGTATATATTTAAATTAAACAAAAAACAAAAAGCCAAAAAAAATTAAATAGTTGCATGCACAATTTTTTTATAATATGTATATATTTAAATTAAACAAAAAACAAAAAACCAAAAAAAATTAAATAGTTGCATGCTCAATTTTTTTATAGTATGTATATATTTAAATTAAACAAAAAATCAAAAAACAAAAAAAAGTAAATAGTTGCATGCTAAATTTTTTTTATAGTAACTAAATTAAATTTTATAGTAAATTAAACAAAACAAAAAACCCAAAAAAAAAATTAAATAGTTGCATGCAAAATTTTTTTATAGTATGTATTTTTATTAAAAAAAAAACGCAAAAACCCAAAAAAAAAAAACTAATAAGTAAGGTCAAATAAGTATTAGTAGTAAGTACATAATTACGCCTTCCGTATGTTACGGATAAACAAAATTTTGGGGAACATGGAGATTCCAAACTTGAATAAAGTTTGGCAACTCAAGTCGACTCGTAGGTCCCCAAATTTTATTTTGGTTTGAAAGACCCCGTTGCAAATCAACGGCCTCCACGTGGTGTTCCCTGGGTACCGATTTTAACATAAAAATCGGGAGCTAATTCGAGCGGCGAAAAACATACAAGAAGGCATATTTATTTTAAGTTGTTTAGCTGAGTAACGGGTATCTAATAGTCGAGGCACTCGACTATAGCGTTCTCTCTTGTTTATATCTAGAATTAAGCTTGTTTCTTTCCCCGTGTTTCTTTTTGTAAATTACCTCTCCTATATGATAATTCTTATTTTGTCTATCTTTATTGTGGAAATGCAACGATTTCTCTTGAGCTTGTTGCAGTAATTTAGGAGTTTCCTTATGTTCGATTTTCCCTAAAGATTATAAAATGAAAGACCGATTTTTAAGGGGATACGGCCACAGCCCAAACCGTAAGAGCAAGAGCAGCCAAATTTTTTCACAGTATTCCATTGGGGGCGTGGGCGCCCACTAAGATCCGATATGTCCCCCCAGTGGCCCCAAACAGCTCCAACATCCATTATTCGGAGCAAAAAGTTGATGTATTTAAGCTTAACTTCTAAACTGGTTGGAATTTCGATATTTGGTTTTTTCCGAATTTTAGGTTTTGAAAAGGCCTAATTAGAAATCTAAAAGAAATTTTGATAACCCCCATAATTTGGGGGCTACACTTAAAATTAACTTTTCGATTTAAAAAATCTAAACCGCTGCTCCGATTAAGATGATTTTTCGCTCAATAGTTATTCTATGGCCCAAATGCTTAATTTTAATTTTTCAAGTTTTAAACATTTTTTTAAGTATTTTTAACGAATTTATTTAGATTTTCTAAGTCATTGCGTTGCATTTTGCGGGAGCCTGTCGAGAGAACGAAACCCAGAAGCCAAGAGAGCGACGGCCGAGAGAGCAACAGCCAAGAAAACTGATGATGGGGAAGGGTAGTGCTGCAGGGAAAGGGGGAGGGGAAAGAGGCAATTTAAGTTAAATTTGTTTTGGATTTTAAAAACTTAAACTGCTGCTCCGATCAATATGATTTTCGATCAATAGTCAGTCCTGTGGATCAAATGCTTAGGTTTTATTTTTCATTTTGTAGCAGAAGTAAGAGCCTTATTTAATTTCCACCATGGAAGAAAATAGAAAATTACTACAAATTCTGTAAGCAAAGCCAAAATGTTTCCAAGTTAAATATTAATCTTAAGATTCGAACTTTTGACCAAATACGTATGTACATATGTATATTTGGATATGTTTTGATTTGCTTATATGTACAATACATGTACATACATACAATGTGTGTGTATGTTTCTATTCGAAAGTAGATAATGTGCTTAAATACAAATAAAATGATTTATTATACCCGTTTATCGATCAAATGTGGAATCTGAAAATAATACGTTACTTTGCTGTTTTTGTATTGGATGCCAATCTTTTACTGTGTGTACAAAGGTTTTCGGTTCATTCAAAACAAGAAATTTGAAAACAACAAATTCCAATTTACAAACAAGTATACATATTTGTGCGCAAATTAAAATTGCATTGATAACATTGTAACTGATAAAAAGTATACAAGCTCACGACTTTTACTTGGATCACTTTCATCCCTAAAGATTAGAAAATGAAAGACCGATTTTTAAGGGGATACGGCCACAGCCCAAACCGTAAGAGCAAGAGCAGCCAAATTTTTTCACAGTATTCCATTGGGGGCGTGGGCGCCCACTAAGATCCGATATGCCCCCCAGTGGCACCAAACAGCTCCAACATCCATTATTCTGAGCAAAAAAAAGTTGATGTATTTAAGCTTAACTTCTAAACTGGTTGGAATTTCGATATTTGGTTTTTTCCGAATTTTAGGTTTTGAAAAGGCCTAATTAGAAATCTAAAAGAAATTTTGATATCCCCCATAATTTGGGGGCTACATTTAAAATTAACTTTTTGATTTAAAAAATCTAAACCGCTGCTCCGATCAAGATGATTTTTCGCTCAATAGTTATTCTATGGCCCAAATGCTTAATTTTAATTTTTCAAGTTTTAAACATTTTTTTTAAGTATTTTTAACGAATTTATTTAGATTTTCTAAGTCATTGCGTTGCATTTTGCGGGAGCCTGTCGAGAGAACGAAACCCAGAAGCCAAGAGAGCGACGGCCGAGAGAGCAACAGCCAAGAAAACTGATGATGGGGAAGGGTAGTGCTGCAGGGAAAGGGGAGGGGAAAGAGGCAATTTAAGTTAAATTTGTTTTGGATTTTAAAAACTTAAACTGCTGCTCCGATCAATATGATTTTCGATCAATAGTCAGTCCTGTGGATCAAATGCTTAGGTTTTATTTTTTCATTTTGTAGCAGAAGTAAGAGCCTTATTTAATTTCCACCATGGAAGAAAATAGAAAATTACTACAAATTCTGTAAGCAAAGCCAAAATGTTTCCAAGTTAAATATTAATCTTAAGATTCGAACTTTTGACCAAATACGTATGTACATATGTATATTTGGATATGTTTTGATTTGCTTATATGTACAATACATGTACATACATACAATGTGTGTGTATGTTTCTATTCGAAAGTAGATAATGTGCTTAAATACAAATAAAATGATTTATTATACCCGTTTATCGATCAAATGTGGAATCTGAAAATAATACGTTACTTTGCTGTTTTTGTATTGGATGCCAATCTTTTACTGTGTGTACAAAGGTTTTCGGTTCATTCAAAACAAGAAATTTGAAAACAACAAATTCCAATTTACAAACAAGTATACATATTTGTGCGCAAATTAAAATTGCATTGATAACATTGTAACTGATAAAAAGTATACAAGCTCACGACTTTTACTTGGATCACTTTCATCCCTAAAGATTAGAAAATGAAAGACCGATTTTTAAGGGGATACGGCCACAGCCCAAACCGTAAGAGCAAGAGCAGCCAAATTTTTTCACAGTATTCCATTGGGGGCGTGGGCGCCCACTAAGATCCGATATGCCCCCAGTGGCACCAAACAGCTCCAACATCCATTATTCTGAGCAAAAAAAGTTGATGTATTTAAGCTTAACTTCTAAACTGGTTGGAATTTCGATATTTGGTTTTTTCCGAATTTTAGGTTTTGAAAAGGCCTAATTAGAAATCTAAAAGAAATTTTGATATCCCCCATAATTTGGGGGCTACATTTAAAATTAACTTTTTGATTTAAAAAATCTAAACCGCTGCTCCGATCAAGATGATTTTTCGCTCAATAGTTATTCTATGGCCCAAATGCTTAAGTTTAATTTTTCAAGTTTTTAACATTTTTTTAAGTATTTTTAACGAATTTATTTAGATTTTCTAAGTCATTGCGTTGCATTTTGCGGGAGCCTGTTGTTATGTCTCGACTTATTTTTGGTGATCCAACCATCGGATTCCGGCTAGCAATCGGATTTCTCAAGCGTGAGTCTCACCTCGATAGTTGGATCTGTCGGCACACAGTAATAATTTATTTTCTTCAGACTTGATGACAACTTTAAAAATGAAAGGAAACAAGGACTGCACCCTTCTGCTGTTAATGGCCGCGGAATATACCCCCCCTTCCTTGAGCTGCTGTATCTTTTAAGCAACTCCCCGACACTGGCTACTGGGTCTATTATGCGTCACCTCACCCCATTGTTAACACTCTACTCGCTCATTTTCTTTTCCACTTTAATTCACAAAATGCTTATAAATAACATTCATTTAACTTCACAATTCCCTAACCTGGGTACCACAGGGACGATTACATCACACATGAATAAATAGTTATAAGTATAAATAAATGAATAAATAATATATATATAGGGTTACATGAGTATTTTAATTTATGTAGAAGTAGATAAGTAGATTTGTAGTTTATAGTTTGTAGTGGTTGGTTATTGTTGATTATTTTGTGGTTTTATTAACTTTAAAACTAAACTTAAAATAAAACGAGGACGGAAGCTAACTTCGGCAAGCCGAAGTTTTAATACCCTTGCAGACTTTGACGAAATTGCTAAAAGTGAAAAAGTAGCGAAAGGAATAAGGTATACATAAGTAAACTAGATTTGCATCGTTTCAAGTCAATTGCTTTTATACTGCAAAAATGTCATATACAAAAGGGATACTTTCGCAGCCTTTAACAATTTTTCCTATCTCCTTTAAGATATAGACTTCCGAGCGGCAAGCGCTTTTACCCTAATCAAGATATGCGTAAATAAATAAGAATTGGAAAATTTTATGTTAGTAGCTTACACACTGCGCGAAATATTCTGATAATCATCAAATTTGGACCGATTTCACCCTATTGTTCCTATGGGAGCTATAGGATATAGACGTCCGATCGGCACGCGCTTTCACCTTGATCAATGTATGCATAAAAAAATAGGATTTGGAAAGATTCATGTCAATAGCTTGTATACTGCGTGAAATATCCTAAAAATCATTAAATTTTAACCGATTTTACACTTTTGTTCCTATGGGAGCTATAGGATATAGACGTCCGATCGTCACGCGCTTTTACTCTGATCAAGGTACGCATAAAAAAATAAGATTTGGAAAGATTTATGTCAATAGCTTCTACACTGCGCGAAATATCTTCCATTCTTGCAAGTTATATCCGATTGTTCCTATGGGAGATATAGGATATAGACATCCGATCGGGGCGGTTTTCAAACTTGATCTGCGTACACTTGTTTTAGGACGACTGTGAAAGTTTCAGATCGCTAGCTTTTAAACTGAGCTCGCAAACGGTATTGAAAAAGACGGACAGACGGACAGACGGACGGACGGACAGACGGACAGACGGACATGGCTATATCGACTCCCCTATTGATCCTGATCAAGAATATATATACTTTATAGGGTCGGAAACGTCTCCTTCACTGCGTTACAAACTTCTGACCAAAATTATAATACCCTCTACAAGGGTATAAAAAACCTGGCACCACCCAGATGTAGGCGGCGATAATCAAATTTCCAGTAATTTTCTCCCAGTTTAATTCCTTTCCTCGCAGACTCCCAGATTTCGAATTTGGCGCCGGAAGCTGCGAACACAAAAGCACTTTATTTTATATTTTTTTTTATCTAAAACTTGCACTCTCACTTTGGAATTTTGTTCCCAGAGACACGACTACTTTTTCTGAGCTTCTAGATGGTTCTGATTTGCCCTTTAGTTGCCCTTCTTGTAAGTCGGCTCAATTGCCTTTTCGAGAGAGAGTTTTCCGAAATTTAAAACTATCTTGAGCCCACTATTCTACTAGTTCCGCCACGAACCAGCACGACTCCGGGACCAGTTCTCCATTCCCAGGCCATCCCTAGTATCGGCATCTGTTGCTCCTCTCTAGCCCAGGTACGCGGTCGTTTGGTATGTTTTGATTTTGTATAGGTTTATTTCCTTTATTTTTGGCAGACCATAACACCACACTACGGTTTCGTTTACTTGTCAATGGAACAGGAGTACAATTGAGGCTGCCAGTAGCTCAACGCAGGCCACGCCCACGCCCTGAGATATATTCGTCCTGCCGCTTTGAAAGGGTTAGCCGGGCCATTAATTGGGTACGTATTTGCACGTTTGTACATATGTACCTATGCTGCAATTATTGTTTCAAATCTTTCGCATGAAATACTCCCAATCGTTTCCCTTGTAATGTTTCCAGCTCATATAGGTTATTCCCTACGGGTCTTACTATGCGGCACTTGGAGTACTTGCGACAAAACTTGGCATTTATGTTGTTCTTGAAATCGCTGAGAATGAAGTTTCGCTTAAAGATTTCTTGGCCAGGTAGGTACTTGATTTCTTTAGCTCTTCTATTGTATTGTTTTGCTGATCTCTCATATGTTTCATTAATGCGTTCTGTTACCTTTTCTCTTATAAGTTGAAACCGATCCGTTCGAGATAGACTCTGTATCTGGGCGTCGTTTACGGCGTCTAGTTTTCGGGCTATCCTATAATCTTGCCCGCTCAGGAACATGTGTTGGCCAAACATGGCAAAGTATGGGGAGACACCAGTGCTATTGTGGACGGCACTCCGCAGAGAACCTTGAATCTCGACTATCTTGTCATCCCAACGTGTGTGGTCTTCCCCTACATGGATCCTAATAGCTGCAAGTACGGATTGGTTCACGCGCTCTGAGGCATTCGACTGTGGAGCATACCTGCCGGTCCTCTTATGACGAATTTGATACTTCTCCAGGAAACTTTGAAACCGGCTTGCTACAAACTGGACTCCGTTGTCGGTGAGTATTACCTCTGGAACACCAAACTCATGCAATATTTTCGACTCCAGATATCTGACGACTGCGTCTGCTGTCGCTTTTGGCATTGCTTTTAACCAAACAAACTTCGTCAGATGATCCAGCACTACCAATATGTAGCAGTTGCCCCTTTTTGACCGTGGATATTTTCCCAGGAAATCCATATACAGCTGCTGCATGGGCCGTGAGGTGATTGTTTGTTTGCCCATTTTCGGCCTAGTCATCTGGGTTGTGTGCTTGGTTTCCTTGCAGATGTTGCAGTCTTTAACGTAGTTTTTCACCTGGATTGCCATCTTGGGCCAGTAGTAGAACTGCCTAAGCCTGTTAAGCGTGCGACCTATGCCTCCATGCATCGCGGTATCGCTGTCGTGTGCTTGCTGGATTAAAGTATTTGTTAACGCTTCCGGAATCCACAGCTTCCACGGAAATTCCTGTGTGTCCCCGGTCACAAATTGTATTCGCTTGAGCAAGAGCCCGTCTTCCACCACTAAATCTGGAAACTGCTCCGCATTTTCCTTCACCGTTTGGATTCTTTCCAGATACTCGGGACTTTCAAATTCAATGGTTTCAAAATCGAACACCTCAATGGCTTCTACCTCCGGGCTACGGGACAACATGTCTGCCACCACGTTATCTTTCCCCTTCCGGTGCTCTATTTGGAAATCATATGCCTGTAACGCCAACGACCACCGCGCCAATCGTCCGTTTAGGTCTTTTAGCGTCATGAGCCATTGAAGACTGGAATGATCGGTGATGACTGTGAAGGGTAAGAGTTCTATATATGGGCGAAATCTATACACAGCTTTCACTGCGGCTAAGAACTCTTTCTCTGTCACCGTGTAGTTCAATTGAGCTCCTCGCAGCTTCTGAGAGTAAAACGCTATCGGTCTCTCATTTCCATCCATATCCTTTTGGAAGAGAACCACACCAATACCCACATGGCTCGCGTCGCATTAGACGAAGAATCTGCTCTGAAAGTCTGGATGTATCAGCACGGGAGCTGAGGTGAGTGCTGTTTTCAGTTTGTCAAATGCCTCTTCTGCTGCAGGTGTCCACTTGAACTTGGTCTTTGACTTCAAACAGTCCGTCAGAGGCGCCGATACATCTGAAAAACCTCGAATGAATCGCCTGTACCATCCAGCTGTTCCTAGGAAACTCCTCAACTGTCTCACATTCTTTGGTACTGGGATCTTGGCTATTGCCTGAATCTTCCCTGGATCCGTCCTCAAGGACCCCTCTCCGATTACAAAACCCAGATACTTCAGGAATCGGAAGCAGAACTTGGATTTGTGTAGCCCGATCGTGAGGTTGGCGTTTTGTAAGCTCTTGGCAACTTCGGTAAGTATCCGCATATGATCCTTGAACGTTTTCGAAATAATCAACAGATCGTCTAGGTACACAAAGACGTTGCTCCTGAGCTTCTGAGGGATGACCCGGTCCATTAGTCGACATAGCCGTTGAGCAGCGTTACATAAACCAAACGGCATCCTCCGAAATTGATACAACGGCCTTCCCGGGATGGTGAATGCGGTGTACTCCCTGCTTTTTTTGTCCAGCTTAATTTGCCAGAACGCATGCTTTAAATCCACACTGCTAATGTAAATGGTTTCATCCACACGGCTCAGAATCGACTCTATATTCTGCAATGGGTAAGCATCCTTGATCGTTACCTTATTGAGTTTCCTCGCATCTAAGCATAACCGGTTTTTCCCAGGTTTTTGGGCCAGAGTAACTCTATTGTTCCATGGGCTTTCACTAGTCTCGATTTCACCTAATCGCAACATTGCGTCTACTTCCGCATAGAGCAATTCCTGGACTTTTGGTGACACCGGATAGAACCTTTCCTTTACTGGGACTGTTCCCGCCTCCAGTTGTATGGAATGCGTTTCCAGTTCCGTCAGTCCCATGCCGTGTCTTTCGTAAGTTAGAAACTTATCCTGCACTAACTCCAACTGTGTTTTCTCTTCCTCAGACAGGATGTGTGGTTCTACCGGTTCGCTCGTAACATGGAACTCATTCTCAATCGACGACAATTCACCTACCCCTACGACGTCCGGAGCTAATGAAAATTTCCGCCAAAAGTCTATTCCCAAATATAGTTTTTGCCGCAGTGAGGGACATAGGAGCAATGATATGCGGTGAGTTTCCTGTTTATAGCAAACGTCCACCTCTATGCGACCCGATATGCGGTGTGTTGCACCGCCTGCTGTCTGTACTGTTGATCTCACTTTCAAAACTTCTAGTTTCAGCCGCTTTACCAGGTCCATACACCCGTCTCCTAGGATGCTCTTCGATGCTCCCGTGTCAAGTAGCCCCTGCATTGGATGATTTGCAACCAATACCTCGGCAAACGCTCGGTTTTCCGTCGTAGCTGCTGATATTATAGCTGTGCAGACCTCTCTTCGTTCCTGTTTTCGGTGCTGGTAACGCCTCCGGGCTCGGATTATCCTCGACGACTTGCGGGAATGGCTATCTCCCCTTGGTTCTCCAAATATCCTTTCCCTTGCCTGCTGATAGTCGCGTTCCCTCTCTTCCATAGGTCTGGCCACGTATTTTGTTCCTATATTTACCTTGTTATACCCGTTACTCGTAGAGTAAAAGGGTATATTGTATTCGTGCAAAAGTATGTAACAGGTAGAAGGAAGCGTTTCCGACCCTATAAAGTATATATATTCTTGTTCAGGATCACTAGCCGAGTCGATCTAGCCATGTCCGTCTGTCCGTCTGTCTGTCTGTCCGTATGAACGCTGAGATCTCGGAAACTATAAAAGCTAGAAGATTGGCATTTTGCATGTAGATTTTAGGAGTTCCTACGCAGCGCAAGTTTGTTTCAAAATGGTGCCACGCCCCTCTGACGCCCACAAGCCACAAGCTGTGGCCACAGTTTTGATGCTATTATGAAAATTTTAATTTATATGTATTTGTTTCGTCAATACCTATCGATTGGCTTAATAAAAGTTTGCCACGCCCACTCTAACGCCCAAAAACCCATTAAACGCTTAAGCCTGGCTAGCGCCTACATTTCCGCCTTTCATGGCGCCATCTAACGGATGACTTTGGAACAGCTGGCCAAGGTGCTCAACAGAGTCAACGTTAATTCTCGATAAGGATTTCTATTAAAGGAAATTGCGATGGTTTTTTTAATTTGTCAATACCGAACTATATCCCAAGAACCATGCAAATCAAATCAAGTTAGCCAAATTGGAGGTCTGAGTCAAACAATGGCGTATGTGTGTATGTATGTAAGCATATACATATGTATGTATTTACATTGTACACAGTTGCAATTGCCCGGCAAAGATAACTCCTTTCAAAGAAAGCTATTCGCTATACCCGTTACTCGTGTTGTGCAAACATTTAGACTTTAATATACATAATACTATTTAAGAATGTATGTGTTTAGCCAATATAAGTATATATGTTTAATATTTCTAGTCAATTTATTGCACTCAAAAACATAAACATAAACACAGCTGCTGGTGCAGGACAAAAGCTGCCTGCGCTAAAACAGCGCTGGTGCTGATGCTCGTGCTGTAAAGCTACCGTACCAAATTTCATAAGGATCGGCCGACTATATCCTATAGCTGCTATATAACTGATTGATCGGAAATGCCATAACTTTGGTGTTTGTAAAGTTAGGAAGTTGGGATTTTCTATGTGTTTTATATTTGGCCAATTAATCCGACCTATTAAATTTCATAAGGATCGGCCGACTATATCTTATAGCTCTGACGCCCACAAGCCACAAGCTGTGGCCACAGTTTTGATGATATTATGAAAATTTTAATTGATATGTATTTGTTTCGTCAATAAATATCGATTGGCCTAATAAAAGCTTGCCACGCCCACTCTAACGCCCAAAAACCCATTAAACGCTTAAGCCTGGCTAGCGCCTACATTTCCGCCTTTCATGGCGCCATCTAACGGATGACTTTGGAACAGCTGGCCAAGGTGCTCAACAGAGTCAACGTTAATTCTCGATAAGGATTTCTATTAAAGGAAATTGCGATGGTTTTTATTTGTCAATACCGAATTATATCCCAAGAACTATGCAAATCAAATCAAGTTAGCCAAATTGGAGGTCTGAGTCAAACAATGGCGTATGTGTGTATGCTGGTGCAGGACTTGAACTTTTTGTTTTTATACCCGTTACTCGTAGAGTAAAAGGGTATATTGTATTCGTGCAAAAGTATGTAACAGCTAGAAGGAAGCGTTTCCGACCCTATAAAGTATATATATTCTTGATCAGGATCACTAGCCGAGTCGATCTAGCCATGTCCGTCTGTCCGTCTGTCTGTCCGTCTGTCCGTCTGTCCGTCTGTCTGTCCGTATGAACGCTGAGATCTCGGAAACTATAAAAGCTAGAAGATTGGCATTTTGCATGCAGATTCTAGGAGTTCCTACGCAGCGCAAGTTTGTTTCAAAAAGGTGCCACGCCCCCTTTAACGCCCACAATCGCTTAAATACGATTTTAAAAATTTAAATATTTCGGAAAAGTAAAAATGCAGTTTTATTGTGTTTATCAATACCTATCGAAATGTAGAAGAAATTTTTCAAATCGGACCATTCGTTAAAAAGTTATGCGTGATCAAAGTTTCTATCTCCATCTCCCTCGCACTCCCTATACCTGAGTAACGGGTATCTGATAGTCGGGGCACCCGACTATAGCGTTCTCTCTTGTTTATGTTTTTATTTATTAATATCTTCTTAAACACTGACTTATATTTATCTTTTAACATATCTTTCAGATCCTCGGAGGCAGTTAATTAAACTCCTCCGGTTGCGTCAAGCTCCATCTCGCGTTTCCCGCCTGACATTTCGGACACCGAGTAAAACGTACTCCCTGTCGGCCGCATCTGTAGCAGAACTTATTAAGGACCTCCGAGTCGCACGTGTAATACGTGTGTCCCGGCATGGAGCAATTGTAGCAGACCAACGTACTTTGCGCTCCGCCTTCTCTGCCCCGGGAAATGGCCTCTACAAACTCGGAGTCCTCGTCTGGCTCCTGGGATACATACGCCTCGTGAACCGGGTGCTTCTCCTTCGGTGGTCTCTGGTGCTCTTGCATCCCGGATGTGCGCGACCAGCGATTGGCCAAAACCCTCTCGGCTTCGTGGCATTCCTCCCTCAGTTGTTCCAGGTTAGTTAACCACATCGGATATATTATCCTCGATAACCCGTCTCTGATGTTCACTTTAATTGTCCTTATTAGGTCGTTGTCGGATATGTTGATGTCCAACTGGGATCGGAGGCTCAGCATCGCCTGCAGATACTCATCCACGCTCTCTCCTGGTCGTTGCTTTCGCTTGCGTAGTTCTCGCTCACGCTCGAAGTTCGAACGCAGCGTTTGGAAACGTTGTTGCAGCGCGTTTTTTAGATTTGGCCAATCCCTCAATCCCGTTGTGCGTACGTGCATCCAAAACCACTCCTTGGCCTGACCATCTACCAGGCAGTGAAAAGATCGAAGGACCTCTTCCCACGTGACTTGGTAAGCCATCTGTAGATGCTCTATCCGGAATATAAATTCACCAATTGGCATTCCCCTAGGTCCGCCATCGAAGGATATACCCCACTTCCTGGGATGGCTCATCTCGGGTTTGTAATCCCTATGCCCGCCACTTGGATTCCCATTCAAACTTCCGGCCGCTGAAACTCCTGGCCTAAACAAAGGCGGTGGTTGGCTATACTGATGCCAACCCGCCCATACCCTCTATTGCTCTTCCCAGAGTCTGCCATCAGCTCGCTGCTGCGCTGGATTAGGCATGGCTGCTTCCATCGATGGTCTAGGAGGAGGCTCCTGAGTGTTTGCCTGTGCCTTCACTGTAGGGCGGACGATCTGATTGATTTCCTTCATGAAATTCATCATATCCTGTTGCATTTGCTTCTGGAAAGCAGAGACCTCAATGGACGCCGCTTTACGGTAAGTTTCATGAGCTTGTAATAGAGCTAAATTAATGGCTGACTCTATTTCTTTACCTAAATGCACAGGACTCTTCCCTTCCTCATCGCTTGTGAGATTGTGTTGGTCGCCGCGGGGAACTCCGTCGCTAGTATGTGCTTCCACGCCCCCACTGCTCCCGTCATATCCTGCTGGTCACTAATCTCAAAGGCTGCGCTACCATCCATCATAAACCCCTGGGGAGGAGTGATATCCTTTATCTCTCGGTTCACTTTCTGATTGGCTTGGGAACGTGTAGCTAAGTTTGAGTGGTGAGTGACGAATATTTTACCCAGCCCACTGTACTTTCATATTCCTAATCCTTCTTGTTTCTTTTCAGCAGCTTTCATCTTCTTTGGCCGGACTACATGTGTGTTGCTTCCAGCAACCTTTTCCACAAGGACCACGACCGCTGGATGTTGTAAGCTACCGATCCTGATCTCCTTTTGGTTGATTCTGACTTTTCGCCGTCTTTATAGGTGTTCCTAGACTTCTTCTTCCGACGCCCTTGATGGGCCGCGCCGAACCAGGATATTTCTGTCTCCTGTCGGGGTCCCGGTCGTGGGCATCTCAGCGATCATCCTACGTGGCTGCGTCTCTCGCCTCTTAGTGGGACTTCTACGATTTGCTCTTGGTAGCAATTATGCAGGACCACCACTAGTTGTCGAGGACCAGCCGGAGATTCTCTTCCTTTTCTTTTTTTCTGTCTTTTTATTATGTTTTCTTTGGGCGCCACTCTGTTATGTCTCGACTTATTTTTGGTGATCCAACCATCGGATTCCGGCTAGCAATCGGATTTCTCAAGCGTGAGTCTGACCTCGATAGTTGGATCTGTCGGCACACAGTAATAATTTATTTTCTTCAGACTTGATGACAACTTTAAAAATGAAAGGAAACAAGGACTGCGTACCTGCTGTTAATGGCCGCGGAATATACCCCGACACTGGCTACTGGGTCTATTATGCGTCACCTCACCCCATTGTTAACACTCTACTCGCTCATTTTCTTTTCCACTTTAATTCACAAAATGCTTATAAATAACATTCATTTAACTTCACAAATCCCTAACCTGGGTACCACAGGTTACATCACACATGAATAAATAGTTATAAGTATAAATAAATGAATAAATAATATATATATAGGGTTACATGAGTATTTTAATTTATGTAGAAGTAGATAAGTAGATTTGTAGTTTATAGTTTGTAGTGGGTGGTTATTGTTGATTATTTTGTGGTTTTATTAACTTTAAAACTAAACTTAAAATAAAAAAACCTGGCACCACCCAGATGTGGGCGGCGATAATCAAATTTCCAGTAATTTTCTCCCAGTTTAATTCCTTTCCTCGCAGACTCCCAGATTTCGAATTTGGCGCCGGAAGCTGCGAACACAAAAGCACTTTATTTTATATTTTTTTTTATCTAAAACTTGCACTCTCACTTTGGAATTTTGTTCCCAGAGACATGACTACTTTTTCTCAGCTTCTAGATGGTTCTGATTTGCCCTTTAGTTGCCCTTCTTGTAAGTCAGCTCAATTGCCTTTTCGAGAGAGAGTTTTCCGAAATTTAAAACTATCTTGCGCCCACTATTCTACTAGTTCCGCCACGAACCAGCACGACTCCGGGACCAGTTCTCCATTCCCAGGCCATCCCTAGTATCGGCATCTGTTGCTCCTCTCTAACCCAGGTACGCGGTCGTTTGGTATGTTTTGATTTTATATAGGTTTATTTCCTTTATTTTTGGCAGACCATAACACCACACTACGGTTTCGTTTACTTGTCAATGGAACAGGAGTACAATTGAGGCTGCCAGTAGCTCAACGCAGGCCACGCCCACGCCCTGAGATATATTCGTCCTGCCGCTTTGAAAGGGTTAGCCGGGCCATTAATTGGGTACGTATTTGCACGTTTGTACATATGTACCTATGCTGCAATTATTGTTTCAAATCTTTCGCATGAAATACTCCCAATCGTTTCCCTTGTAATGTTTCCAGCTCATATAGGTTATTCCCTACGGGTCTTACTATGCGGCACTTGGAGTACTTGCGACAAAAGTTGGCATTTATGTTGTTCTTGAAATCGCTGAGAATGAAGTTTCGCTTAAAGATTTCTTGGCCAGGTAGGTACTTGATTTCTTTAGCTCTTCTATTGTATTGTTTTGCTGATCTCTCATATGTTTCATTAATGCGTTCTGTTACCTTTTCTCTTATAAGTTGAAGCCGCTCCGTTCGAGATAGACTCTGTATCTGGGCGTCGTTTACGGCGTCTAGTTTTCGGGCTATCCTATAATCTTGCCCGCTCAGGAACATGTGTTGGCCAAACATGGCAAAGTATGGGGAGACACCAGTGCTATTGTGGACGGCACTCCGCAGAGAACCTTGAATCTCGACTATCTTGTCATCCCAACGTGTGTGGTCTTCCCCTACATGGATCCTAATAGCTGCAAGTACGGATTGGTTCACGCGCTCTGAGGCATTCGACTGTGGAGCATACCTGCCGGTCCTCTTATGACGAATTTGATACTTCTCCAGGAAACTTTGAAACCGGCTTGCTACAAACTGGACTCCGTTGTCGGTGAGTATTACCTCTGGAACACCAAACTCATGCCATATTTCCGACTCCAGATATCTGACGACTGCGTCTGCTGTCGCTTTTGGCATTGCTTTTAACCAAACAAACTTCGTCAGATGATCCAGCACTACCAATATGTAGCAGTTGCCCCTTTTTGACCGTGGATATTTTCCCAGGAAATCCATATACAGCTGCTGCATGGGCCGTGAGGTGATTGTTTGTTTGCCCATTTTCGGCCTAGTCATCTGGGTTGTGTGCTTGGTTTCCTTGCAGATGTTGCAGTCTTTAACGTAGTTTTTCACCTGGATTGCCATCTTGGGCCAGTAGTAGAACTGCCTAAGCCTGTTAAGCGTGCGACCTATGCCTCCATGCATCGCGGTATCGCTGTCGTGTGCTTGCTGGATTAAAGTATTTGTTAACGCTTCCGGAATCCACAGCTTCCACGGAAATTCCTGTGTGTCCCCGGTCACAAATTGTATTCGCTTGAGCAAGAGCCCGTCTTCCACCACTAAATCTGGAAACTGCTCCGCATTTTCCTTCACCGTTTGGATTCTTTCCAGATACTCGGGACTTTCAAATTCAATGGTTTCAAAATCGAACACCTCAATGGCTTCTACCTCCGGGCTACGGGACAACATGTCTGCCACCACGTTATCTTTCCCCTTCCGGTGCTCTATTTGGAAATCATATGCCTGTAACGCCAACGACCACCGCGCCAATCGTCCGTTTAGGTCTTTTAGCGTCATGAGCCATTGAAGACTGGAATGATCGGTGATGACTGTGAAGGGTAAGAGTTCTATATATGGGCGAAATCTATACACAGCTTTCACTGCGGCTAAGCACTCTTTCTCTGTCACCGTGTAGTTCAATTGAGCTCCTCGCAGCTTCTGAGAGTAAAACGCTATCGGTCTCTCATTTCCATCCATATCCTTTTGAAAGAGAACCGCACCAATACCCACATGGCTCGCGTCGCATTGGACGAAGAATCTGCTCTGAAAGTCTGGATGTATCAGCACGGGAGCTGAGGTGAGTGCTGTTTTCAGTTTGTCAAATGCCTCTTCTGCTGCAGGTGTCCACTTGAACTTGGTCTTTGACTTCAAACAGTCCGTCAGAGGCGCCGATACATCTGAAAAACCTCGAATGAATCGCCTGTACCATCCAGCTGTTCCTAGGAAACTCCTCAACTGTCTCACATTCTTTGGTACTGGGATCTTGGCTATTGCCTGAATCTTCCCTGGATCCGTCCTCAAGGACCCCTCTCCGATTACAAAACCCAGATACTTCAGGAATCGGAAGCAGAACTTGGATTTGTGTAGCCCGATCGTGAGGTTGGCGTTTTGTAAGCTCTTGGCAACTTCGGTAAGTATCCGCATATGATCCTTGAACGTTTTCGAAATAATCAACAGATCGTCTAGGTACACAAAGACGTTGCTCCTGAGCTTCTGAGGGATGACCCGGTCCATTAGTCGACATAGCCGTTGAGTAGCGTTACATAAACCAAACGGCATCCTCCGAAATTGATACAACGGCCTTCCCGGGATGGTGAATGCGGTGTACTCCCTGCTTTTTTTGTCCAGCTCAATTTGCCAGAACGCATGCTTTAAATCCACACTGCTAATGTAAATGGTTTCATCCACACGGCTCAGAATCGACTCTATATTCTGCAATGGGTAAGCATCCTTGATCGTTACCTTATTGAGTTTCCTCGCATCTAAGCATAACCGGTTTTTCCCAGGTTTTTAGACCAGAGTAACTCTATTGTTCCATGGGCTTTCACTAGTCTCGATTTCACCTAATCGCAACATTTCGTCTACTTCCGCATACAGCAATTCCTGGACTTTTGGTGACACCGGATAGAACCTTTCCTTTACTGGGACTGTTCCCGCCTCCAGTTGTATGGAATGCGTTTCCAGTTCCGTCAGTCCCATGCCGTGTCTTTCATAAGTTAGAAACTTATCCTGCACTAACTCCAACTGTGTTTTCTCTTCCTCAGACAGGATGTGTGGTTCTACCGGTTCGCTCGTAACATGGAACTCATTCTCAATCGACGACAATTCACCTACCCCTACGACGTCCGGAGCTAATGAAAATTTCCGCCAAAAGTCTATTCCCAAATATAGTTTTTGCCGCAGTGAGGGACATAGGAGCAATGATATGCGGTGAGTTTCCTGTTTATAGCAAACGTCCACCTCTATGCGACCCGATATGCGGTGTGTTGCACCGCCTGCTGTCTGTACTGTTGATCTCACTTTCAAAACTTCTAGTTTCAGCCGCTTTACCAGGTCCATACACCCGTCTCCTAGGATGCTCTTCGATGCTCCCGTGTCAAGTAGCCCCTGCATTGGATGATTTGCAACCAATACCTCGGCAAACGCTCGGTTTTCCGTCGTAGCTGCTGATATTATAGCTGTGCAGACCTCTCTTCGTTCCTGTTTTCGGTGCTGGTAACGCCTCCGGGCTCGGATTATCCTCGACGACTTGCGGGAATGGCTATCTCCCCTTGGTTCTCCAAATATCCTTTCCCTTGCCTGCTGATAGTCGCGTTCCCTCTCTTCCATAGGTCTGGCCACGTATTTTGTTCCTATATTTACCTTGCTTATGTTTTTATTTATTAATATCTTCTTAAACACTGACTTATATTTATCTTTTAACATATCTTTCAGATCCTCGGAGGCAGTTAATTCGTCGTCTTGGGATGGGAGCGGGACTCCTCCGGTTGCGTCAAGCTCCATCTCGCGTTTCCCGCCTGACATTTCGGACACCGAGTAAAACGTACTCCCTGTCGGCCGCATCTGTAGCAGAACTTATTAAGGACCTCCGAGTCGCACGTGTAATACGTGTGTCCCGGCATGGAGCAATTGTAGCAGACCAACGTACTTTGCGCTCCGCCTTCTCTGCCCCGGGAAATGGCCTCTACAAACTCGGAGTCCTCGTCTGGCTCCTGGGATACATACGCCTCGTGAACCTGGTGCTTCTCCTTCGGTGGTCTCTGGTGCTCTTGCATCCCGGATGTGCGCGACCAGCGATTGGCCAAAACCCTCTCGGCTTCGTGGCATTCCTCCCTCAGTTGTTCCAGGTTAGTTAACCACATCGGATATATTATCCTCGATAACCCGTCTCTGATGTTCACTTTAATTGTCCTTATTAGGTCGTGGTCGGATATGTTGATGTCCAACTGGGATCGGAGGCTCAGCATCGCCTTCAGATACTCATCCACGCTCTCTCCTGGTCGTTGCTTTCGCTCGCGTAGTTCTCGCTCACGCTCGAAGTTCGAACGCAGCGTTTGGAAACGTTGTTGCAGCGCGTTTTTTAGATTTGGCCAATCCCTCAATCCCGTTGTGCGTACGTGCATCCAAAACCACTCCTTGGCCTGACCATCTACCAGGCAGTGAAAAGATCGAAGGACCTCTTCCCACGTGACTTGGTAAGCCATCTGTAGATGCTCTATCCGGAATATAAATTCACCAATTGGCATTCCCCTAGGTCCGCCATCGAAGGATATACCCCACTTCCTGAGATGGCTCATCTCGGGTTTGTAATCCCTATGCCCGCCACTTGGATTCCCATTCAAACTTCCGGCCGCTGAAACTTCAGGCCTAAACAAAGGCGGTGGTTGGCCATACCCTCTGTTGCTCTTCCCAGAGTCTGCCATCAGCTCGCTGCTGCGCTGGATTAGGCATGGCTGCTTCCCTCGATGGTCTAGGAGGAGGCTACTGAGTGTCTGCCTGTGCCTTCACTGTAGGGCGGACGATCTGAATTATTTCCTTCATGAAATTCATCATATGCTGTTGCATTTGCTTCTGGAAAGCAGAGACCTCAATGGACGCCGCTTTACGGTAAGTTTCATGAGCTTGTAATAGAGCTAAATTAATGGCTGACTCTATTTCTTTACCTAAATGCACAGGACTCTTCCCTTCCTCATCGCTAGTGAGATTGTGTTGGTCGCCGCGGGGAACTCCGTCGCCAGTATGTGCTTCCACGCCCCCCACTGCTCCCGTCATATCCTGCTGGTCACTAATCTCAAAGGCTGCGCTACCATCCATCATAAACCCCTGGGGAGGAGTGATATCCTTTATCTCTCGGTTCACTTTCTGATTGGCTTGGGAACGTGTAGCTGGCGGAGTCATTATTTCGGATCCGCGGTTCAAAAAAAACTCTAAACTTCTTCTAAGTTTGAGTGGTGAGTGACGAATATTTTACCCAGCCCACTGTACTTTCATATTCCTAATCCTTCTTGTTTCTTTTCAGCAGCTTTCATCTTCTTTGGCCGGACTACATGTGTGTTGCTTCCAGCAACCTTTTCCACAAGGACCACGACCGCTGGATGTTGTAAGCTACCGATCCTGATCTCCTTTTGGTTGATTCTGACTTTTCGCCGTCTTTATAGGTGTTCCTAGACTTCTTCTTCCGACGCCCTTGATGGGCCGCGCCGAACCAGGATATTTCTGACTCCTGTCGGGGTCCCGGTCGTGGGCATCTCAGCGATCATCCTACGTGGCTGCGTCTCTCGCCTCTTAGTGGGACTTCTACGATTTGCTCTTGGTAGCAATTATCCAGGACCACCACTAGTTGTCGAGGACCAGCCGGAGATTCTCTTCCTTTTCTTTTTTTCTGTCTTTTTATTATGTTTTCTTTGGGCGCCACTCTGTTATGTCTCGACTTATTTTTGGTGATCCAACCATCGGATTCCGGCTAGCAATCGGATTTCTCAAGCGTGAGTCTGACCTCGATAGTTGGATCTGTCGGCACACAGTAATAATTTATTTTCTTCAGACTTGATGACAACTTTAAAAATGAAAGGAAACAAGGACTGCGTACCTGCTGTTAATGGCCGCGGAATATACCCCCCTTCCTTGAGCTGCTGTATCTTTTAAGCAACTCCCCGACACTGGCTACTGGGTCTATTATGCGTCACCTCACCCCATTGTTAACACTCTACTCGCTCATTTTCTTTTCCACTTTAATTCACAAAATGCTTATAAATAACATTCATTTAACTTCACAATTCCCTAACCTGGGTACCACAGGGACGATTACATCACACATGAATAAATAGTTATAAGTATAAATAAATGAATAAATAATATATATATTGTGACGAACCCGCCTAGGAGGCGTGTACGCCACAATGGTTCCTTTTTACGTTTATAATAGTTTTAAGAGAAATTACATGGAGTACAATAAATATTAAGTTACATCTAAGTTCAAATCCCAGGGTGGCAACGCTAACCGATATTTAGCCGAGGCACATTTAATACTAGAAAAGTAAGGAGCTAGAATACCAGGAGTAGGAAAATACTGGAAATCCCGAATGCGGGAACAAGGAGAAAAGGGCATGCGATCACACAATAACCTGGAGCAAGGCCTCTTGGCTCTTCTCTCGGGATCGCGAAACGAGGCAGACGTGTGATCAGCACACGGCTCATGCGAAACTTCGAGGCTCCACGTGCACTCCGCAAGTTCATTCGCAAAGTAGGTCAAACGGGACGCCCGACGCGACCTTTCGCAGTTCTCCCTTCGCGAGTGTTCCGCGGGTTTAATTTGGCCAAGCGCCACGCTGCCAATCGTGGGTGACATTGAAGAGGTTAGTACAAATAGGTCCTGATACGCTCAGAACGGTGTAGCGGACTCGGAGCTAATGCAAATTTCCGCCAAAAGTCTATTCCCAAATATAGTTTTTGCCGCAGTGAGGGACAGAGGAGCAATGATATGCGGTGAGTTTCCTGTTTATAGCAAACGTCCACCTCTATGCGACCCGATATGCGGTGTGTTGCACCGCCTGCTGTCTGTACTGTTGATCTCACTTTCAAAACTTCTAGTTTCAGCCGCTTTACCAGGTCCATACACCCGTCTCCTAGGATGCTCTTCGATGCTCCCGTATCAAGTAGCCCCTGCATTGGATGATTTGCAACCAATACCTCGGCAAACGCTCGGTTTTCCGTCGTAGCTGCTGATATTATAGCTGTGCAGACCTCTCTTCGTTCCTGTTTTCGGTGCTGGTAACGCCTCCGGGCTCGGATTATCCTCGACGACTTGCGGGAATGGCTATCTCCCCTTGGTTCTCCAAATATCCTTTCCCTTGCCTGCTGATAGTCGCGTTCCCTCTCTTCCATAGGTCTGGCCACGTATTTTGTTCCTATATTTACCTTGTTTATGTTTTTATTTATTAATATCTTCTTAAACACTGACTTATATTTATCTTTTAACATATCTTTCAGATCCTCGGAGGCAGTTAATTCGTCGTCTTGGGATGGGAGCGGGACTCCTCTCGCGTTTCCCGCCTGACATTTCGGACACCGAGTAAATCGTACTCCCTGTCGGCCGCATCTGTAGCAGAACTTATTAAGGACCTCCGAGTCGCACGTGTAATACGTGTGTCCCGGCATGGAGCAATTGTAGCAGACCAACGTACTTTGCGCTCCGCCTTCTCTGCCCCGGGAAATGGCCTCTACAAACTCGGAGTCCTCGTCTGGCTCCTGGGATACATACGCCTCGTGAACCTGGTGCTTCTCCTTCGGTGGTCTCTGGTGCTCTTGCATCCCGGATGTGCGCGACCAGCGATTGGCCAAAACCCTCTCGGCTTCGTGGCATTCCTCCCTCAGTTGTTCCAGGTTAGTTAACCACATCGGATATATTATCCTCGATAACCCGTCTCTGATGTTCACTTTAATTGTCCTTATTAGGTCGTGGTCGGATATGTTGATGTCCAACTGGGATCGGAGGCTCAGCATCGCCTTCAGATACTCATCCACGCTCTCTCCTGGTCGTTGCTTTCGCTCGCGTAGTTCTCGCTCACGCTCGAAGTTCGAACGCAGCGTTTGGAAACGTTGTTGCAGCGCGTTTTTTAGATTTGGCCAATCCCTCAATCCCGTTGTGCGTACGTGCATCCAAAACCACTCCTTGGCCTGACCATCTACCAGGCAGTGAAAAGATCGAAGGACCTCTTCCCACGTGACTTGGTAAGCCATCTGTAGATGCTCTATCCGGAATATAAATTCACCAATTGGCATTCCCCTAGGTCCGCCATCGAAGGATATACCCCACTTCCTGGGATGGCTCATCTCGGGTTTGTAATCCCTATGCCCGCCACTTGGATTCCCATTCAAACTTCCGGCCGCTGAAACTCCTGGCCTAAACAAAGGCGGTGGTTGGCTATACTGATGCCAACCCGCCCATACCCTCTGTTGCTCTTCCCAGAGTCTGCCATCAGCTCGCTGCTGCGCTGGATTAGGCATGGCTGCTTCCATCGATGGTCTAGGAGGAGGCTCCTGAGTGTCTGCCTGTGCCTTCACTGTAGGGCGGACGATCTGATTGATCTCCTTCATGAAATTCATCATATCCTTTTGCATTTGCTTCTGGAAAGCAGAGACCTCAATGGACGCCGCTTTACGGTAAGTTTCATGAGCTTGTAATAGAGCTAAATTAATGGCTGACTCTATTTCTTTACCTAAATGCACAGGACTCTTCCCTTCCTCATCGCTAGTGAGATTGTGTTGGTCGCCGCGGGGAACTCCGTCGCTAGTATGTGCTTCCACGCCCCCCACTGCTCCCGTCATATCCTGCTGGTCACTAATCTCAAAGGCTGCGCTACCATCCATCATAAACCCCTGGGGAGGAGTGATATCCTTTATCTCTCGGTTCACTTTCTGATTGGCTTGGGAACGTGTAGCTGGCGGAGTCATTATTTCGGATCCGCGGTTCAAAAAAACTCTAAACTTCTTCTAAGTTTGAATGGTGAGTGACGAATATTTTACCCAGCCCACTGTACTTTCATATTCCTAATCCTTCTTGTTTCTTTTCAGCAGCTTTCATCTTCTTTGGCCGGACTACATGTGTGTTGCTTACAGCAACCTTTTCCACAAGGACCACGACCGCTGGATGTTGTAAGCTACCGATCCTGATCTCCTTTTGGTTGATTCTGACTTTTCGCCGTCTTTATAGGTGTTCCTAGACTTCTTCTTCCGACGCCCTTGATGGGCCGCGCCGAACCAGGATATTTCTGTCTCCTGTCGGGGTCCCGACCGTGGGCATCTCAGCGATCATCCTACGTGGCTGCGTCTCTCGCCTCTTAGTGGGACTTCTACGATTTGCTCTTGGTAGCAATTATCCAGGACCACCACTAGTTGTCGAGGACCAGCCGGAGATTCTCTTCCTTTTCTTTTTTTCTGTCTTTTTATTATGTTTTCTTTGGGCGCCACTCTGTTATGTCTCGACTTATTTTTGGTGATCCAACCATCGGATTCCGGCTAGCAATCGGATTTCTCAAGCGTGAGTCTGACCTCGATAGTTGGATCTGTCGGCACACAGTAATAATTTATTTTCTTCAGACTTGATGACAACTTTAAAAATGAAAGGAAACAAGGACTGCGTACCTGCTGTTAATGGCCGCGGAATATACCCCCCCTTCCTTGAGCTGCTGTATCTTTTAAGCAACTCCCCGACACTGGCTACTGGGTCTATTATGCGTCACCTCACCCCATTGTTAACACTCTACTCGCTCATTTTCTTTTCCACTTTAATTCACAAAATGCTTATAAATAACATTCATTTAACTTCACAATTCCCTAACCTGGGTACCACAGGGACGATTACATCACACATGAATAAATAGTTATAAGTATAAATAAATGAATAAATAATATATATATTGTGACGAACCCGCCTAGGAGGCGTGTACGCCACAATGGTTCCTTTTTACGTTTATAATAGTTTTAAGAGAAATTACATGGAGTACAATAAATATTAAGTTACATCTAAGTTCAAATCCCAGGGTGGCAACGCTAACCGATATTTAGCCGAGGCGCATTTAATACTAGAAAAGTAAGGAGCTAAGATACCAGGAGTAGGAAAATACTGGAAATCCCGAATGCGGGAACAAGGAGAAAAGGGCATGCGATCACACAATAACCTGGAGCAGGGCCTCTTGGCTCTTCTCTCGGGATCGCGAAACGAGGCAGACGTGTGATCGGCACACGGCTCATGCGAAACTTCGAGGCTCCACGTGCACTCCGCAAGTTCATTCGCAAAGTAGGTCAAACGGGACGCCCGACGCGACCTTTCGCAGTTCTCCCTTCGCGAGTGTTCCGCGGGTTTAATTTGGCCAAGCGCCACGCTGCCAATCGTGGGTGACATTGAAGAGGTTAGTACAAATAGGTCCTCATACGCTCAGAACGGTGTAGCGGACTCGGGTGAGAAAAATCCCAATAAAGTTTTACGGTCGTGTAATCATATCTCCCGATCTTGTGTTTTCATTTCGTAGTTGAAAGTGAACCTAACCTAACCTAACCTCATTCCCAGAGCTACTTTGGGCCCGAACGTGGACATACTTCCCGTTCGCCACTGTAGCCGTAGTTTTTTTTTTTTTTTTTTTTTTTTGCGCGGAGTTCCACGGCCCACTTACCCGCCCAACCGACCGAGGGGCGCAGCCGTGTATCGTACGGCACGATTCGCGATAGGATAGACGCGAGATAGGAAAATAAAGGTAAAGGTCCGGGGAAAAAAGTAATAGTTAGATCAATCTTGTGCCAATGAAGCAAGTATTAATCGTTTTAGGAGCGGCAGAGAGTGAAGATTTGATATTACAGGAAAAAGTCTATTATAGTCAGAACATAATACTCTGAAAGGCTCATGCAAGGCATAGTTAGATCTACAATGATTTAAAATTAGGGGAATATAATTTCTAGTTAATCTACTTGGCACAGAAAAGTTTAGCCGACTTAACAAGTCGGGACAGTCAATATCACCATGTATAAGGTTATAAATAAAGATAGTACCAAGCATCGTTCTACGGTTGGCTAGGGATGGTAAATTAATCAAAAGAAGTCTACTAGAATAAGAAGGTAAGATAAGATTTGCATCCCAGTTTAGGCGCCGTAAAGCAAAAAAGAAGGAAGTTTTTTTGTACAGATTCAATACGACCAATATGTATTCCGTATTGTGGACTCCAGACGGGAGACCCATACTCCAGAATCGGACGGACTAGCGAAATAAATAAAGTTTTAGTCAAATAAGGATCATCGAATTCTTTTGACCACCTTTTAATAAATCCAAGCACTCCTCTGGCTTTATTAACCATGGACGAAATGTGATTAGAAAATTTTAGTTTAGGGTCCAAGAGAACGCCAAGATCGTTTACAAGAGTTATTCTATCCAAAGAGCTGCCACTTAACGTGTAAGTCGCGTATATCGGATTGGCCCGATAAAAAGTCATCAGCTTGCACTTGGAGCCGTTTAAATTTAGTAAATTATCTCGGCACCAGTTTTGAAAATTATCTAGATCGGATTGCAAGTCTAAATGGCAGGAAATGTCCTTATACTGCAGGCACAACTTAACATCATCTGCGTACATAAGTACGCGAGAATGACTTATAATTGAGGGAAGATCGTTAATAAATAATGTAAAAAGTAACGGACCCAGATGGCTCCCTTGTGGGACACCGGAGGTAACACGGAGAATTTCAGAAATTGAATTTTTAAAAAGGACCCTTTGTGACCTGCCATTTAGATAACTTGAAATCCATTTAAGCAGATCAACTGGAAAACCTAAAAGGTCAAGTTTATGAATAAGAAGTAAGTGATTTACAGAGTCAAATGCTTTACTAAAGTCAGTGTAAATGACATCTGTTTGAAAACTACTATTGAAGCCTTTTATCACAAATGTAGTGAGCTCTAGAAGGTTTGTAATTGTGGATCTACGTTTAATAAATCCGTGTTGACACGGAGAAATAATTGATCTGCAAAAGTGCTGCAAATGAGGAGTAATAATTTTTTCAAAAGCTTAGGAATAGCTGACAACTTAGAAATACCTCTGTAATTACTGGCTTCTAACTTGTTACCTTTTTTGAAAAGAGGAATAACAAATGATTCCTTCCAAATATTTGGGAATTGGGACGTTTCTAGAGATAAGGTAAACAACTTGTGAAGAGGTTTGCACAGGGCCTTAGCGCAATACCTAAGCACGCACCCAGGAATACCATCGGGCCCTGGCGAATAAACAGGCTTAATACGAAGAAGATCCAAAAGAAGAGAGCTTTCTGTTAAAGTGGGACAGAATATGAGGTTTGACTTGGGCATGGTGTAAGAATAAGGCTGAGATGAATAATCTAAAGTAGAGTAAGTCGTTTGAAAAAATTGGGCAAATATATCGGCTATTGCCTGATCTGTGGTTCCCGTCATGTTTTCGAACGACAGCGAGGAAGGAAAAGAATTAGATTTACGCTTGGTGTTAACAAAATTATAAAACTGTTTCGGGTCCTGAGAGAACTGGACCTTACAACGGTTTAAGTAACTATTATAACACTGAGCATTAAGCACGGTAAATCTTGACCGAGCACTTAGATATCTAGTAAAAACAGATTGAGAACCGGTATTTTTATATTTCCTAAAAAGTCTGGACTTTACATTTCTTAAGTGTGTCAACTCTTTGCTAAACCAAGGTGATTTATTGGAAGTTGACGGATAGTACCACGGAACACAGGAATTAAAAAAATGAGTTTATTGCAGTATAAAAAACATTAACTGCATCGGACATATTATTGCATAAGTAAAGATCAGACCAATTAAAGCCAGAAATAAAATTATTTAGCCTCAGAAAGTCTGCCTTGCGAAAACAATGTATTCGTTTGGATTTTTCTGATTTTTCTCCCGTATTAAATGAAAGTTCGATTGTTGGGTGATATGGATCTTCAGGTTGCGTGAGTGGTGCTACTCTGGACAGAAACACACCTTCAGGATTTGATACAAAACACAAATCAAGTAGGCGACCTAATGAATTTCGAACATGGTTTACTTGAGATAGAGATATGTCAAGCAGGCCATCAATAAAATCATGTTGTGCTATAGGAAGTAAGACATTCGATCCATCCTCAGTGCTCCGAGTAGTACCATCGGACCCGAACGCGGACCCCTTCCCGTTCGATCCGGTAGTTTCCCCATCCCCCTTGCGTAGTTTGGGATTTGTGCGTGGACACCCGTCCCGCCGGATCCATTTCTCGGTAGTTTCCCCACTCCCTCGCGTAGTTTGGGATTTGTGCGTGGACCCCCGTCCCGCCGGATCTGTTCCCCGGTAGTTTCCCCATCCCCCTTGCATAGTTTGGGATTTGTGCGTGGACACCCGTCCCGCCGGATCCATTGCTCGGTAGTTTCCCCACTCCCTCGCGTAGTTAGGGATTTGTGCGTGGACACCCGTCCCGCCGGATCCGTTCTCCGGTAGTTTCTCTATCCCCCTGCGTAGTTTGGGATTTGAGCGTGGACACCCGTCCCGCCGGATCTATTAACCTAGTGTCTGGTCTACGTAGTAGTTTGGAGACTGGCACGTGGACACCCGTCCCGGCCCGTCAGACAAGTCGAATCCCTCTGTCCCTTTACTATCCGGCCCCGCCCCTCCCAAAGTATCTTCCCGGCTCGGCCTCGCCCGAAGGTCCAGGCCGGTGGATTTTCCGCCCTCGGCGCGAGACCCAGGGCTTTACACCCGCAAAGTATTCTCCCGGCTCGGCCTCGCCCGAAGGTCCAGCCCGGTGGATTTTCCGCCCTTGACGGGAGATCCAGGACTTCAACACCCGCAAAGTATTCTCCCGGCTCGGCCTCGCCCGAAGGTCCACCCCGGTGGATTTTTCGCCCTTGACGCGAGATCCAGGACTTTAACACCCGCAAAGTATTCTCCCGGCTCGGCCTCGCCCGAAGGTCCAGCCCGGTGGATTTTTCGTCCTTGACACGAGACCCAGGACTTCAACACCCGCAAAGTATTCTCCCGGCTCGGCCTCGCCCGAAGGTCCAGCCCGGTGGATTTTTCGCCCTTGACGCGAAACACGAGACAAGGATTCCACGCGTCCACGTTTCCGTCGACACGGGCAAGAACCTCCGGTGCAGACTCCCCATTAAAATCATCTGTTCACCTGTAGAACGGAACTCTCTAGTCCGGTGTTTCGGTGATTTACAAATTTCTTGTAAAGGACTCTTGAATCCGACTGAGATCTGTACCCCGGCCGAGAAAACATCCTTACAAGTGGCGCCCGAGCAGGGACGCCGAGACTAGCTAGAGATTTATACAAGTGGCCTAAAGACCCACTGTGAAAAGGGTAAAGTCGCCCGGGGAGCCGAGACGAAACGACCAGAGGAATAGAAGGATATAAGAAGGAAACCGCCCAGGAAAATAAGACGATGAGTACTCCTAAGGAACCCGAGGGTGAGTACGAAGAAGATAATTTTATCAAGAACCCTGGTGTAGGAGTCCGCTGGATATATGCACGCCGAAGAGACGAACTCAACTCCCTTGCCGTTGAGTTTGGCTTCAAAGCGGATGGTACCGTCGAAGAGGCCAGGAAGGCGTTTGCCAACCTGGTCAGCGCAGGGTCCTTCCCACAACGCGTGTGGAGCCGGCTAGCTCAGCTGCAGGAGCACTACAGCAGTCGGGCCCCGAGCCCCGTTCCCACAGGAAAGAACGACGAGATGGAGCAATTCGCAGAGTCCCTCCGAATCCCCGTCATCTCCGACGCTCCGTCGCTCGAGGTTCCCGCTCGTCATCGAGGAGTACATCCCGGAACGGAACACGGTGCCCGGATGCCGCTCAAAGATGTTCGCTTGGCCACTGGCCTGCAGGGACAGGAGGTGCGGAGTAATACGACTCCCACTCAGCACTTGCTTCCTGAGAAGATACACAAGTGGAACCTACGGTTTGATGGTAGCTCGGATCCGCTAACACTCATCGCTGTACTCGAAGAGAAGATGACGACGTATAGGATAAATCCGGAAGAGATCCCCCGGGCTATGTCCGAAATCTTCGAGGGTCCGGCGGCACGGTGGTTCCGTACTAGCCATCTGCAGTCTGCCTCTTGGGGAACTTTCCTGAGGGAATTCCTGGAGTTCTTCCTACCTCCGCGATATTTCGACCGATTAGAGGACGAGATTCGGACTCACGTGCAGAAAAGAGGAGAGCCTTTCAAAACATACCTGATCGAGCTTAGGACGAAGATGCAGCAGGCCGGGTACCGAGAAGAGGAAGAGTTGTACCGGCTATACATCAAGCGTAGTGAATTCGGGACGTTGAAGCAGCTAACCCACATGGCTACTGAGTACGAATGTGTCAAACAACTCGAGTCGACTCGAGACGGGACCACAGAAGGGACGGACAGGAACCGCGAGGGACCGCAACCTCGGCGTTCACCGAACCCCTTTCGGAACTTGGAGAGTACTACACAGGCAGGACACGTGACTCACCGGATGATCGGGCAAGAAACCTCACGAGTGGACGTGCAGCGTGCCTGCGGCCGTTGTGGTGAGAACGGACATTTCCGTCGCGACTATCCCAACCCACGTCGTGACTTTTGTTGGGATTGTGGCCGGGTGGGAGTGCTAACAATAGAGTGCTGCCGTCGAAATGCCTCGGGAAATGGAGGACGTCTCCGCCGGAATCCGGGTGCGGCAGAGACGAACGAAGCAACGGCCCGACCCCAACAAAACCCCCGTTAAGGATACACGGTGGGCTCATCACAGCAGCGATAGAAGTCGGAGGAAGGTGGGTAGACGCCACCGTTGATACGGGGGCATCGAGGAGTTTCGCCAGTGAAAGTTTTACAAAGCTGGTTGCCCGCGCAGACGAGGTTCGTGAAGTTGTCACCAGAATAGCGTTGGCCGATCGGTCATGTCTGGATGTGACAAAATTGTGGCGAGCCCCGGTCACGTTGGCGGGCACCACAGTTCTCTTACCCATGTTGGTGATGCCCACCATGTTGGACCGAGTGATACTTGGGATGGATTTCCTCAAAGCAGCCGGGACGCGCGTGCGATGTGGGCAGGCCACCCTCGAATTGCGATCCGAACCCCAGGCAAGAGGGGATCCTTTGTTACAACCAGTACTCATACCCCCGAAGGACGATCGAGAAGGAGCGGTGCACTCTGACAAGTTTAAGGTCCAATTGGGGACTGCTAGACAAGGAGGAACAGAGGTTCTTAGCCTGACGCCTACGTGGGACGCGGCCACGACACAAGACACTGGGAAAACTGCCAGGACGGAGGCGGAGGACCACGACAAAGGGCGACAGATTGTACCATCGAGCCCGAGGCAACAAGGCTTCCTCGAACGAGAGTTAGCTTTGTTCGAGAGTCTCCAGGGAGTATCTCAGATCGCCGAGCATCGTATCGTCATGCGCGACGATAAACCCTTAAAGCAAAGGTATTATCCCAGGAACCCTGCGATGCAACACGTCATCGATACCCAAGTAGATGAACTGCTCCGCGCGGGAGCCATCGAGCCTTCCAGGAGTCCACATAGCGCACCGATCGTGTTGGTGAAGAAAAAGGGGGGCGATTGGCGCATGTGTGTCGACTATCGACAGTTGAACGCACATTCAGTGCCCGACGCCTACCCTGTCCCGAGGATCAATCATATCCTGGAGAAGTTGCGTCACGCCCGGTATATCTCCACGTTGGATTTGAAAAACGGCTATTGGCAGATACCCATGGCCAAGGATAGTCGTCAATACACGGCCTTTACGGTTCCAGGTCGGGGACTATATCAATGGAAGGTCATGCCCTTTGGCCTGCACTCCGCCAGCGCAACTTTCCAACGTGCTCTGGACAGTGTGATTGGGGCGGAGATGGAGCCGGTTGCCTTTGCCTACTTAGATGACATCATTGTCGTTAGCGCTACGGAGGAGCAGCACCTCGCACACCTCGCCGAAGTGTTTCGCAGGTTACGGGCGGCAAATTTGAGGATAAATCCAAGGAAATGTACATTCTTCAAACAGAAACTGGTTTACCTCGGTCATGTGATCTGCGGCGAAGGGATTCAGACTGATCCTGAGAAGGTGTCTGCGATCAATGGGCTGAAGACCCCCACCAACCTGAAAGAACTACGCCAATGGATCGGGATGGCATCCTGGTACCGGAGATTCGTCCCGGGCTTCGCGACCATCGTGCAACCGGTGACCGCATTGCTGAAGAAAGGCCGGAATTGGACTTGGGGACCGGAACAGCAAACCGCCTTGGAAGAGATTAGAAGATGCCTGACCACCGCCCCCGTGTTGGGTTGTCCGGATTTCGACCGGAAGTTTGTCTTACAGACCGATGCGAGTGACATAGGCTTGGGAGCGGTGTTATCTCAGGACGTCGAGGGCCAAGAGAAGGTCATCGCATACGCTAGTCGTCGACTAACTCCCGCGGAGCACAATTACACGACGACAGAAAAGGAGTGTCTGGCCATCATCTGGGCCATCAGGAAGATGCGATGTTACCTGGAAGGCTACCGATTTGAAGTCGTTACCGATCACTTGGCTCTCAAATGGTTAAATTCCATCGAAAGTCCGTCCGGCCGAATAGCGCGCTGGGCTTTGGAATTACAACAGTTCCAATTCGACGTGCGTTACCGACGAGGGAAGTTGAACGTCGTGGCTGATACGCTTTCCCGACAGCCCTGTGAGGTACTTCAAGGCGCTATCGAGCTCAAGGACCACTGCGAATGGATCAGGAAGATGAAAGACAAGGTACGCGACGAGCCTGAGAAGTTCTCTGACTACATGGTGGAGAACGGTCAGCTCTATAGGAACATGGGTTACCGAGCAGACGACGAGGACTACTTCCCGTGGAAACTCTGTGTACCCACTTACTGTAGAGCCCGCGTCTTATACGAATGTCATGATTCCCCAACCGCAGGACACTTGGGTGTCCGAAAGACGATCACCCGCCTGTCGCAAAGATATTTCTGGCCCGGCATGTACCGCGATGCAAAACAACACGTTCGGCACTGCGAGTCGTGCCAGAAATTTAAGACCGTTCAGACCAAAGCAGCAGGGAAAATGCTTACCCGTGTCGTAAGCGAACCCTTCGACATTCTCTGCGCTGACTTTGTAGGTCCGCTGCCCCGATCGAAACAAGGGAACTCGATGCTTCTCGTTTTCCATGACGTGTTCTCCAAATGGGTAGAGTTGATCCCACTCCGGAAAGCCACCGCTGCGGCAGTCCAGAAAGCGTTTAGGGAACGTATACTCGGGCGAGTGGGCACTCCCCGGAAGTTCGTGTGCGACAACGGAACCCAATTCACAAGTCGGGCCCTAAAAGACTACTTTGCTAAGCTCGGCGTGGAAGTCCAGTACACGGCTCCGTATTGTCCGCAGGAGAATCCCACCGAGAGGACCAATCGCACGGTGAAGACGCTGATTTCTCAGCTGTCGGAAGGAGACCAGAGTACGTGGGACAATATGCTGCCGGAGATTTCCCTCGCTATTAATAGTAGTGTATCGGACTCGACTGGGTACACTCCCGGATTTCTAACTCAGGGACGGGAGCTACGCTTGCCTGCGATGCTGTATGACGAACTCACCCCTGGATCAGCGGTCGTGCATACAGGTCCTGAAGACAAGGCGTCACACCTCCAAGGGATCTTCGACATCGTGCGGTCGAACCTGCAACGAGCATCTCTGGAGCAGGCGAGGCACTATAACCTTCGGAGGCGCGAATGGAGACCAACGCTCGGGAGCCAAGTATGGCTGCGACAACATCCCTTATCAAAAGCGACCGAGGGATTCGCCGCCAAACTCGCTCCTAAGTATGACGGTCCCTACACCGTCGCGAAGTTCACATCGCCGAACTTGGTACGTTTGCAGCGCCCAGGAGACCGTCGGCGGCGGATCGCCAACATATCTCAACTTAAACCCTACCACGCAGAGGACGCCCTCGATGCGAGCGATGACGACATCACCGGGCCAAGTAACCCGGCACGGTAAGCGGTCTGGAACTACGAAATAACTTTAAGATCCATACTTGTAATAGGTTAAGATTAACGAGTCCTTTGTTAGCTACACCGTTAGGTAGGGAATTCGAGAGGTAGGGTTATACCAATAAGTCTAGATTACTGTTTCAGATGGACGACGTGATCATGCTGTCCGATGACTCCCAAGGCACCGAAGCCTTCTATCCACGGGCGAATGACGGGGGTAGTCACGGAGAAGAAGAGGAGGAGGAGTTCCTTACCCCCGAAGGGGAAGGCGGTGGTAACTCGACGAGAGCGGACGACGATGAGTCCCGGGATCCCAACGACTGGCGTTTTGCTGAACCCAACGAGGACCAGTGGAGCCAGTCTACGTCACCCCAGTCGGCCCCGTACCGTCTCGACGACGACGAGGATAACGCTAGCGACCGAGACTCCGACCAGTTCAGCAGACCGCCACGCTCTCGAGACAGTTCGCCGAGCAGTCATCCCCAGGGACGACGGCCAGGGGAACCGTTCTACACGGAGTCGCGACCATCCGGGTCTGAGGGAGATTGCCCGTGGACAAGACGCGATCCCCGAGCTGGCCATCCGAGGTACTCAAGGCACAACGAACCACGATTCCCGGACGTGGACCACTTCTACCACCATACGACGGAGGACCAGGTGTGCAGATACGCCGGGCATGTGTCGCTCCTGCGCATCGACGTCCGCTCGGTGCTCATCAAGGTGCCTGGGTTACCCGCGCAAGGCAGGTACTCCACGATCAGAGGCCTGCTAGTCCACGACGCGACACTGGGGACCCTACTCCAGTTGCCCCGTGCTCTGAGTACCTGGCCAGCTTCGAGTTGGTCACGGACAGCGAGGACGATGAAGAAGAGAGGCCCCTGTTTCGTCGATCTTCGTGGCGTCGCCCCAACAAGACCAGATGGCGGAGGTCATACCTCTCGGGGTCGACACCGAACGCCTCCACTATGGGGTTGCGAGGGACCTCTGGACTACGCCGCAGGAAGGAGGGAATCCCCAACGGTCCCCCAGTTGCGCTCATCCAGGTGAGCAGCTCGCCGAATGGGAAGATCGTGTTCTGGAGCAAGTCCTCACGGATCTATCAGGAGCTGGCTCCCCCGGGCCTTTTGCCGACGCGGTCCTCATGCGCACTCAGATGGCGACGGAAACGAACGCATCATTCGCGGCTGCGATGGAGGTGCACCAGTCGACAGGAAGGGAGGACGACCTGCTCCCATTACCAGAAGGTTGGGTCGGGGGAAGTAACCTAAGCTATCTGCCTCAACGCATCATAGAGCAGATAGAGCGGAAGGTGGCAACCCGGACCGGTCGTGGACGTCAAGTACGGATAGCCGTCGGAGAAGGCGCTCTCAGGTTTACCGTCACGATCAGGAGCGATGGACGCCTCTATATTGCGCCGCGGGAAGAAAGGGGAGGGTGTGACGAACCCGCCTAGGAGGCGTGTACGCCACAATGGTTCCTTCTTACGTTTATAATAGTTTTAAGAGAAATTACATGGAGTACAATAAATATTAAGTTACATCTAAGTTCAAATCCCAGGGTGGCAACGCTAACCGATATTTAGCCGAGGCGCATTTAATACTAGAAAAGTAAGGAGCTAAGATACCAGGAGTAGGAAAATACTGGAAATCCCGAATGCGGGAACAAGGAGAAAAGGGCATGCGATCACACAATAACCTGGAGCAGGGCCTCTTGGCTCTTCTCTCGGGATCGCGAAACGAGGCAGACGTGTGATCGGCACACGGCTCATGCGAAACTTCGAGGCTCCACGTGCACTCCGCAAGTTCATTCGCAAAGTAGGTCAAACGGGACGCCCGACGCGACCTTTCGCAGTTCTCCCTTCGCGAGTGTTCCGCGGGTTTAATTTGGCCAAGCGCCACGCTGCCAATCGTGGGTGACATTGAAGAGGTTAGTACAAATAGGTCCTGATACGCTCAGAACGGTGTAGCGGACTCGGGTGAGAAAAATCCCAATAAAGTTTTACGGTCGTGTAATCATATCTCCCGATCTTGTGTTTTCATTTCGTAGTTAAAAGTGAACCTAACCTAACCTAACCTCATTCCCAGAGCTACTTTGGGCCCGAACGTGGACATACTTCCCGTTCGCCACTGTAGCCGTAGTTTTTGCTCCGAGTAGTACCATCGGACCCGAACGCGGACCCCTTCCCGTTCGATCCGGTAGTTTCCCCATCCCCCTTGCGTAGTTTGGGATTTGTGCGTGGACACCCGTCCCGCCGGATCCATTTCTCGGTAGTTTCCCCACTCCCTCGCGTAGTTTGGGATTTGTGCGTGGACCCCCGTCCCGCCGGATCTGTTCCCCGGTAGTTTCCCCATCCCCCTTGCTTAGTTTGGGATTTGTGCGTGGACACCCGTCCCGCCGGATCCATTGCTCGGTAGTTTCCCCACTCCCTCGCGTAGTTTGGGATTTGTGCGTGGACACCCGTCCCGCCGGATCCGTTCTCCGGTAGTTTCTCTATCCCCCTGCGTAGTTTGGGATTTGAGCGTGGACACCCGTCCCGCCGGATCTATTAACCTAGTGTCTGGTCTACGTAGTAGTTTGGAGACTGGCACGTGGACACCCGTCCCGGCCGGTCAGACAAGTCGAATCCCTCTGTCCCTTTACTATCCGGCCCCGCCCCTCCCAAAGTATCTTCCCGGCTCGGCCTCGCCCGAAGGTCCAGGCCGGTGGATTTTCCGCCCTCGGCGCGAGACCCAGGGCTTTACACCCGCAAAGTATTCTCCCGGCTCGGCCTCGCCCGAAGGTCCAGCCCGGTGGATTTTCCGCCCTCGACACGAGACCCAGGACTTCAACACCCGCAAAGTATTCTCCCGGCTCGGCCTCGCCCGAAGGTCCAGCCCGGTGGATTTTCCGCCCTTGACGCGAGATCCAGGACTTCAACACCCGCAAAGTATTCTCCCGGCTCGGCCTCGCCCGAAGGTCCAGCCCGGTGGATTTTTCGCCCTTGACGCGAAACACGAGACAAGGATTCCACGCGTCCACGTTTCCGTCGACACGGGCAAGAACCTCCGGTGCAGACTCCCCATTAAAATCATCTGTTCACCTGTAGAACGGAACTCTCTAGTCCGGTGTTTCGGTTATTTACAAATTTCTTGTAAAGGACTCTTGGATCCGACTGAGATCTGTACCCCGGCCGAGAAAACATCCTTACAATATAGGGTTACATGAGTATTTTAATTTATGTAGAAGTAGATAAGTAGATTTGTAGTTTATAGTTTGTAGTGGGTGGTTATTGTTGATTATTTTGTGGTTTTATTAACTTTAAAACTAAACTTAAAATAAAAAAAACCTGGCACCACCCAGATGTGGGCGGCGATAATCAAATTTCCAGTAATTTTCTCCCAGTTTAATTCCTTTCCTCGCAGACTCCCAGATTTCGAATTTGGCGCCGGAAGCTGCGAACACAAAAGCACTTTATTTTATATTTTTATACTTGAGAGGGTATTATAATTTGCAAAAGGTGCAACGCAGGAGGAGACATTGTCTATAAAGTATTATTTGAGGAACCCCTGAGTGATATAGATGGTTGTGGTCCGTTGTGCTGACAGTAGTTAAAAATATCGAATTAAATTAAGGAGGATTGGGTTTTGTATGTGGCCTGGTGTGTAGTGTTGTTTTTATTTGGAGTGCGGTAGGGGCGGTGGGGGGTTGGGGCCCTCGGGCAGGTGTAAGTTTGTTATTTAGCACAAAAGCACTTTATTTTATATTTTTTTTTATCTAAAACTTGCACTCTCACTTTGGAATTTTGTTCCCAGAAACATGACTACTTTTTCTCAGCTTCTAGATGGTTCTGATTTGCCCTTTAGTTGCCCTTCTTGTAAGTCAGCTCAATTGCCTTTTCGAGAGAGAGTTTTCCGAAATTTAAAACTATCTTGCGCCCACTATTCTACTAGTTCCGCCACGAACCAGCACGACTCCGGACCAGTTCTCCATTCCCAGGCCATCCCTAGTATCGGCATCTGTTGCTCCTCTCTAACCCAGGTACGCGGTCGTTTGGTATGTTTTGATTTTGTATAGGTTTATTTCCTTTATTTTTGGCAGACCATAACACTACACTACGGTTTCGTTTACTTGTCAATGGAACAGGAGTACAATTGAGGCTGCCAGTAGCTCAACGCAGGCCACGCCCACGCCCTGAGATATATTCGTCCTGCCGCTTTGAAAGGGTTAGCCGGGCCATTAATTGGGTACGTATTTGCACGTTTGTACATATGTACCTATGCTGCAATTATTGTTTCAAATCTTTCGCATGAAATACTCCCAATCGTTTCCCTTGTAATGTTTCCAGCTCATATAGGTTATTCCTTACGGGTCTTACTATGCGGCACTTGGAGTACTTGCGACAAAACTTGGCATTTATGTTGTTCTTGAAATCGCTGAGAATGAAGTTTCGCTTAAAGATTTCTTGGCCAGGTAGGTACTTGATTTCTTTAGCTCTTCTATTGTATTGTTTTGCTGATCTCTCATATGTTTCATTAATGCGTTCTGTTACCTTTTCTCTTATAAGTTGAAGCCGATCCGTTCGAGATAGACTCTGTATCTGGGCTTCGTTTACGGCGTCTAGTTTTCGGGCTATCCTATAATCTTGCCCGCTCAGGAACATGTGTTGGCCAAACATGGCAAAGTATGGGGAGACACCAGTGCTCTTGTGGACGGCACTCCGCAGAGAACCTTGAATCTCGACTATCTTGTCATCCCAACGTGTGTGGTCTTCCCCTACATGGATCCTAATAGCTGCAAGTACGGATTGGTTCACGCGCTCTGAGGCATTCGACTGTGGAGCATACCTGCCGGTCCTCTTATGACGAATTTGATACTTCTCCAGGAAACTTTGAAACCGGCTTGCTACAAACTGGACTCCGTTGTCGGTGAGTATTACCTCTGGAACACCAAACTCATGCAATATTTTCGACTCCAGATATCTGACGACTGCGTCTGCTGTCGCTTTTGGCATTGCTTTTAACCAAACAAACTTCGTCAGATGATCCAGCACTACCAATATGTAGCAGTTGCCCCTTTTTGACCGTGGATATTTTCCCAGGAAATCCATATACAGCTGCTGCATGGGCCGTGAGGTGATTGTTTGTTTGCCCATTTTCGGCCTAGTCATCTGGGTTGTGTGCTTGGTTTCCTTGCAGATGTTGCAGTCTTTAACGTAGTTTTTCACCTGGATTGCCATCTTGGGCCAGTAGTAGAACTGCCTAAGCCTGTTAAGCGTGCGACCTATGCCTCCATGCATCGCGGTATCGCTGTCGTGTGCTTGCTGGATTAAAGTATTTGTTAACGCTTCCGGAATCCACAGCTTCCACGGAAATTCCTGTGTGTCCCCGGTCACAAATTGTATTCGCTTGAGCAAGAGCCCGTCTTCCACCACTAAATCTGGAAACTGCTCCGCATTTTCCTTCACCGTTTGGATTCTTTCCAGATACTCGGGACTTTCAAATTCAATGGTTTCAAAATCGAACACCTCAATGGCTTCTACCTCCGGGCTACGGGACAACATGTCTGCCACCACGTTATCTTTCCCCTTCCGGTGCTCTATTTGGAAATCATATGCCTGTAACGCCAACGACCACCGCGCCAATCGTCCGTTTAGGTCTTTTAGCGTCATGAGCCATTGAAGACTGGAATGATCGGTGATGACTGTGAAGGGTAAGAGTTCTATATATGGGCGAAATCTATACACAGCTTTCACTGCGGCTAAGCACTCTTTCTCTGTCACCGTGTAGTTCAATTGAGCTCCTCGCAGCTTCTGAGAGTAAAACGCTATCGGTCTCTCATTTCCATCCATATCCTTTTGAAAGAGAACCGCACCAATACCCACATGGCTCGCGTCGCATTGGACGAAGAATCTGCTCTGAAAGTCTGGATGTATCAGCACGGGAGCTGAGGTGAGTGCTGTTTTCAGTTTGTCAAATGCCTCTTCTGCTGCAGGTGTCCACTTGAACTTGGTCTTTGACTTCAAACAGTCCGTCAGAGGCGCCGATACATCTGAAAAACCTCGAATGAATCGCCTGTACCATCCAGCTGTTCCTAGGAAACTCCTCAACTGTCTCACATTCTTTGGTACTGGGATCTTGGCTATTGCCTGAATCTTCCCTGGATCCGTCCTCAAGGACCCCTCTCCGATTACAAAACCCAGATACTTCAGGAATCGGAAGCAGAACTTGGATTTGTGTAGCCCGATCGTGAGGTTGGCGTTTTGTAAGCTCTTGGCAACTTCGGTAAGTATCCGCATATGATCCTTGAACGTTTTCGAAATAATCAACAGATCGTCTAGGTACACAAAGACGTTGCTCCTGAGCTTCTGAGGGATGACCCGGTCCATTAGTCGACATAGCCGTTGAGCAGCGTTACATAAACCAAACGGCATCCTCCGAAATTGATACAACGGCCTTCCCGGGATGGTGAATGCGGTGTACTCCCTGCTTTTTTTGTCCAGCTCAATTTGCCAGAACGCATGCTTTAAATCCACACTGCTAATGTAAATGGTTTCATCCACACGGCTCAGAATCGACTCTATATTCTGCAATGGGTAAGCATCCTTGATCGTTACCTTATTGAGTTTCCTCGCATCTAAGCCGGTTTTTCCCAGGTTTTTGGACCAGAGTAACTCTATTGTTCCATGGGCTTTCACTAGTCTCGATTACACCTAATCGCAACATTTCGTCTACTTCCGCATAGAGCAATTCCTGGACTTTTGGTGACACCGAATAGAACCTTTCCTTTACTGGGACTGTTCCCGCCTCCAGTTGTATGGAATGCGTTTCCAGTTCCGTCAGTCCCATGCCGTGTCTTTCGTAAGTTAGAAACTTATCCTGCACTAACTCCAACTGTGTTTTCTCTTCCTCAGACAGGATGTGTGGTTCTACCGGTTCGCCCGTAACATGGAACTCATTCTCAATCGACGACAATTCACCTACCCCTACGACGTCCGGAGCTAATGAAAATTTCCGCCAAAAGTCTATTCCCAAATATAGTTTTTGCCGCAGTGAGGGACATAGGAGCAATGATATGCGGTGAGTTTCCTGTTTATAGCAAACGTCCACCTCGACCCATATCCGTGTTGCACCCTGTATGTACTGTTGATCTCACTTTCAAAACTTCTAGTTTCAGCCGCTTTACCAGGTCCATACACCCGTCTCCTAGGATGCTCTTCGATGCTCCCGTGTCAAGTAGCCCCTGCATTGGATAATTTGCAACCAATACCTCGGCAAACGCTCGGTTTTCCGTCGTAGCTGCTGATATTATAGCTGTGCAGACCTCTCTTCGTTCCTGTTTTCGGTGCTGGTAACGCCTCCGGGCTCGGATTATCCTCGACGACTTGCGGGAATGGCTATCTCCCCTTGGTTCTCCAAATATCCTTTCCCTTGCCTGCTGATAGTCGCGTTCCCTCTCTTCCATAGGTCTGGCCACGTATTTTGTTCCTATATTTACCTTGTTTATGTTTTTATTTATTAATATCTTCTTAAACACTGACTTATATTTATCTTTTAACATATCTTTCAGATCCTCGGAGGCAGTTAATTCGTCGTCTTGGGATGGGAGCGGGACTCCTCCGGTTGCGTCAAGCTCCATCTCGCGTTTGCCGCCTGACATTTCGGACACCGAGTAAAACGTACTCCCTGTCGGCCGCATCTGTAGCAGAACTTATTAAGGACCTCCGAGTCGCACGTGTAATACGTGTGTCCCGGCATGGAGCAATTGTAGCAGACCAACGTACTTTGCGCTCCGCCTTCTCTGCCCCGGGAAATGGCCTCTACAAACTCGGAGTCCTCGTCTGGCTCCTGGGATACATACGCCTCGTGAACCTGGTGCTTCTCCTTCGGTGGTCTCTGGTGCTCTTGCATCCCGGATGTGCGCGACCAGCGATTGGCCAAAACCCTCTCGGCTTCGTGGCATTCCTCCCTCAGTTGTTCCAGGTTAGTTAACCACATCGGATATATTATCCTCGATATCCCGTCTCTGATGTTCACTTTAATTGTCCTTATTAGGTCGTGGTCGGATATGTTGATGTCCAACTGGGATCGGAGGCTCAGCATCGCCTGCAGATACTCATCCACGCTCTCTCCTGGTCGTTGCTTTCGCTCGCGTAGTTCTCGCTCACGCTCGAAGTTCGAACGCAGCGTTTGGAAACGTTGTTGCAGCGCGTTTTTTAGATTTGGCCAATCCCTCAATCCCGTTGTGCGTACGTGCATCCAAAACCACTCCTTGGCCTGACCATCTACCAGGCAGTGAAATGATCGAAGGACCTCTTCCCACGTGACTTGGTAAGCCATCTGTAGATGCTCTATCCGGAATATAAATTTACCAATTGGCATTCCCCTAGGTCCGCCATCGAAGGATATACCCCACTTCCTGGGATGGCTCATCTCGGGTTTGTAATCCCTACGCCCGCCACTTGGATTCCCATTCAAACTTCCGGCAGCTGAAACTCCTGGCCTAAACAAAGGCGGTGGTTGGCTATACTGATGCCAACCCGCCCATACCCTCTGTTGCTCTTCCCAGAGTCTGCCATCAGCTCGCTGCTGCGCTGGATTAGGCATGGCTGCTTCCATCGATGGTCTAGGAGGAGGCTCCTGAGTGTCTGCCTGTGCCTTCACTGTAGGGCGGACGATCTGATTGATTTCCTTCATGAAATTCATCATATCCTGTTGCATTTGCTTCTGGAAAGCAGAGACCTCAATGGACGCCGCTTTACGGTAAGTTTCATGAGCTTGTAATAGAGCTAAATTAATGGCTGACTCTATTTCTTTACCTAAATGCACAGGACTCTTCCCTTCCTCATCGCTAGTGAGATTGTGTTGGTCGCCGCGGGGAACTCCGTCGCTAGTATGTGCTTCCACGCCCCCCACTGCTCCCGTCATATCCTGCTGGTCACTAATCTCAAAGGCTGCGCTACCATCCATCATAAACCCCTGGGGAGGAGTGATATCCTTTATCTCTCGGTTCACTTTCTGATTGGCTTGGGAACGTGTAGCTGGCGGAGTCATTATTTCGGATCCGCGGTTCAAAAAAAACTCTAAACTTCTTCTAATTTTTCTTTTGAATGTCTGCCTGTTTCTTTCGCCTTCTGACATATCTTTTCTTCCCTTTTTTTTCTTAACTTTTCTGTTTTTCTCTTTTGTCTGCTAGGTAGGGTGAGTGACGAATATTTTACCCAGCCCACTGTACTTTCATATTTTTTTTTTTTTTTTTTTTCGCGCGGAGTCCCACGGCCCACTTACCCGCCCAACCGACCGAGGGGCGCAGCCGTGTATCGTACGGCACGATTCGCGATAGGATAGACGCGAGATAGGAAAATAAAGGTAAAGGTCCGGGGAAAAAAGTAATAGTTAGATCAATCTTGTGCCAATGAAGCAAGTATTAATCGTTTTAGGAGCGGCAGAGAGTCAAGATTTGATATTACAGGAAAAAGTCTATTATAGTCAGAACATAATACTCTGAAAGGCTCATGCAAGGCATAGTTAGATCTACAATGATTTAAAATTAGGGGAATATAATTTCTAGTTAATCTACTTGGCACAGAAAAGTTTAGCCGACTTAACAAGTCGGGGCAGTCAATATCACCATGTATAAGGTTATAAATAAAGATAGTACCAAGCATCGTTCTACGGTTGGCAAGGGATGGTAAATTAATCAAAAGAAGTTTACTAGAATAAGAAGGTAAGATAAGATTTGCATCCCAGTTTAGGCGCCGTAAAGCAAAGAGAAGGAAGTTTTTTTGTACAGATCTACTCCAGAATCGGACGGACTAGCGAAATAAATAAAGTTTTAGTCAAATAAGGATCATCGAATTTTTTTGACCACCTTTTAATAAATCCAAGCACTCCTCTGGCTTTATTAACCATGGACGAAATGTGATTAGAAAATTTTAGTTTAGGGTCCAAGAGAACGCCAAGATCGTTTACAAGAGTTATTCTATCCAAAGAGCTGCCACTTAACGTGTAAGTCGCGTATATCGGATTGGCCCGATAAAAAGTCATCAGCTTGCACTTGGAGCCGTTTAAATTTAGTAAATTATCTCGGCACCAGTTTTGAAAATTATCTAGATCGGATTGCAAGTCTAAATGGCAGGAAATGTCCTTATACTGCAGGCACAACTTAACATCATCTGCGTACATAAGTACGCGAGAATGACTTATAATTGAGGGAAGATCGTTAATAAATAATGTAAAAAGTAACGGACCCAGATGGCTCCCTTGTGGGACACCGGAGGTAACACGGAGAATTTCAGAAATTGAATTTTTAAAAAGGACCCTTTGTGACCTGCCATTTAGATAACTTGAAATCCATTTAAGCAGATCAACTGGAAAACCTAAAAGGTCAAGTTTATGAATAAGAAGTAAGTGATTTACAGAGTCAAATGCTTTACTAAAGTCAGTGTAAATGACATCTGTTTGAAAACTACTATTGAAGCCTTTTATCACAAATGTAGTGAGCTCTAGAAGGTTTGTAATTGTGGATCTACGTTTAATAAATCCGTGTTGACACGGAGAAATAATTGATCTGCAAAAGTGCTGCAAATGAGGAGTAATAATTTTTTCAAAAAGCTTAGGAATAGCTGACAACTTAGAAATACCTCTGTAGTTACTGGCTTCTAACTTGTTACCTTTTTTGAAAAGAGGAATAACAAATGATTCCTTCCAAATATTTGGGAATTGGGACGTTTCTAGAGATAAGGTAAACAACTTGTGAATAGGTTTGCACAGGGCCTTAGCGCAATACCTAAGCACGCACCCAGGAATACCATCGGGCCCTGGCGAATAAACAGGCTTAATACGAAGAAGATCCAAAAGAAGAGAGCTTTCTGTTAAAGTGGGACAGAATATGAGGTTTGACTTGGGCATGGTGTAAGAATAAGGCTGAGATTAATAATCTAAAGTAGAGTAAGTCGTTTGAAAAAATTGGGCAAATATATCGGCTATTGCCTGATCTGTGGTTCCCGTCATGTTTTCGAACGACAGCGAGGAAGGAAAAGAGTTAGATTTACGCTTGGTGTTAACAAAATTATAAAACTGTTTCGGGTCCTGAGAGAACTGGACCTTACAACGGTTTAAGTAACTATTATAACACTGAGCATTAAGCACGGTAAATCTTGACCGAGCACTTAGATATCTAGTAAAAACAGATTGAGAACCGGTATTTTTATATTTCCTAAAAAGTCTGGACTTTACATTTCTTAAGTGTGTCAACTCTTTGCTAAACCAAGGTGATTTATTGGAAGTTGACGGATAGTACCACGGAACACAGGAATTAAAAAATGAGTTTATTGCAGTATAAAAAACATTAACTGCATCGGACATATTATTGCATAAGTAAAGATCAGACCAATTAAAGCCAGAAATAAAATTATTAAGCCTCAGAAAGTCTGCCTTGCGAAAACAATGTATTCGTTTGGATTTTTCTGATTTTTCTTCTATAACTCTACCCGTATCAAATGAAAGTTCGATTGTTGGGTGATATGGATCTTCAGGTTGCGTGAGTGGTGCTACTCTGGACAGAAACACACCTTCAGGATTCGATACAAAACACAAATCAAGTAGGCGACCTAATGAATTTCGAACATGGTTTACTTGAGATAGAGATATGTCAAGCAGGCCATCAATAAAATCATGTTGTGCTATAGGTAGTAAGACATTCGATCCATCCTCAGTGGACCAAGTAACTCCAGGTATATTAAAATCACCTAGAACTATCAACTGATCCCTATCGGAAAGCTTATTTGCAACGGACTTAATAACGGATAGGTGATTTAAATAATCAGGAAGTTCAGACAACGGCGGAATATAAGAGCAAGTTATGTATATAAAGTTACCAGGAAGCGATAACTTTACACAAATAAATTCAATGGTATTGAATTCATCAAAAAATAACTCCTCAGACGGGAAGTTTGAATCAACTCCAATTAAGACTCCACCTCCCCGTCTAGAGGGACGGTCATACCTATATATTGTGTACTTACCTGGAAAAACTTCGGAGCTAAAGATCTCCGGCTTTAACCAGGTTTCTGTGAACACAATAATATGAGATGCAAAGGAAAGGCTATCAGAATACAATTTAGTGAGTTTGCTACGCAAACCTCTTGCATTCTGATAGGAAAGAAGGAGGTTAGAAGTTAGTTTTTTGAAATTGGTACACTGGTTTGGCCTCGACTAGGAAGTTTTACTCCTACGGGCCCCTTCTTCTTTATCTTAGCCTCGAACTCTTTTACAACCATATTATCCGGTCAAAAGTCGCCCGAGCATATGGCTTCAAAAAGCTCGTTAGGGACAGTTATCTTGAAAGATGAAATGTCTCTAGCATAAGAAAACTTAATTTTTCCACCTTTACACTATTACAATCGGCTTTAGTTTTGTCTTGTATATAAGACAATACATCAGAAGATGTTTGATCAGGGGAAAGCCGAGAAACGAAAATTTGTTTCTTTAGTGGAACCACTAAAAGGGATTTTGGTGGAGCAGACATTGTTTCTGCAAAACCAACTTGAGCCGGTTGTCCGGACTCAGTAGTCCCTTGTGGTGGTGATACTACATTCTGAGAGATAGGTGGATCCACTAATTGTGAAACCACTACGGACAAATCGGAATTATTAGAAGTCCCTGGTTGCATGCATTCTGTAACGGATTGTTCGGATACCGAATCTGATCTTAGCTGATCTTAGCAACATTTGAGGGTTTGCTGAAATCAGCGGCTGATCCGCCGGAATGCTCTGTTGTTCTTTTGATTTCGGTTGCGGGGTGTTCCCCCTTTGCTCCTTACCACCAGCGGCCTTTTTGCGCTTAGGAGACTCTTCTAATAGCTTACGACTATTAAACTGCGAGTCCAGCGCAGATAGGAGATCATCAGCTCGACGAAAACTATCTCTAGCCACTCCGAAACAGCTAATCAGTCCCATCAGGCCGCCTTTAGTTTGGCGCATGAACGATTTCATCTCGTTCGCAACCTCGACACAAGCGTCACAACAAAACTGCAAATTGGGTCCCTTTGAAAGGTCATCACTTGTCCGGCCAGTAAAACCGGCGCACTTGGTGTGCACCATATTTTCACACAGCCAGCAAGTCATATTAGACTGGTCAGCCCTGATTACGAGGCTGCATTTTTTGCAGAAGCAGACTAAATTTTTATTATTCATTTTATTTATTTACCACTGTACCAAGAAAGCGAAATTGAAATTTATAAGCGAGCAGTTATAAGTACCGCAAGAGCGCAGAAACTGCACGCTTAGAACTTTGAAAAGCAAAGAGAGCAAGAGAGCGGGAGTGTAAATAAGTTAAAGTGCATGCACAAAAGAGAAAGAGCGTGGATATAAATAGGATAGAAAACACAGAATTACGAAAAACTAAAACAATTTATTAGTATCAATACAAAGAGCACTCGCGAAGCGAACGGAGTTTAAATTTATGTTTAAATAACCGAAAGAAAGTTGAATGTTGTTTTTATAAAACCCACCGATGGGAATAAACGAAAACAAAATACAAAATTCGAAGCGCAGAAAAAAAACACGACCGTTCACTTTGAAAGTCAAAGTCCTTCTTGTTTCTTTTCAGCAGCTTTCATCTTCTTTGGCCGGACTACATGTGTGTTGCTTCCAGCAACCTTTTCCACAAGGACCACGACCGCTGGATGTTGTAAGCTACACCTGATCTCTTTTGGTTGATTCTGACTTTTCGCCGTCTTTTAGGTTTAGACTTCTTCTTCCGACGCCTTGATGGGCCGCGCCGACGTATTTCTGTTCCTTCGGGTCCGGTCGGGCATCTCGCGATTCCTACTGGCTGCCTCTCGCCTCTTAGTGGGACTCTGATTTGTCTTGTAAATTATGCGACCACTGTTGTCGAGGACCAGCCGGAGATTCTCTTCCTTTTCTTTTTTTCTGTCTTTTTATTATGTTTTCTTTGGGCGCCACTCTGTTATGTCTCGACTTATTTTTGGTGATCCAACCATCGGATTCCGGCTAGCAATCGGATTTCTCAAGCGTGAGTCTGACCTCGATAGTTGGATCTGTCGGCACACAGTAATAATTTATTTTCTTCAGACTTGATGGCAACTTTAAAAATGAAAGGAAACAAGGACTGCGTACCTGCTGTTAATGGCCGCGGAATATACCCCCCTTCCTTGAGCTGCTGTATCTTTTAAGCAACTCCCCGACACTGGCTACTGGGTCTATTATGCGTCACCTCACCCCATTGTCAACACTCTACTCGCTCATTTTCTTTTCCACTTTAATTCACAATTCCCTAACCTGGGTACCACAGGGACGATTACATCACACATGAATAAATAGTTATAAGTATAAATAAATGAATAAATAATATATATATAGGGTTACATGAGTATTTTAATTTATGTAGAAGTAGATAAGTAGATTTGTAGTTTATAGTTTGTAGTGCTTGGTTATTGTTGATTATTTTGTGGTTTTATTAACTTTAAAACTAAACTTAAAATAAAAAAAACCTGGCACCACCCAGATGTGGGCGGCGATAATCAAATTTCCAGTAATTTTCTCCCAGTTTAATTCCTTTCCTCGCAGACTCCCAGATTTCGAATTTGGCGCCGGAAGCTGCGAACACAAAAGCACTTTATTTTATATTTTTTTTTATCTAAAACCTGCACTCTCACTTTGGAATTTTGTTCCCAGAGACACGACTACTTTTTCTCAGCTTCTAGATGGTTCTGATTTGCCCTTTAGTTGCCCTTCTTGTAAGTCGGCTCAATTGCCTTTTCGAGAGAGAGTTTTCCGAAATTTAAAACTATCTTGAGCCCACTATTCTACTAATTCCGCCACGAACCAGCACGACTCCGGGACCAGTTCTCCATTCCCAGGCCATCCCTAGTATCGGCATCTGTTGCTCCTCCCTAACCCAGGTACGCGGTCGTTTGCTATGTTTTGATTTTGTATAGGTTTATTTCCTTTATTTTTGGCAGACCATAACACTGTCGAGAGAACGAAACCCAGAAGCCAAGAGACCGACGGCCGAGAGAGCAACAGCCAAGAAAACTGATGATGGGGAGGGGTAGTGCTGCAGGGAAAGGGGAGGGGAAAGAGGCAATTTAAGTTAAATTTGTTTAGGATTTTAAAAACTTAAACTGCTGCTCCGATCAATATGATTTTCGATCAATAGTCAGTCCTGTGGATCAAATGCTTAGGTTTTATTTTTCATTTTGTAGCAGAAGTAAGAGCCTTATTTAATTTCCACCATGGAAGAAAATAGAAAATTACTACAAATTCTGTAAGCAAAGCCAAAATGTTTCCAAGTTAAATATTAATCTTAAGATTCGAACTTTTGACCAAATACGTATGTACATATGTATATTTGGATATGTTTTGATTTGCTTATATGTACAATACATGTACATACATACAATGTGTGTGTATGTTTCTATTCGAAAGTAGATAATGTGCTTAAATACAAATAAAATGATTTATTATACCCGTTTATCGATCAAATGTGGAATCTGAAAATAATACGTTACTTTGCTGTTTTTGTATTGGATGCCAATCTTTTACTGTGTGTACAAAGGTTTTCGGTTCATTCAAAACAAGAAATTTGAAAACAACAAATTCCAATTTACAAACAAGTATACATATTTGTGCGCAAATTAAAATTGCATTGATAACATTGTAACTGATAAAAAGTATACAAGCTCACGACTTTTACTTGGATCACTTTCATCCCTAAAGATTATAAAATGAAAGACCGATTTTTAAGGGGATACGGCCACAGCCCAAACCGTAAGAGCAAGAGCAGCCAAATTTTTTCACAGTATTCCATTGGGGGCAAGGGCGCCCACTTAGATCCGATATGTCCCCCCTAGTGGCCCCAAACAGCTCCAACATCCATTATTCTGAGCAAAAAAAAGTTGATGTATTTAAGCTTAACTTCTAAACTGGTTGGAATTTCGATATTTGGTTTTTTCCGAATTTTAGGTTTTGAAAAGGCCTAATTAGAAATCTAAAAGAAATTTTGATATCCCCCATAATTTGGGGGCTACATTTAAAATTAACTTTTCGATTTAAAAAATCTAAGCCGCTGCTCCGATCAAGATGATTTTTCGCTCAATAGTTATTCTATGGCCCAAATGCTTAAGTTTAATTTTTCAAGTTTTTAACATTTTTTTAAGTATTTTTAACGAATTTATTTAGATTTTCTAAGTCATTGCCTTGCATTTTGCGGGAGCCTGTCGAGAGAACGAAACCCAGAAGCCAAGAGAGCGACGGCCGAGAGAGCAACAGCCAAGAAAACTGATGATGGGGAGGGGTAGTGCTGCAGGGAAAGGGGAGGGGAAAGAGGCAATTTAAGTTAAATTGGTTTAGGATTTTAAAAACTTAAAGTGCTGCTCCGATCAATATGATTTTCGATCAATAGTCAGTCCTGTGGATCAAATGCTTAGGTTTTATTTTTCATTTTGTAGCAGAAGTAAGAGCCTTATTTAATTTCCACCATGGAAGAAAATAGAAAATTACTACAAATTCTGTAAGCAAAGCCAAAATGTTTCCAAGTTAAATATTAATCTTAAGATTCGAACTTTTGACCAAATACGTATGTACATATGTATATTTGGATATGTTTTGATTTGCTTATATGTACAATACATGTACATACATACAATGTGTGTGTATGTTTCTATTCGAAAGTAGATAATGTGCTTAAATACAAATAAAATGATTTATTATACCCGTTTATCGATCAAATGTGGAATCTGAAAATAATACGTTACTTTGCTGTTTTTGTATTGGATGCCAATCTTTTACTGTGTGTACAAAGGTTTTCGTTTCATTCAAAACAAGAAATTTGAAAACAACAAATTCCAATTTACAAACAAAAAAAAAAAATTGCATTGATAACATTGTAACTGATAAAAAGTATACTAGCTCACGACTTTTACTTGGATCACTTTCATTTATTATATAGCTCTGCCAGTATCCTTCTGATTCTCTCTCTTGAAGGATCTTCTACAAAGGTTGTTTACACAAAGGTTTTCAAAAAACGCCCAAATAAGAAATAAGAAAGTCCTGACAACCCAATTTCCTAACTCTAAACTAATATTAAGCGAACGAGCAAAAAGTCGTATACAATACAATTTTACAAAGCGTTGGGGCTGAGATGGGTGAAATATTTTTTTTGGATGCACCTGGAGGGACAGGTAAAACCTTCTTGACAAACTTATTGTTGGCAAAAGTTCGAAGTTCAAAAAAAATGGCCCTAGCTGTAGCATCTTCCGGTATAGCTGCTACCCTGCTCAATGGAGGTCGAACTGCTCATTCTACATTTAAACTTCCTTTGGATTTAGTTAATTTAGAAACACCTCATTGCTCTATTTCAAAGCAATGTAATATGGCAGCGGTGTTTAAAGATTGTAAGTTAATTGCTTGGGATGAGTGCACAATGTCACATAAAGGTGGGCTTAAAGCCATAATTAGAACCCTGCAAGATATTAATGAGAATACTATGTTGATGGGTGGTATTACAGTCCTGCTAGCTGGAGACTATCGCTAAACCCTTTTGGAATAAGAATCTATACAAGTAACTAGCTGTACCCGGCGCGACTTCGTTCGCTTAAAATTAGTTTTGAGTACGGTTGTCAAGACTTTCCCAATTCCACACCACCCCTGAGGTAGAGAAATTGGCTCGTTTTTTTTAATGTGGTATCTCCAATTAGACCGATTCCACTGAAACTTTCTAGGTTTAATAATGTTAATTAATATGATTACTTTAAAACCTCTGTGTAAACAAAATTTTTAGAAGATCCTTCAGGAGCGAGAATAATAAGGCTACTGGCAGAGCTAACTCTAGAGCATGCGACATAAAATTGTCCGTGAGAGAAGCAATCTTCTCTAAGATCTAGTCCAGCCAGCTTCAAACTCTGCCCCTGCGATTTATTTATAGTTATTGAAAAGCAAACTTTTAGAGGGAATTGTAGCCTTTTAAACTGAAACGGCAGACTGGATGGTATTAATGGGATCCTGGGTATAAACACTGTTTCCCCCTTCGTGCACCCCGTAAATACTGTTGCTTCGATTACATTCTTATGAAGACCTTTTATCTGCAATCGTGTCCCATTGCATAACTTTGGGGGACTTAAATTTCGCAATAACATTACGGGTGCTCCAATCCTAAGAGACAGATTATGCTGAGGAATTCCCTGGAGGATTCAAGGAATTTAAAAATTCAACAGGGTAATGAACAGCATTATCAGCATCAGGAACAGAGTCGACCGATTTATAGGAGACTTCTAAACCATCAAATGAGTTTAGCAATAAATTATTAATAGTGGTTGCTCTTTCATTTTTCGTTGTCAAAATGGCGCGCTCAGATAGCCAATCTAAGCTTTTACATGATATGTTGGAAATGTCAGGAAATATTTTGGATGTAAGGTCTTGAACGTTTTTGACTACATTTCCTAAGCGTGATGTTATAACTATTTTTCCATCAACTGTTGGATGGACGCCATTCCCAATTTTTAAAAGAGTTTCGGCAAAAATTCCTGCAGAACTGTCTCCTTTTAAGTGCACTCGCATATTTTTCGTGACCGCTAGTTTTTTTATCTGTGGCCATAAAAATGAAGATTTTAAACAGGCCTTTATTTCGTCAGCTCTTGTACCTCTTGGCACAACAGGAAGGGTTTGGCGATAGTCTCCAGCTAGCAGGACTGTAATACCACCCATCAACATAGTATTCTCATTAATATCTTGCAGGGTTCTATTTATGGCTTCAAGCCCACCTTTATGTGACATTGTGCACTCATCCCAAACAATTAACTTACAATCTTTAAACACCGCAGCCATATTACATTGCTTTGAAATAGAGCAATGAGGTGTTTCTAAATTAACTAAATCCAAAGGAAGTTTAAATGTAGAATGAGCAGTTCGACCTCCATTGAGCAGGGTAGCAGCTATACCGGAAGATGCTACAGCTAGGGCCATTTTTTTTTGAACTTCGAACTTTTGCCAACAATAAGTTTGTCAAGAAGGTTTTACCTGTCCCTCCAGGTGCATCCAAAAAAATATTTCACCCATCTCAGCCCCAACGCTTTGTAAAATTGTATTGTATACGACTTTTTGCTCGTTCGCTTAATATTAGTTTAGAGTTAGGAAATTGGGTTGTCAGGACTTTCTTATTTCTTATTTGGGCGTTTTTTGAAAACCTTTGTGTAAACAACCTTTGTAGAAGATCCTTCAAGAGAGAGAATCAGAAGGATACTGGCAGAGCTATATAATAAATGAAAGTGATCCAAGTAAAAGTCGTGAGCTAGTATACTTTTTATCAGTTACAATGTTATCAATGCAATTTTTTTTTTTGTTTGTAAATTGGAATTTGTTGTTTTCAAATTTCTTGTTTTGAATGAAACGAAAACCTTTGTACACACAGTAAAAGATTGGCATCCAATACAAAAACAGCAAAGTAACGTATTATTTTCAGATTCCACATTTGATCGATAAACGGGTATAATAAATCATTTTATTTGTATTTAAGCACATTATCTACTTTCGAATAGAAACATACACACACATTGTATGTATGTACATGTATTGTACATATAAGCAAATCAAAACATATCCAAATATACATATGTACATACGTATTTGGTCAAAAGTTCGAATCTTAAGATTAATATTTAACTTGGAAACATTTTGGCTTTGCTTACAGAATTTGTAGTAATTTTCTATTTTCTTCCATGGTGGAAATTAAATAAGGCTCTTACTTCTGCTACAAAATGAAAAATAAAACCTAAGCATTTGATCCACAGGACTGACTATTGATCGAAAATCATATTGATCGGAGCAGCAGTTTAAGTTTTTAAAATCCTAAACCAATTTAACTTAAATTGCCTCTTTCCCCTCCCCTTTCCCTGCAGCACTACCCCTCCCCATCATCAGTTTTCTTGGCTGTTGCTCTCTCGGCCGTCGCTCTCTTGGCTTCTGGGTTTCGTTCTCTCGACAGGCTCCCGCAAAATGCAAGGCAATGACTTAGAAAATCTAAATAAATTCGTTAAAAATACTTAAAAAAATGTTAAAAACTTGAAAAATTAAACTTAAGCATTTGGGCCATAGAATAACTATTGAGCGAAAAATCATCTTGATCGGAGCAGCGGTTTAGATTTTTTAAATCGAAAAGTTAATTTTAAATGTAGCCCCCAAATTATGGGGGATATCAAAATTTCTTTTAGATTTCTAATTAGGCCTTTTCAAAACCTAAAATTCGGAAAAAACCAAATATCGAAATTCCAACCAGTTTAGAAGTTAAGCTTAAATACATCAACTTTTTTTGCTCAGAATAATGGATGTTGGAGCTGTTTGGGGCCACTAGGGGGACATATCGGATCTAAGTGGGCGCCCCTTGCCCCCAATGGAATACTGTGAAAAAATTTGGCTGCTCTTGCTCTTACGGTTTGGGCTGTGGCCGTATCCCCTTAAAAATCGGTCTTTCATTTTATAATCTTTAGGGATGAAAGTGATCCAAGTAAAAGTCGTGAGCTTGTATACTTTTTATCAGTTACAATGTTATCAATGCAATTTTAATTTGCGCACAAATATGTATACTTGTTTGTAAATTGGAATTTGTTGTTTTCAAATTTCTTGTTTTGAATGAACCGAAAACCTTTGTACACACAGTAAAAGATTGGCATCCAATACAAAAACAGCAAAGTAACGTATTATTTTCAGATTCCACATTTGATCGATAAACGGGTATAATAAATCATTTTATTTGTATTTAAGCACATTATCTACTTTCGAATAGAAACATACACACACATTGTATGTATGTACATGTATTGTACATATAAGCAAATCAAAACATATCCAAATATACATACGTATTTGGTCAAAAGTTCGAATCTTAAGATTAATATTTAACTTGGAAACATTTTGGCTTTGCTTACAGAATTTGTAGTAATTTTCTATTTTCTTCCATGGTGGAAATTAAATAAGGCTCTTACTTCTGCTACAAAATGAAAAATAAAACCTAAGCATTTGATCCACAGGACTGACTATTGATCGAAAATCCTATTGATCGGAGCAGCAGTTTAAGTTTTTAAAATCCAAAACAAATTTAACTTAAATTGCCTCTTTCCCCTCCCCTTTCCCTGCAGCACTACCCCTCCCCATCATCAGTTTTCTTGGCTGTTGCTCTCTCGGCCGTCGCTCTCTTGGCTTCTGGGTTTCGTTCTCTCCACAGGCTCCCGCAAAATGCAACGCAATGACTTAGAAAATCTAAATAAATTCGTTAAAAATACTTAAAAAATGTTAAAAACTTGAAAAATTAAAATTAAGCATTTGGGCCATAGAATAACTATTGAGCGAAAAATCATCTTAATCGGAGCAGCGGTTTAGATTTTTTAAATCGAAAAGTTAATTTTAAATGTAGCCCCCAAATTATGGGGGATAGCAAAATTTCTTTTAGATTTCTAATTAGGCCTTTTCAAAACCTAAAATTCGGAAAAAACCAAATATCGAAATTCCAACCAGTTTAGAAGTTAAGCTTAAATACATCAACTTTTTTTTGCTCAGAATAATGGATGTTGGAGCTGTTTGGGGCCACTGGGGGGACATATCGGATCTTAGTGGGCGCCCACGCCCCCAATGGAATACTGTGAAAAAATTTGGCTGCTCTTGCTCTTACGGTTTGGGCTGTGGCCGTATCCCCTTAAAAATCGGTCTTTCATTTTATAATCTTTAGGGATGAATATAAGATTTTGGGCGTAATATATGTCAAGATGCAAACTTTCACCTTCTCTTTCTGGGATAGGTGCTTGACTGATAAGAATTTGTATTGGGTGTCTGTTGTATTTGTTTTGATTACAGATAGTGCAACTCTTTATAAACTCCTTAAGTTTTTTGTATAAATTAGGCCAATAATAAAGTCTAGATATTTGTTTATAATTTTCATCAAGCCCTCTGTGAGCTCTACAATGAGTTTCTGTGATTATGGTAGATCTGTCCTCAGCGTTTTCGACATCCTGGACAAATATCTTAGTGTATAAAAATTTATTTATAAAGTTGTCTTTAAGTGGTTTTTGTATTTTATAAAAATCTTCTAGAGTACAGTGAACTCCTATTGTTATATTGAGTGGAATGAATTCTCTTAAGATTGATACTAAATTTTCTGGAGTGTCATACTCTATTATATGTCTAGTATTTCCGAATAAATTAATCGACTCATGTATTGTATTCCTCCCCGTTGCTATTAGCAATTGTTGCTTAAACTGGTTTAAGGGTTTTCGGGTTTCTTGTATAACATTCTCAAAACTACTCTCTGCTGAATGCTGATCTAAGACCGATTCATTACTTTCCGTTAGGTTTTTTTTTTGGATCCTTGATAAGGCGTCCGCAACAACATTTGTTGCTCCAGGCTTATAAATAATTTTGGGTGAATAGCTTTCAATAAAGGAATACCATCTTTTCATTTCGATATTTGGATTTTTTTGAGAAATGGAGAATGAAAGAGGTTGATAATCGGTATAGATCTCGATGTCGTTAACCATATATAAGTAATTTCGAAGATTTTTAAAAGCCCATACTATGGCTAGAAGTTCTTTTTTATTTGTTGCGTATAATTGTTCAGTTTTGGTTAGAGTTTTTGAAGGAAATGTAATTGGTTTTCCTTCCTAAAAATGAACAGCACCAATAGCTAAGTCAGACGCATCAGTTGTTAGGGTAAATTTTTTATTATAATCTGGTTGTACTAGTTCTACCTGTGCAATTAAATTTTATTTAATCTCGTTAAAAGCTCTTACAGCTGAATCATCAAGCTGTATTAAAGTTTGAGGTGATGTTTTTTTTTTAGATACCTTGCCATTTTGGCCTTCTAAATATTTTGTTAAAGGTTTAGCTATCTTTGCGTAATTTTGCACAAATTTTCTGTAATATTCTGTAAGGCCTAGGAGGCTTCTAAGCTCTCGAATATTTTTAGGGATCGGATATTTTACAATTGTAGAAATTTTTTCGGGATTGGTTTTGATCACATTGTGAGAAACCACGTAACCTAGAAAGTTTGTTTCTAATTTAAAGAACTTTGATTTTTCAATCGAAATTTTCATGTTTGCGTTTAGCAAAATTTTAATTAAGACAATTAAATCTTTGTAATGTTGTTCAACTGTTTTTGAAAATATAATAATGTCATCCATATAAACATGACATGTTTTACCCACTTGTTCTCTTAAAATATCATCCATCGCTCGCTGGAATATTCTAGGAGCGTTTGTCAAACCGAAAGGCATTCTTAGGAATTCGTATTTCCCATTGTTTATTGAAAATGAGGTTTTCTGTATGTCTGGTTCACTCATGAGAATCTGATGAAATCCAGATTTCAAGTCAATTGTTGAGAAATATTTGGCTTTTCCAAGATTTGATAAAATCACTGAAGGGTCCTGCATTGGATATCTATCTGGTATAGTATTTTCGTTAAGTTTTTATACCCTTGCAGAGGGTATTATAATTTCAGTCAAAAGTTTGCAACGCAGTGAAGGAGACATTTTCGACCCTATAAAGTATATATATTCTTGATCAGCATCACCAGGAGAGTCGATCTAGCCATGTCCGTCTGTCCGTCCGTCTGTCCGTCCGTCTGTCCGTCCGTTTCTACGCAAACTAGTCCCTCAGTTTTAAAGCTATCTGCTTGAAACTTTCCCAAAAGTTGTCTTTCTATTGCAGGTAGTATATAAGTCGGAACGAGCCGGATCGGGCTATATCTTATAGCTGCCATATAACTGAACGATCGGAAATGCCATAACTTTGGTGTTTTTAAAGTTAGGAAGTTGGGATTTTCTATGGGTTTTATTTTTGGCTGATCAATCCGACCAACCAAATTTCATAAGGATCGGACGACTATATCCTATAGCCGCCATATAACTGATTGATCGGAAATGCCATAGCTTTGGTATTTGTAAAGTTAGGAAGTTGTTGGCCAATCAATCCGACCTACCAAATTTCATAAGGATCGGCCGACTATATCTTATAGCTGCCATATAACTGAACGATTGGAAATGACATAACTTTGGTGTTTTTAAAGTTAGGAAGTTGGGACTTTTTATGAGTATTAAGAATGCATCATATGAATAATTTTGGAGAATATAATTTATAGAATATTCTGCAAGGGTATATCAACTTCGGCTCCGCCCGAAGTTAGCTTTCCTCTCTTGTTTATATTCTATTACGAGTCTGAGCTTTGGAGTTCCATCTTCATTGAAACCCTTTTTTGGTACCATCAGTACAGGTGAATTATAAGGACTTCTACTTGACCTTATAATTTCTTCTTTTAGCATTCGACTTATTTCAGAATTTACAAAATCTGAAGCTGATAGAGCATAAGGGTATTGTTTACTGTAAATGGCCCTACCATTTACGGTGTTTATTTCACCGCGTATATCTGTCCTAAACGGAATCTGCATATTTATTTTCGAATGTTCTTCATTGATAATATTTAATATTTCGTTCTCCAAATCTTTTCTTTAATCTGAAGATTAAAGTGCTGTTGCTTAATTTTTTATTGTCGGATAATTCAACGACGGCGTGTTCAAGATTTTTAATTCCCAAACTTTTATTTTTGTCAGATTTTTCAACGACGGCGTATTCAGGATTTTTAATTCCCAAACTTTTATTTTTGTCGGATTTTTCAACGACGGCGTGTTCAGGATTTTTATATCCCAAACTAAATTCGCTTTGATTACCCATTTCAGATTCGGATCTGATTTTAGTTTTTTCATCAAAGTATTTTTATACCCTTGCAGAGGGTATTATAATTTTGGTCAAAAGTGTGCAACGCAGTGAAGGAGACATCTCCGACCCTATAAAGTATATATATTCTTGATCAGGATCACCTCCTGAGTTGATATAGCCATGTCCGTCTGTCCGTCTGTCCGTCTGTCTGTTTCTACGCGAACTAGTCTCTCAGTTTTAAAGATATCGAATTGAAACTTTGCACACACCCTTCTTTCCTTTGTACGCAGTATATAAGTCGGAACGGCCGGGATCGGCCGACTATATCCTATAGCTGCCATATAACTGATTGATCGGAAATGCCATAACTCTGCTGTTTGTTAAGTTAGGAAGTTGGGACTCTCTATGGGTATTATATTTGGCCAATCAATCCGACGTACCAAATTTCATAAGGATCGGCCGACTATATCCTATAGCTGCTATATAACTGATTGATCGGAAATGCCATAACTTTGGTGTTTGTAAAGTTAGGAAGTTGGGATTTTCTATGGGTTTTATATTTGGCCAATCAATCCGACCTACCAAATTTCATAAGGATCGGCCGACTATATCTTATAGCTGCCATATAACTGATTGATCGGAAATGCCATAACTTTAGTGTTTGTTAAGTTAGGAAGTTGGAATTTTCTATGGGTTTTATTTTTGCCCAATTAATCCGACATATCAAATTTCATAAGGATCGGCCGACTATATTCTATAGCTGCCATATACATAACTGAACGATTGGATATGCCATAACTTTGGTGTTTTTAAAGTTAGGAAGTTGGGATTTTTTATGAGTATTAAGAATGCATCATATGAATAATTTTGAAGAATATAATTTGCAGAATATTCTGCAAGGGTATTTCAACTTCGGCTACGCCCGAAGTTAGCTTTCCTTTCTTGTTTTAATATAAATTCCTTTAATGGAAGAATAATGTTTTCTTCTGTTAAAGAAAGTTGGTTTAAGATTTTTTCGTTATCATAATTTAATTTTTCTTCTTTTTCATTATAGTTAATTACTCCCTTCGCTGCATCGATTACAGCTCCTATTTTTTTAAAAGGTTGTAGCCGACCAGTAAATCTGAGTCCAGGCCTTCTATTTCATAAAAAGTATATCGCGTATCAAAAATAGTTACCATGCGATAGTATTTTATTATTGAATATCCATTCACTGTGGATACTCTTTTATATATTGGAAGCTCATTCTTATTTTTATAAATTCCTGTTCTAATATAACAAGCGGTTGCTCCAGTGTCAATTAATATTTTTAATTTTTTATTTATTTTTTATCATTTCTAATTAATTAGGGTAAGCCTACTCCTGACCTTTGTCTAAAAAGTGGTCCTCCTCAATATTATTTAATCTCATGGTCTTGTTAGCCAATTGGTTAACAGTTCCAGTTCGTAACCTTTTATTTTGGGCTTGGCCTTGCGGAGTGTTCTGGGTCTCAAATTGTTTAGTTTGATACCACTTGTTCAGTCTGTAATTATTACTTTTATGAATATTATAGGTTTGATTGAATCCGTTATTAGGCCTGTTCTGAGTCTGTATAGGCTCGTCTATTTTCATTGGTTCTGGCTTATTTTGTGGCTGTCTATAAGTATTCCATTCCATATTTTGTTGGTTATTATTAAATTTACCCAAGTTCCAAAAAATATTTTTATTCTGATTATTATAACCATAATTATTTCTGTTCTGCTTGTTGTCTTGATTGAACCTTAGATTATTATTGTTCCGCTGAATATTATAATTATTGTTTTGTTGTCTTGGCTTTTGATTGAAATATGTTTGTACATTACCACCAGAGTTTGGCTCACTGTGTTTTCTCTGAGTAGTTGAGAAACTATTTGCGAAATGAGCTCTCATGTTGTTGCTTTCTAATTCCTGACCATTGCATTTGGTAGGTCCGCTGGATTCATTGCGAAAATGGTATCTGAAATTTGGCCGTTGAGGCCGGTGATGAAAACTCTAAAACTGTCTTCCTATGTTTTTCATTAATTTTTGCTGTGATTGGTTTGTTTCTACCGTAGGTCATAATTGTTTTGTTAATTAGTAGAGTTAATTTTCTATTAACTGTACCATAATAATCCATTATGGATAATTTTCCCTGACTCAATACACTTAGTTCCTGTTCGATAATATGAATTGGACGTTTGTCGCTAAAGACAAAGTCAAGTCTGGCCATTATGGCATCGAAATTTAACACCGTACCATTATGGGTTAAGGCATCGTTTGCCATTCCTGTTATTTTTATACCCTTGCAGAGGGTATTATAATTTTGGTCAAAAGTGTGCAACGCAGTGAAGGAGACATCTCCGACCCTATAAAGTATATATATTCTTGATCAGGATCACCTCCTGAGTTGATATAGCCATGTCCGTCTGTCCGTCTGTCCGTCTGTCTGTTTCTACGCAAACTAGTCTCTCAGTTTTAAAGCTATCGAATTGAAACTTTGCACACACCCTTCTTTCCTTTGCACGCAGTATATAAGTCGGAACGGCCGGGATCGGCCGACTATATCCTATAGCTGCCATATAACTGATTGATCGGAAATGCCATAACTCTGCTGTTTGTTAAGTTAGGAAGTTGGGACTTTCTGTGGGTTCTATATTTGGCCAATCAATCCGACGTACCAAATTTCATAAGGATCGGCCGACTATATCCTATAGCTGCCATATATCTGATTGATCGGAAATGCCATAACTTTGGTGTTTGTTAAGTTAGGAAGTTGGGATTTTCTATGAGTTTTATTTTTGGCCAATCAATCCGACCTATTAAATTTCATAAGGATCGGCCGACTATATCCTATAGCTGCCATATATCTGATTGATCGGAAATGCCATAACTTTGGTGTTTGTTAAGTTAGGAAGTTGGGATTTTCTATGAGTTTTATTTTTGGCCAATCAATCCGACCTATTAAATTTCATAAGGATCGGCCGACTATATCCTATAGCTGCCATATAACTGAACGATTGGAAATGCCATAACTTTGGTGTTTTTAAAGTTAGGAAGTTGGGATTTTTTATGAGTATTAAGAATGCATCTTGTGAATAATTTTGGAGAATATAATGTACATAATATTCTGCAAGGGTATATCAACTTCGGCTCCGCCCGAAGTTAGCTTTCCTTTCTTGTATTTCTTAATATAGATAAGGCGGCATACTGACCCATGGCTATTTCAGCTGATTCTCTCCAGCTTACATATTTATCTTCTTCACCTCTATATTCCCTAACAGATTTGATGATCTCATAAGATGTTTCGCACTTAATATTTGGATCTACAATCTCTATCTGATAATCTTCAATCGTCTTTATTTTATGAGAAAGCTGCGATCTTATATTTACAATCTCCTCCTTTAATGGATTTAATTCAAAATTAACAATTTTTTTTCTTAAATCTCCTATATTTAACATTGTATTGTTTGTAACGGCCGGATAGTTCGTATTTTCTTGAGGCGTATTCATGTGGAGTCTTTTATTTACCCCAGTCTGGCTGGTTGAAGGTTCCGACATTTTGAGAACATTGTTGAAATCAGAAATTAATTTGATTTTTTTATTTTCTTTTTTTATTAATTTCTTATATAATAATAAAAAAAAGGTTTTATCGCTCACGAATCGTCCTCCTTATTTTTCTTATCGTTGCTTGCTGATCCTGTTGGGGTCGTCCTTCTTTTTTTTGTTTATCCTGCTTGGGGTCGTCCTTCTTTATTGGTTTTGTAACTTTGGGTCTTCCTTCTTTTTCAATGATTATTTTTGGCGAGGGATTGCCCTTCAGCCTGTTTTCTTTGAATGTTTTTTTTTTTTCTTGTATGATGGCTTTGATGATTTTGTTGTAAATATTTTTAAATTAAATTGTTTTTCCGATGATGATTTTTTTGTCACTTTTAATTTTTATAATGTCTGAGCAGTGAATTTCTTGTTACGATCACTATTTTGTAATTTGAGATTTAAGGAGATTATTTCATTAATTATTTTCTACCTTAGTTTTTTTGATCAACACAAACTTTTTTATTTTTGGCTGGTTGTTTCGATTTAAGGGGATTATTGCATTTATTAATTTCCACCTTATTTTTTTTTATCAACACAAGCTTTATATTTTCGTCGGTTGTATCTGGTTTTAGGCCGCGCTAAATTCCTTTTTTACTTTAAAACTTTTTTAAACTTTTATTTTAAAGCTTTGCTTTAGAATTTTTTTAATCGCACGGCCCCACGTTGGGCGCCAATTAACTTTCTCACTTGTGAATTAGTTAAAAAAAATTATTTTTATTTTTTATTATCACTTATTCACTAATACAATTTTTCAATAGGTCGAACTTATTTTATTCACTGCTCTTTTACTTTTCACTTGATTTTTCTTTGGTACTCGGTTCGGATCTCAAAAACGGACTGGACTCCTCGAGTTCAATGATCAATAATAAAACCTCGGCTTAAGAGATTTATCTCAAAAAATTAATAAAGAGAATGACTCAAGAGAGTCGAAAAATAGGATGATGCAATTTGCCAATTAAATTTGAAATCTAAATTTGGCTGGAATTGGTGTTTACATTAGCGTACTTTAGGGATCACTTTGGAAATCTTTTGTTTGCATTAGCGGACTTAGGGCTCGCTTGGGGGCTCCGATGCTTACAGTATCGGCTTGGATGTTTACAGCATCCGTTTGATGCGGACTGCGTGAAATTGATCTGGGTGGGAATAATTTAAAGGCGTGTTGACAGAAATAGGTGACCACGGATTTATCTCGGGTCTTGTCAGAGTTAATTGAAAATTGACTCTCGGCTCAAAGTTGTTTATAAATTGGGTAAGAGCCCCTAAGTAATGTGTCATATAACTTTAGCTCTCGGTTCAAAGTTGTTTATAAATTGGGTAAAAGCCCCTAAGTAATGTGTCATATAACTTGCATGTATCGGATGTTTCAGCAGTCAGCCCATAGGCCTCTTGGGTTGACTGTAACACAATGTTGGCATTGGTACAGTGCATATTCGCTAAAACGATATATGCATATGCCTCCATTTAAAAAATAACGTAATAAAATGAAGTCATTTTCTAGAGATTATATATTTTAAAGATAATGGATTTTTGTATAAAAATGTTGAATGATTAAAATATAAAAAAGTTGGAAAAATGTGTTATTATTTAGTAAAAGTTTTGGTTTATTATTATTTTTTAAAATTTTTTATTTATGAATGGCCACCCGAAAGATTATGAATAAAATATCTTTCATATATCCTTATGCACTATTTCCTTTTTTTTTTTATTAGAAATTGTTGTATCCTATACTTTCTACCTTTTATGGTCTGGTATATTTAAAGTCTAATTTATGACCTCCTTTAATATACCCTTGCAGAGGGTATTATAATTTTGGTCAGAAGTTTGTAACGCAGTGAAGGAGACGATTCCGACCCTATAAAGTATATATATTTTTGATCAGGATCAATAGGGGAGTCGATATAGCCATGTCCGTCTGTCCGTCTGTCCGTCCGTCCGTCTGTCCTTCTGTCCGTCTGTTTCAATACCGTTTGCGAGCTCAGTTAAAAAGCTAGCGATCTGAAACATTCACAGTCGTCCTAAAACAAGTGTACGCAGATCAAGTTTGAAAACCGCCTATAGCTCCCATAGGAACAATCGGATATAACTTGCAAGAATGGAAGATATTTCGCGCAGTGTTAAAGCTATTGACATAAATCTTTCCAAATCTTATTTTTTTATGCGTACCTTGATCAGGGTAAAAGCGCGTGGCGATCGGACGTCTATATCCTATAGCTCCCATAGGACCAATAGGGTGAAATCGGTCCAAATTTGATGATTATCAGAATATTTCGCGCAGTGTATAAGCTACTAACATACATTTTTCCAATTCTTATTTATTTACGCATATCTTGATTAGGGCAGCGCTTGCCGCTCGGAAGTCTATCTTAAAGGAGATAGGAAAAATTGTTAAAGGCTGCGAAAGTATCCCTTTTTTTCTATTTGTATATGACATTTTTGCAGTATAAAAGCAATTGACTTGAAACGATGCAAATCTAGTTTACTTATGTATACATTATTCCTTTCGCTATTTTTTCACTTTTAGCAATTTCGGCAAAGTCTGCAAGGGTATTAAAACTTCGGCTTGCCGAAGTTAGCTTCCGTCCTCGTTTTTTAATAAGACCTGATCTCAAATTTTTAGTTTAAAGTTTAAGATATTTTTTTCACAATTAATTTTTTGTTTTCGTTTATTTGTCTCTAACAATAATCTGGCTCTTTTAAATGCCTGTTCTAGTCGAAATTTTAATTCCTTAAATTAATTAAATTAATTAATTCGTTAAATGTTCTGTGGTTTCTTTCTACTGTTCGTAAAGTCTGGAGGTGGCTTTGCAGTAGGTGTTATGTTTTCAATTTTTAAATATTTACATAAATCGTTAATAATTGAATGCTTATATTCAGTGCCCATGGCCGTAATGAACGTCTTTATTGGACTTTAAAATAAACGATTCAAATATAGCATTTGCTGCTGTTCTTGCACTTTTGTCTAGGTTGGTAATGCTAAAAAGGTGTTTCTTTAAATCGCAGATTCAAGTAACTTCATATTCGTTACCTTGATCTGATTTGGGTAATAAACCGATCGAATCCACTAACACTCTATCAAATGCATTAGTTCTTGTTTCATTTCAAATTTATCTATGGAAATGTATTCAAAGATTTTCTGGCGCCATTTTCAGTTGGCTAATTTTTTTATACCGGATGTTTTTTCAAGTCTTTGGAAAAATGGATCTAAATCGATTATTCTATTGCTATATAGATCATCAAAATGTATTATTGCATATATCCTTTTTCCTCTCTTTGTAATACCTTCGTTGCGAATGACGTCAAATATATTGGGCTTAGAAGCTGTCGGTTGCTTTTGCAAATCCGAACATGTTTGTGATACTGGGCAGTTTTGGTTCTGTCTACTTTGAAATCTCGTAGTGACTTTTAGTATTTGTCTATTTAGGTCTTTTAAATTTTCGATGCTTATTGATAAGACAACAGCTACGTTATTCTTTTTCCCTTGAGGTAAATTGAAATTCTTCTAAATCTAGTCCTATTCTTGTTAATTTGAACGTTGGATTTTTCATTGATAGGTTAAAAGTTTATGGTCTGTTTTAATAGTAAATGGTTTTCTATATATGCACTGTTTTGCTGTTAATTCCAGTTCGGTAGTTGATTTACGAGGGCAGTCCGATAAGTACTTAGCCTCACCGCCCGATGGCGTCACTATCGAAAGAGAAATTTACTATCGTGTAGTACATTCTCGTAGACGGCTACTGTCGAAATTTCAGTCGAATCGGACTCGTAGTTTTGTTTTGACTGCGTGTGGAATCGGACCTGTCCGCGGATTTTAGAAAAATGGAGAAAGAACAATATCGGTCTGTGATTCGATTCTTGTTTTTAGAAGGGAAATGCGGTGTACGGTGACTCTTCTCCTTCGATGGCGACCGTCAAAAATTGGAGGATAACGTGACAAAAATCCACGATCTCGTGTTGGCAGACCGCCGGTTGAAGATACGCGAGATAGCTGAGACAGTAGGCATGTCAAAAGACCGCGTGGGTCAAATCCTGCATGAAATTTTGGGCATGAGAAAGCTGTCGGCGCGATGGGTGCCGCGATTGTTCACTCCGTTCAACAAACACAACCGTGAGACCACTTCAGAGCAGTGTTTGACGCTGTTTAAGCGCAATCCGAAGGAGTTTCTGCGTCGTTTCGTGACCGTCCACAAATCATGGATCCACTGATACACACCAGACACCAAGGAACAGTCGAAACAGTGGACTTCACCCGGCGAACCTGCTCCGAAGAAGGCGAAGACTGTCCCATCGGGCGGAAAGGTGATGGCCACCGTTTTTTGGGATTCGCAAGGTGTGATCTACATCGACTACCTGGAGAAGGGCAAAACGGTCACAGGGCTGTACTACGCCGAATTATTGGCCGATTTGGCGAAGAAAAAAGTTCTCTTCCATCATGATAATTATTTCGATGTGAGAACTTACATACATTTTATATTTTAACCAATTTGTTCTGTGCGATGTCAGTCTCTGGGGGTGATCTGTAGCTTCTGGGCCTTGAATAAGAGTTATTAGCACTGGCGAGTCGTCAGATGAATGATCCGAAAGCGCTTGTCGCTTATTATATTGCGTGGAATGTTTTTTGTCACCGCAAAATCTATTAAGTCTGGAACCTATCTGGGGTCTGCTGGCCAGTATGTGGGGCTACCTGGGGAAACATAGTCCAATTCGTTGCTTAGTTTTTAAATTGCATTATATTTGGAAATTGTATTTGTTTGTAAGGTGCGTCTCTGTCAGTAGCATAATGTCGATATGATTTTCATTCAGGAACTGTGTTATTTCATGTTTGTGCCGGGAAACGCCATTGGCGTTCCACATGGTTATTCGTAGATTTGCCATCAACTATTTGTACTGCTTTGCTGCAAGCAACTGTAACAACCATGTTCTGGTTTTGAACCAGTGTTTGCATGGTCGTTTTCATGAAGGACATAAGTAACCATCATAGCTTCCAGTGGTATTTGTGACTATCCTGGGGCCTGCTGAACGTTTCCTAGGTAAGACTGGAGTGGGTTTTCTTCGAAGGTCCTCGGCTTATGAAAATCCCTTCTGGGTATTTAGCTGACCAAATGAGGATTTTGCAGCCGTCCCGAAAAATACTTCCGGCTTCGTTTTTGAGTAAGTGTACACGTTTTGAGTGGTTTGTCACTCGTCGCATGCGGTCTTTCAACTCCTAGTAGACCACACAGCCCCTGTAGTTTGCCGTGTGATTTCCTCCGCAGTTTCCACATTTCTTCTTTTGGGGGTCTTCCTTGTTGGCAAGGCAATTGGCCGAATTTTGAAAGTCTCCACAGACTACACATACTGATCGAAGTGTGCAGTATGTTCTGGTGTGTCCATAGTCCTGACAGTTTGTACATTGAACTGGGCCGTTCCTTTTATGTAGTTCTTCCACCTTAATTTTTCGGTGCAATAGGTATTGCAGGTTATAGATGGGGTGCACTTCATTTTTCTTCAAGACTCTGCTATCTGGCTCCAGCTCTACTTTGAAAAGTGGTTGCGGCTTTTTGTTCCTGTTAATGATGTTACTAACGTTTTTTGCAGAAAACCCATTTTCTTTGAGGGCATCGATAACTTCATTGGGGGTTACGTCGGGCTCAATCCCTTTTAGTACAACTTACAAGCCCTTGCTGCTTTTTAGTTGGTACGTGTAGTAGTTTTTCTTAGCTTCCTCCAGGTATTTAGACACAGCTCGGAAATGTTCTATTTTTCTGGAGTAACATTCTGTTCTTTTATGGTGTTTGATAATTATCTAATGGTTCAGAATCGATTTCATAAACGTTTATAATTTTATTGGTATCGGTTGGGTTTTAAATGGAATTGGAATGTTAATCTCTTGATCGAAGTTTTCAGGTCTAACAATTAAGCAATCATGATCTGGTTGAAAGTCATTATTTACGTTTTGAAAGTAAAAGGGAACATAAATTTTCCTGTTTGTATTTCTATAAGTGTTGATTTATTTATTGTTTTCGTTATGTCTATGTCATCGTACTTGTCAGAATTTATTTTTAATAGAATTAAATCAGCGAATGTATCAATTAAAAGAGTTAAGGGTGTTTTTGTATGATAATTTATTTTCTTAAGGGAATTATTTAGTTTTCCAAATGTGCGTAGACAGTTCGTATTTGCGCATTTGAGTACCCTCCGGAATTATTGTTGTTGTTATTACTGGTTTCATTACGGTTATAACCTCTTTAATTTCCACGACCTCTTTTATTATTATTATTGGTGTGGTTATTATATCTTTGGTTGTAGCCATTATTTTGGTAATACCCATTGTTTCGGTAATAACCTTTGTTTTGGTAGTAACCTCTGCCATATCCTCTACTGATTCCGTTAATGATAGTTTTGTTTTGAACCTTGTATAAGGTTGATCCTACTATTTTTGATTTAATTACCTCAACGGCAAATTTTTCAAATGGTTCTTTTGTCAGGATAGTTCGTACCGAAATATTTCAATTTTACCTTTCCTTTATAGTTATTAAATTTGATCGTTGTCTGATCAAAAGTTTTGATACTTGAGACCAACAATTTTTATCTAATCGATTTTTCGCGCATGACGCACTTTGTTAAAGCGAGATATTAATATTTCTGCATGTTTGTACAAAGTTGTTTGTTGGATTGTTCGATTTTGCATTAACGTAATGACTATTTAATTTAAAAATGTATCGGATTTTATTTCGAATGTACATATATATTTTTTTTAAATTTTTGTTAGTTTTAATAATATTTGCAATTATGATAAGCAAGTTTTTAAATTTTATCCAAGTCTTTGACTTGACTTTGGAATCTTCTGCGCAAGCATTTATTGTGCAATTTGTACAATTTCAGAAATACATTTGCTGACATTATAACGACAATTATTATTAATAGTATTGTTGTTTGTTTGTTGGATTGTTCGATTTTGCGTTAACGTAATGACTATTTAATTTAAAAATGTATCGGATTTTATTTCGAATGTACATATATATTTTTTTTTAATTGTTGTTAGTTTTAATAATATTTGCAATTATGATAAGCAAGTTTTTAAATTTTATCCAAGTATTTGGCTTGACTTTGGAATCTTCTGCGCAAGCATTTATTGTGCAATTTGTACAATTTCAGAAATACATTTGCTGACATTATAACGACAATTATTATTAATAGTATTGTTACTGTTTCGATATCAATTTTTTCTGATTCTTTTTTAGAATCGACAGTTTCGGTATCTATTAGACCCATGTTGGGTAAGTTTTCCAATTCTATAAATTTTAATTCTTATGCTATTTATGTATGGCATGTTATCATTTATTATGTATGTCTTTCTTATGCTATTATTTACATTTATTTAAAAAATAGAGCACCCGGCGAACTTTGTCTCGCCCCGATTTCACGACTTCATATAAGCCCAGAGTAATAATAAAACACTGGTAATTCAAATTTCATAAAAATTTATTTGACTCGAAATCAGTGGAGAGCGATGTGATAAACAATATTTTTTGTTTTGTTATCCGGTGAAAAATAAATAATGATGACGGCTTTCCCACACGCGAACAGGCTACGTATAACTGCCCATGTGAAAAAATTGATATTCCAGATTAATCCCGCAGACATCCAACGATTGGCCTTGCGATTTATTGATTGTCATCGCAAATGCCAATCGAACTGGGAACTGAATCCTCTTGAATTGGAATGGAATTTCTGTTGGAATAATCGGAATTCGTGGGATAAGAGCTTCCTCTCCTTTAAAATTGCCCTTAATAATCGTAGCATGAATCACGTTGTTCATCAGTTTTTTAACGGACAACCGCGTACCGTTGCATAATCTCGGATGATTTAGATTCCTCAGCATTATAATAATTCATCCCACTTTCAGTTGCAAATTATGCGGCGGAGTTCCTGGCACATCCAGTGAGTACAAAAATTCTGTCGGATAGTTGGTCCCTTCATCCTAGTAGGCCACGCTGTCAACGGATTTGTATGAATGCAGTTCTCCAGCGATTTGACTTTGAATAACGAAATTCAAACTATCTACGTCATTATTCTTCGCTGCTAGTATTGCCCGTTCACTAATCCAATCGAGATTTTTATAATTTTGTGCAATGTCGGGAAACACTTTTGTGATGAGTTCCTCTTTCGACGATGTGAACTCGCAAAAATTTGCTGGGAACGATATTAGTCCAGTCGAAACATCAACTGGAATTTCGCCATTGCCAAGCGCCAGCAGTTGTCTCGAGAATTCAGCAGCGGAGGGGTCATTCTGCAATGCGACTCTCATATTCGTGGACAATTTAAACTTCTTGACATATCGCCACAAAGAGGACGATTTTAGGCATGCAATAACTTCATCGGCAGCCGTAGATTTCGGGATGACGGGAAGCGTTTGACGAAAATCTCCGGACAGCAATATCAAGGCCCCACCAAATAGTTTCGAATCACCTCGTAAATCCTTTATGGTTTGGTCAACTGCCTCCAAGGCTCGTTTATGTGCCATCGTGCATTCATCCCAAATGATTATTTTGCATTCTCGCATCAATTTCGCTGTCGCCGAATTCTTGTTCATCGTGCACGTTGGCTGGTCAACCGTCAGAAGATTCATGGGTAGCTTCAAAGCGGAATGTGCAGTTCGACCGCCTTCCAACAATGTAGCAGCAATGCCAGATGATGCAACAGCCACCGCAATTTGAGATCTTGACCGAATCGTTGCCAGAATCAACGAAATGACGAATGTCTTGCCTGTCCCACCAGGAGCATCGAGAAAGTATAAGCCTCCCGTTTCATCGCAAACAACCTTCATTATCGAATCGTACACGTTCTTCTGCTCGGCATTCAAAAGCGGCACATTTGGTCGGACTCTTTCGGCCAGGTTAGGTTGATCAAAGTGGTGCTCCCGTTGAAACTCGCGATTGAAAGCATCGTGCATTGAACTGCTTAACGCTGGCATTCCCAATGTCGCTAGTAGACTGCCGCACATGAGCATGCAAATGTCTTCGATCTGTATTAACGCTTCGTTGCGCATTTCTTCGGTAATGGTAAAATTATCAGTTTTCCTGCGAACCATGTGGTCCTTATAGTTGTCCCACAGTGCGGTCGGGTTCGACGGATGACATGTGGCTATGATTATTGCAAATAATGATTGGATTTGATTCGTTAAGGGGGTATATACCTTTTTTTGTCGAAAAAAATAGGAAAGTTTGGATTTTTTTATGTATGTAACTATTGTTTTTATTAAATGAATGATTATATTTTCTGAAAGTTTAGATTGTTGACAATGTTTATGCAAAAGTTTTTGAAAAAATATTTAATAGTTTTTAAGGTGGCTGTTTCCCTTAAACGCCTTTTTTTAAGAGCCTTTCGGTGATAATTCCTTAAGGGGGTCTTCTAGTCTAGAGGCTCGAATTTCGACCTTTTTTTAACAATTAATAAAAAAAAGCAATATATATTTTTACCATCCGTTTTTTTATCACTTGTTTATTAAACTTAAAGGAGTACAAAAAATAAATTTCAAAAAAAAAAAATTAGTTTTCATTGAGTTATTCCTTCTTGAAGAAGAGGGAAAAAAAAAGAGGACGTGTCCGCGTCGCCATGATATCTATGCTTGTAGTTATCTGAAAACTAAAACAATGATAGATTCTTAATGAGTACGAATGTCGCTATGGCATGAACCACCAAAAAAAAAATATCTTTTTTTTTCATGAAATGGCGGCTACTCAAAGAAAAAAGTCGATTTTTTTCACTAATTTTTCCACTTTGTCGAATTTTTAAAAATATTATAAATTTAAAATTTTTTTTTTTGTTGGTTCATGCGAAAGCGATATATTTAAAGAATATTCTTGCCAAAGTTCAAGTAAATCGACTGATTAGAACTTGAGTTAGAGTGGCGACCGCATCAAAAAAAGTAGTTTCGAGAAAAACGCGTTTAAAGTTCCAGTCGTTCCCTCAACCGGTCTAGTTGCCACGTCACTAAAACGGCTATAGCTATGAAAATAATTTGAGTTTTGAAAATCCTTTTAGGAAGATATTGAATATCCAAACTATCGAATTATGAAAAAAATTTTTTTCGATTTTCTCAAATTTCTAGACTAGAAGACCCCCTTAAGACAAATGGGTCAACTGATACCGAAAAAATAAAAATATTTCATTAGTTTAAAGTAGTATCCTGTACTTGAACGAACGTTTTTAAAATTTTGATACGGGAAGGTTTAATGCAAAAAATGACGTTTTTGGACGCTAAAATTCTCACAAAACTATCTATTTCGGCGAAATACAAATTTTTACATGAAAAAACGATCGTTCAAGTACTAATAAAATTCATTACGGACATTTAAAAAAAATTTGAAAAAAATCGGTTCAGTAGTATTTCGTCAATCCATATCACCGCAAAGTCATTAAAAAAAAACCATTTCGAGATATTCGCGTTTAAAGTTTCTAGTTTGGGTTTGGGCGTCGACGAGGCGCGCGGCTAGGAGCGCTGTAACTTTTTTTCTACTGCTCAAATCTCTATGAAAATTTTGGGAAATATTCTCAAAAAGTTGTTCTTTAAGATAAAGCAAAAAAAAATTTTCGATTTTTTGAAAATGAAAAAGGTATATACCCCCTTAACGCAGAAACAATGGCATCGGCGAGCGTTGAATCCCAATGAGCATCGTTTTCGAGCAAGTTATAACGTTGGCAAGCCTCCCGAAAATTGGCGCACAGCACACAATCCACAGTAAGCAGGGACTCGAAGGATGTAGGGTCTCTAATGTTCACCAAAAGCAAGCGAAGATAAAAGCATTCGTCTTGGCGTGGATGAACTGTGTATATTCGTCCGAGCGCATCAGTCGATGGTCGATGTCAAGACCAGCGAAGCCAGCAATAGCATAATCCATGTATAATAGCGTGGCATCTCTGAATGCCGTTCTCCAAGTGAACAGATAAGTGCACGACAGTCGGGTGACGTTCATGAATCGGAAATGAAAATAGCCGCCAAATGGCCTCGTTACAACTAACGTAGCGTCCAAGTTGAAATTTCGTCACCTCATCGTTTGCATTCGGATCAGCAATACTAAACACCGCCATGTCGCTCCCTTTGTTCACATATTTGCAAACGTATTTGATGGATTTTATAGAGTTGCACTGCGTTGAGAACGTTTTCGAGAAAAGCGGACAATATGGAACGATCCAGCGGTTATCCACAATTACTGTTACGTTTGTTTCACCATTACTTCGGTCCATTTGCCGTTGTCATCTGGAGAACGACGCATATACAATGGATATCCATCGTGTCCATTGATTGTTTCAGCCGTCAACGGACGGGTTATTTTCGTTATTCATACATACTGATTCTGGGTTGTGGGATCCGCAAGGGCCATGGATCATGCTCGTTGTCACAATGGAATGCAGCTCGGGATCAGTTTGTTTATCTGGTATTTCGACTGAAATAATCGAATCAATTTGATCTGGTCGGATCTTGTCGAACATCCAAAGCAGAATGTGCACATGTGGTAAGCCACGCTTTTGCCACTCAACCATGTACAACCAACAACGAACTGCGCCAAAAACTTTCTGCTTAACGATATTATTCATAAGTACTGTGATCTTTTGTTTGAATACTCGTGCAGTGATGTCAGGTCGATCGCTAGATGTTTGTCCTGGAAGCAACAGATTCGTAATTTCGGGCCATTTCGGATTGCATGTGAACGTGATGAATAAATACGGGCGTCCGTAATTACGGACATACGTAATCGCATCTTAAGCGTACTCATGTAGCTGGGAGAATGGTTAAACAACCAATGTTGGCCGCGTGTCCTTCATGTCGTACATGTCGACACAGTACTGTTGAATCATCAGTCGATACGCATAAAAATTCATAGAGCTGACCTTCTTATTCGTTTCTTCTCCTAAAATTTGAATTCAAACTTAGTTGTAGAATCAAAAAGAAGTGATGACTTGTAAACAAACCTCTCGTTGAATTGAACATCTTTATGTTGAAGTGATACCCATCTTCTCCACGACAGAACATCAACGGGTATTGAAGTGCATCATATGACCGATGAGTCTCATAAACTCGCTGCAATTGGCCATCATCCCGACGCTTGAGAACATTATAGCGTGATTCCACATTCTCGCCAACGATCACCACTGCGACTTCTTTAATAGTGGGAGCATTAAATTGTCTTGCATGTCTTCCTGTGGGCCTTTTGCCAGCGCTGATAATGATTTTGTGGTCGTCAGAATGCATTGTATCCAATGCAGTTTTGAACAATCTGACCAATTCATTACTCTCATGCAGAAGATTTTGCAATTTTTGTATAATTTCACGTTTAGTTGCAGTGAAAATTGCACAACGCTGATTTAGTTCATCTTCCGAATCACCAATGAAGTAGATCTGAAGGAATTTATGATCTTTGTTTGGTGGTGGTAACAAAGCGCCCGCTCGATGGTGAATTTGCCCTTGAATCTGAATGTTGGGATGCAATTTTGAAAAAATGAGAGTTGTTCATTTTGATAATAAAGAGAGGCCATTACCTTATAACTCGGATTGTAGCCTGGTTGATGAACAACCTCGGCTCCAAATGACGTCATTTGAAAGCATCCGTTATATTTTTGTGCAAGCTTTAGGAAACTGTTTGATTGGGCTGAATTTCCATATAGTAGCGAATACAAAGGCTCTGGTGGATGAGCCAAAATGGGCAATTTAATTTTGCCACCTGCACAGCATAAGCCGGGGGTTTCCAATTGAAACTTCAGTGCATTGCAATGCTGACATACGACACATTGTCTGTCAATAACAGCGCAGCTATGATCTTTGTAGGGTGTTTCGAAATTGTATGCGAATTCAGCGCAGCGTTCTGCAGCTATTCTTCAAAACTTGTTGTTGCTTAAAAGTTTTGTTCACACGAACAACATTTTATCTACAATTTTTGTTTGAGGTGTTTTTTTTTGCCTTCGTTAATTGTAAGTGTGAATTATCCGCGCACAAGTTTTTGGTTGAGGTTTTTCACAGGTTTTATTGGTTGGGCGCCGATAAAGAGAAGATTATTTTCACGTTTTATTAATAATCTTCATTTATCGTTGTTACTCCCGAATCCGTTTGAATTATTGTTGAGTCTGTTAAGAACTAATTAATGCTAACATAAATATCCTCCTAGAAAGTCAGGCAAAAGGAGAATTGCATCCGATCTTGCAACACTTTTGAGTTCCATGCTAACTTGTATATATTTAGGATTTTGTGGGTTTCAGAGCGACTTCTGCTTTAATTTGGTGCAGTTTGTGTCCTCCTCCAAATAATAGTACTTCTGTGTATCCATTCCTGGTCTTTTACTGTCGAACAAAGCTAAAATTGGTTTTACTAGCAAAGTTTTAATGCCTCATTAGACCATTAAAAAAGTCTTAATAATGTGCCAAATGTTATGTTAAGTTACCATGAAGCGATTTTCGGTTCATAAAAACCAGATTAGACCCTTTTAGTTGTACAACCTCAATACCCTTTCAAATTATATTATAGTCATAGTCAAAAGCACCCAAGTCAAAATCAGATTGTTCGTTTCTACCCAAACTAAACTCACAGTTTGAAAATTATCAAGATGAATATTTATATTTCCTGTAGAATATATATATAAGTATATATATATAAAATGTAAAAATTTCTTCTAAAACACAACGATTTATTCCACCTAACTTTCATCACACTTACACTCCCTGGGGAATGAACCCGACTATGATAGGACTAGCTAGTTTCGTATGCACGTCACCTCAGACTCATCAGCTATCTACGGGGATGGAAGCAGAGCATCAGAAACTCCCCAATGTTACGATCAGAGAAGCTTTTTTTTGGGAATTTTGCCAAAGTTCATTGGTTTTAACATAGGTTGAGTTCTGTCGTTAAAGCTTCTATCAGTGTGTGAAAATTTTCAGGGTTTTGGCTCTTAAAAAACCAGTTTTTTCGATATGATGACCGGTAAAAAATAGTTGAAGATTGTTTAATTGCTGATGGTTGGTTGGGATCGACCTATTTTTTTTTTTTTTTTTTTCGCGCGTAGTCCCACGGCCCACTTACCCGCCCAACCGACCGAGGGGCGCAGCCGTGTATCGTACGGCACGATTCGCGATAGGATAGACGCGAGATAGGAAAATAAAGGTAAAGGTCCGGGGAAAAAAGTAATAGTTAGATCAATCTTGTGCCAATGAAGCAAGTATTAATCGTTTTAGGAGCGGCAAAGAGTCAAGATTTGATATTACAGGAAAAAGTCTATTATAGTCAGAACATAATACTCTGAAAGGCTCATGCAAGGCATAGTTAGATCTACAATGATTTAAAATTAGGGGAATATAATTTCTAGTTAATCTACTTGGCACAGAAAAGTTTAGCCGACTTAACAAGTCGGGGCAGTCAATATCACCATGTATAAGGTTATAAAAAAAGATAGTACCAAGCATCGTTCTACGGTTGGCTAGGGATGGTAAATTAATCAAAAGAAGTCTACTAGAATAAGAAGGTAAGATAAGATTTGCATCCCAGTTTAGGCGCCGTAAAGCAAAAAGAAGGAAGTTTTTTTGTACAGATTCAATACGATCAATATGTATTCCGTATTGTGGACTCCAGACGGGAGACCCATACTCCAGAATCGGACGGACTAGCGAAATAAATAAAATTTTAGTCAAATAAGGATCATCGAATTCTTTTGACCACCTTTTAATAAATCCAAGCAATCCTCTGGCTTTATTAACCATGGACGAAATGTGGTTAGAAAATTTTAGTTTAGGGTCCAGGAGAACGCCAAGATCGTTTACAAGAGTTATTCTATCCAAAGAGCTGCCACTCAACGTGTAAGTCGCGTATATCGGATTGGCCCGATAAAAAGTCATCAGCTTGCACTTGGAGCCGTTTAAATTTAGTAAATTATCTCGGCACCAGTTTTGAAAATTATCTAGATCGGATTGCAAGTCTAAATGGCAGGAAATGTTCTTACACTGCAGGCACAACTTAACATCATCTGCGTACATAAGTACGCGAGAATGACTTATAATTGAGGGAAGATCGTTAATAAATAATGTAAAAAGTAACGGACCCAGATGGCTCCCTTGTGGGACACCGGAGGTAACACGGAGAATTTCAGAAATTGAATTTTTAAAAAGGACCCTTTGTGACCTGCCATTTAGATAACTTGAAATCCATTTAAGCAGATCAACTGGAAAACCTAAAAGGTCAAGTTTATGAATAAGAAGTAAGTGATTTACAGAGTCAAATGCTTTACTAAAGTCAGTGTAAATGACATCTGTTTGAAAACTACTATTGAAGCCTTTTATCACAAATGTAGTGAGCTCTAGAAGGTTTGTAATTGTGGATCTACGTTTAATAAATCCGTGTTGACACGGAGAAATAATTGATCTGCAAAAGTGCTGCAAATGAGGAGTAATAATTTTTTCAAAAAGCTTAGGAATAGCTGACAACTTAGAAATACCTCTGTAATTACTGGCTTCTAACTTGTTACCTTTTTTGAAAAGAGGAATAACAAATGATTCCTTCCAAATATTTGGGAATTGGGACGTTTCTAGAGATAAGGTAAACAACTTGTGAAGAGGTTTGCACAGGGCCTTAGCGCAATACCTAAGCACGCACCCAGGAATACCATCGGGCCCTGGCGAATAAACAGGCTTAATACGAAGAAGATCCAAAAGAAGAGAGCTTTCTGTTAAAGTGGGACAGAATATGAGGTTTGACTTGGGCATGGTGTAAAAATAAGGCTGTGACAAATAATCTAAAGTAGACTAAGTCGTTTGAAAAAATTGGGCAAATAAATCGGCTATTGCCTGATCTGTGGTTGCCGTCATGTTTTCGAACGACAGCGAGGAAGGAGAAGAATTAAATTTACGCTTGGTGTTAACAAAATTATAAAACTGTTTCGGGTCCTGAGAAAACTGGGCCTTACAACGGTTTAAGTAACTATTATAACACTGAGCATTAAGCACGGTAAATCTTGACCGAGCACTTAAATATCTAGTAAAAACAGATTGAGAACCGGTATTTTTATATTTCCTAAAAAGTCTGGACTTTACATTTCTTAAGTGTGTCAACTCTTTGCTAAACCAAGGTGATTTAGTGGAAGTTGACGGATAGTACCACGGAACACAGGAATTAAAAAATGAGTTTATTGCAGTGTAAAAAACATTAACTGCATCGGACATGTTATTGCATAAGTAAAGATCAGACCAATTAAAGCCAGAAATAAAATTATTAAGCCTCAGAAAGTCTGCCTTGCGAAAACAATGCATTCGTTTGGATTTTTCTGATTTTTCTTCTATAACTCTACCCGTATCAAATGAAAGTTCGATTGTTGGGTGATATGGATCTTCAGGAAACACACCTTCAGGATTTGATATTTCGAACATGGTTTACTTGAGATAGAGATATGTCAAGCAGGCCATCAATAAAATCATGCTGTGCTATAGGTAGTAAGACATTCGATCCATCCTCAGTGGACCAAGTAACTCCAGGTATTTTAAAATCACCTAGAACTATCAACTGAGCCCTATCGGAAAGCTTATTTGCAACGGACTTAATAACGGATAGGTGATTCAAATAATCAGGAAGTTCAGACAACGGCGGAATATATGAGCAAGTTATGTATATAAAGTTACCAGGAAGCGATAACTTTACACAAATAAATTCTATGGTATTGAATTCATCAAAAATAACTCCTCAGACGGGAAGTTTGAATCAAATCCAATTAAGACTCCACCTCAACGTCTAGAGGGACGTGGACCTATATATTGTATACTTACCTGGAAAAACTTCGGAGCTAAAGATCTCCGGCTTTAACCAGGTTTCTGTGAACACAATAATATGAAATGCAAAGGAAAGGCTATCGGAATACAATTTAGTGAGTTTGCTACGCAAACCTCTTGCATTCTGATAGGAAAGAAGGAGGTTAGAAGTTAGTTTTTTGAAATTGGTACACTGGTTTGGCCTCTATTAGGAATTTTTACTCCCACGGGCCCCTTCTTCTTTATCTTAGCCTCGAACTCTTTTACAACCATATTATCCGGCCAAAAGTCGCCCGAGCATATGGCTTTAAAAAACTCGTTAGGGACAGTTATCTTGAAAGATGAAATGTCTCTAGCATAAGAAAACTTAAACTTTTCCACCTTTACACTATTACAATCGGCTTTAGTTTTGTCTTGTATATAAGACAATACATCAGAAGATGTTTGTTCAGGGGAAAGCCGAGAAACGAAAATTTGTTTCTTTAGTGGAATTGTTTCTGCAAAACCAGCTTGAGCCGGTTGTCCGGACTCAGTAGTCCCTTGTGGTGGTGATGCTACATTCTGAGAGATAGGTGGATCCACTAATTGTGAAACCACTACGGACAAATCGGAATTCTTAGAAGTCCCTGGTTGCATGCATTCTGTAACGGATTGTTCGGATACCGAATCTTTTTTAGCTGCTGATCTTAGCAACATTTGAGGGTTTGCTGAAATCAGCTGCTGATCCGCCGGAATGCTCTGTTGTTCTTTTGATTTCGGTTGCGGGTGTTCCCCTTTTGCTCCTTACCACCAGCGGCCTTTTTGCGCTTAGGGGACTCTTCTAATAGCTTACGACTATTAAACTGCGAGTCCAGCGCAGAGAGGAGATCATCAGCTCGGCGAAAACTATCTCTAGCAACTCCGAAACAGTTAATCAGCCCCATCAGGCCGCCTTTAGTTTGGCGCATGAACGATTTCATCTCGTTCGCAACCTCGACACAAGCGTCACAACAAAACTGCAAATTGGGCCCCTTTGAAAGGTCATCACTTGTCCGGCCAGTAAAACCAGCGCACCATATTTTCACACAGCCAGCAAGTCATATTAGACTGGTCAGCCCTGATTACGAGGCTGCATTTTTTGCAGAAGCAGACTAAATTTTTATTATTCATTTTATTTATTGGGACCACTGTACCAAGAAAGCGGATTGAAAAGTATAAGCGAGCAGTTATAAGTACCGCAAGAGCGCAGAAACTGCACGCTTAGAACTTTCAAAGCAAAGAGAGCAAGAGAGCGGGAGCGTAAATAAGTTAAAGTGCATGCACAAAAGAGAAACGGCGGGGATATAAATAGGATAGAAAACACAGATAAGAATAATAATAAGAATTTATTAGTATTAATACAAAGTGCACTCGCGAAGCGAACGGAGTTTAAATTTATGTTTAAATAACCGAAAGAAAATTTAATGTTGTTTTTATAAAACCCACCGATGGGAATAAACGAAAACAAAATACAAAATTCGAAGCGCAGAAAAAAAACACGACCGTTCACTTTGAAAGTCAAAGACAATATTTGTAGTGTTATTGAATTACTCGAGGTTATACGTTGGTTATATTTTAATTTCTTCTATAACACAACGATTTATTCCATTTAACTTTCATCACACTTACACTCCCTGGGGAGTGAACACGACTATGATAGGACTAGCTAGTTTCGTTGGGAAGTTTCTGATGCTCTGCTTCCATCCCCGTAGATAGCTGATGAGTCTGAAGTGACATATATTTAAAGAATATTCATGTCAAATTTCAAGTAAACCGACTGATTAGATCTTGAGATATAGTGGCGACCGCATAAAAAAAAGAAGTTTTGAGAAGAACGTGTTTAAAGTTTTACGTTAAGTTTCGGGCAGCGTAACTGATAGAATATTACGTATAAATAACATTCCCTTAATCAGCTATCCCAGCTCCATACAATGATCTTCAAACGATTTGTGTAGTATACTGAAAATAAGGGTATTGTTATAGAAAGAAGGAGAGAAAGTTATTCATACTAAGGTAGCCCGGGCATCCAGCCATTTATTGTTCCAGTCGTTCGCTCAACCGGTCTAGTGGCCACGTCACTAAAACGGCTATAACTTTAAAAAAAAATTTGAGTTTTGAAAAATCCTTTTAGGGAGATATTTTTAAATATCAAAACTATCGAATTATGATAAAATTTTTTTTTTCGATTTTCTCACATTTCTAGACTAAGTATACTACACCTACAAAAAACAGCTGATTGCAATTATATTCATTGGTGACCGCTTATGCTCTTTGTTAGGATTTTAAAATTTGATTGGTAATAACTAAAAGCTTTAAAACAAGACTTAAATTACTAAATTCAACTATTTTTTTTAGATTTTATATACATATAATATCAAATACGGAACTAACACTTTGTAAAAATATATAAATTTAGGTCTGCTCTTTACAAGACTCAACTTAAAACTCCAACTTATAAATTACGCTGACGCTTAGCAAACCTTGGATGGGGAAAAAAGAACGCAATTGATAAATTGAGAGTGTCCAAAATGAGAGCAGTGAGCATCAGAGCGTCGGCAATTTTACAGTATTGGGGGATAAAAGCTTTTTAATGCTTGGGGACATTTGTTTATAACGCAACAGGATGTTTACATTAATTGGCCACTCGTGGGAGCCGATAATTTATGGTTCTTTGTTTACTGTGTCAAATGCGTAGTGTGAATGTGCTTATGTGATAGATATGTGGGTGTAGATATGCTACTTTCCCATCCATTAGAAAACAGCCTGTCCTCAGGCGGACATTTTGTTATCCGGTTCAAAAATAAATAATGATGACGGCTTTCCCACACGCGAACAGGCTACGTATAACTGCCCATGTGAACAACATTGATATTCCAGATTAATCCCGCAGACATCCAACAATTGGCCTTGCGATTTATTGATTGTCATAGCAAATGCCAATCGAAGTGGGAACTGAATCCTCTTGAATTGGAATGGAAGATCTGTTGGAACCGTTGCATAATCTCGGATGATTTAGATTCCGCAGCATTATATAAATTGATCCCACTGTTGGGCCACTATTGAATCTTGAGAAAAACATGAATGTAATTTTGAAGTATTAATTTTTCTTGAAGTGTATGGATCTAATTTGTTAACCTGAGCTGCGCTCTCAGTGGTAAAGCTTAAGTTCTCGCTCTCATGTAATTCACCACACTGGCCACGAAGGCTATTATCCAACGTAAGAATAAAGAGTTCAATTTTGGTACTGCGACAAGACGGTTGGATTTGTTTCATTAACTTAACTATCCCCCCGACTCCCTACAGTCTCATGTGGGTCAGGAAAACGCTCCTGCTCCATCAAACATTTTGGCGCCCAACGTGGGGCAGGATAGTTAATTTAAAAAATTAAAAAATTAAAAAAAAAATCCTTAGTGTTCAAGTCAACCTGATCGCCCAAAGTTAATTCCGTAAGCCGCGCATTGTTACGTTACGATTCGCCCTACTTCATATGTGATGCGCTGCTCAACGTTCACCTAACGACACACGCACACTTACATCCGTAGACACGGCAGTACAACCCCCATACACCATCGTTGGAAGGCGCGGGTTGCTCAGAAGATCTGGATTACGCTACGCTGTTCCCAGTCAGCTACGCCACTTATATTCTCGATTGCGGAGCCGAATCTCCATCGCCCCATCGACAATATCATCTCTAACCTGGAAAATCGTTTTGCTGGACTACGTAACGCCACAACGGTAAGGTTACGTCATCAGTGCCAACGCTGCCAGAGCTCTCACGCCAATCGCTGAGTCTCCTTTGGTCTCATTCCGCCGTCACTGTAGTGCTTTTGGTCTAAACCTGCAAGTCCACTGTACACGCGTACAGTCACCACGAGTGCCAATAGCAGTCACCGCGCAACGCATCAACCTGGAACTGGTTCATTGCGGAACCAAAGCGCTGCCATATATTGAACTACACAAGTTGGCAGCATACGTCTATAACCACACCAGAAGCTCTAATTTATAATTACATACACTTTACAAGGGCTTATTGTAAGTAAATCACAATAACCATGTGTCCCACACCGCTAGACGTATTAAAACAAAAGCGATCTAACATACGCAGGAGCATTTCCCGCATTGGAGCAGCAGTCGCCAAGACGGAGAAGGTTGAGAAGCCAAATGCCGCGCTGACGCCAGCCGAACTCACGTGTCGGCTAACTATTTTGGAGGCCTACTTCAAACAAATCATGGCCGTCCAAACCGAAATCGAGGCACTCGACTCAACCGAGGAACAGCTAAACTACCGGGCCGAGCTGGAAGATCTGTTCATCGCTACAAAGGTGACCATAAAGGATCAGCTTGGAGACGACGTGCACAATTCTACGCCGCTCGCCCAAGACACGCTACTCAGGCCTGGACCAACATCATCTCTTAAGCTACCAACTCTTGCGCTCCCGACCTTTGCTGGCGAGTACGCGGAATACAGAAATTTTATTACTACGTTCCTGCAAGTTGTAGATCAGCAGGAAGCGCTATCGCCGATCGAGAAGTTTAATCACCTCATAAACTGTCTCAGAGGCGCCGCCTTAGAAACCATCAAGGCGTATCAAGTCACTCCAGAGAATTACAGCAAGGCCTTACTTCGCCTAAAGAGCAGGTACGATAACCCCACCATCGTATTCCTGGACAACATAGCGTCACTCTTCAAATTGCCAACTGTGACCACCGAAAATAGTGTACAGTTGCGCAGCCTGGTTGACAACGCATCAGCGTTGTTTAACTCGTTGCGATCTTTAGGATCCGAAGCACAGATAGCTCAAACGATGTTGATTGCTATTGTCATGGAAAAGGTAGATAAGAGAACCCGGCAGCTCTGGAACGAATCTCTTACGTTCGCAGCACTACCCTCTTGGAATGCCTGCCTCTCCTTGATTGAACGGCACTGCCAACACTTGGAGTCCTCAATACATCACATCGGCAATCCGAATACAGCTCAAAATACATCCGGCAGAACGCGACAACCGCAAGCTCCACGCATGGGCCACAGCTTTACGTGCTCCACGCAAGCGTGTCCTATATGCTCTGGCAGGGATCATCGGATTTTTAGATGTTCGCGACTGCAAAACATGTCGCCTGCCCAACGTCTAGAAGCTGTCCGGACAAAATCGCTGTGCACAAACTGCCTTGGAAAGGCTCATCATCCGTCAAATTGTCCATCTTCAAATAGGTGCAGAATATGTTCACGGCTGCATCACACTATGCTTCACTTCGATCCGTCAGGACAGGAATCCAGGAGTCCTAGGCGGCCAAGTCCGACTAACGCGCCACCTCAGCACCATGTCGCTGAGGCCGTCGCTCACGCACACGTGGATACCCACCACGACCAAATCATTCTGGCTACAGCCATAATACTAGTGCAGGATGCTGTGGGCAACTACGTACCAGGACGTGCACTACTGGACTCTTGCTCCCAAGTTAACTTCATGTCCGAAGACTTCGCTCAACAACTTCGTTTGCCCCGAAGCAAGGGACTTATCGACATTCGAAGCATTGGCGATTCTTTCACCCGCATCAAGCATCGCATTTCGACCGTTGTAAAGTCACGATTCGGTGAAGCAGAGTTACCCGTCGAATGCTGTATAACCTCGAGAATCGCCTATCAACCCGATGCAGAAATCGACATTTCATCATGGAGCCTCCCAGACAACGCTCCACTGGCTGATGAGAGATTTTATCAGTCTCGCCATATCGACCTTCTTCTTGGCACAGAAACGTTCTTCACCGCTTTGTCTATTGGCCAAATCAAGTTGGGTCCCCATCTCCCCATGTTGCAAAAGACGATCTTTGGATGGGTAGTATCAGGGCGTACCGGCAATCAAGGCCATGCCGCCCAAGCCCATAGTTTCCTTTCATCAGAGGATTCAATAAACCTGAACCTGGAGCGCTTATGGCGCATAGAGGAAGTTTCTACTACGCCATTAACACTTACTCCACCGCAAGCTAAATGCGAATCGATCTTCCAAAAATCTGTCTGTCAGGTAGCGGATGGAAGACTGATGGTTCAACTGCCCTTCAAGGATGACCCTAATCTGTTGGGAAGGTCTCTTGAAACAGCACGGCTAAGATTTGCATCGTTGGAACGTCGCTTAAGCCGAAACGCGAATTTGCGAGCCGAATACACGAATTTTATGGAAGAATATGAGCGCTTGGGTCACATGGAATTAGTAACCAGCCCACTCCTCAACGAACCCCACTACTACATACCACACCACTGCGTGTTTAAACTCAACAGCACGTCAACTAAACTAAGGGTAGTCTTTGACGCCTCGTGCCCAACAAGCACCTACAAGTCCTTAAACGACATCCTTCTAGTTGGACCCACGATTCAACCAGACTTGTTTACAATCTTACTAAAGTTCCGGACTCATCGTTATGTACTAACGCTGACGTCGTCAAGATGTACCGGCAGGTATTAATTGATCCATCGCATCGTAAATTTCAGTACATCTTATGGAGAAGCTCCAACGACCAGGAGATTCGCACATACCAGCTGAACACCGTTACTTACGGCACCGCATCAGCGCCGTATCTAGCAATTCGCAGCCTGTCTCACCTCGCCAATCAACATGCAAGTTCACATCAAATTGGAGCAGAAGCCATAAAATCGTGTTTCTATGTGGATGACTTTCTCGGTGGAGCAAATAAGCTAAATCAATTGAACCAGATTCAAACCGAAGTCATCGCTATCCTCACGGCCGGCAAGATGGAACTGGCAAAATGGCACTCCAACCATCAGGATTTCGTCAATGATACAACGGTCAAGGAGCTAAATCTCGACGACTACGCTACGACAAGCACATTGGGACTGAAGTGGGACCAACGAGAAGACATCTTCAAATTCTCATTCAACTGCAGCACAGCTCCGGAAAGTATCACAAAGCGAACCATTCTCTCGGTGGCCTCATCCCTCTTCGATCCGCTGGGACTTGTCTCGCCAGTTATTATGGTGGCAAAAATCCTTCTACAGGAAATTTGGCTTCTTAGATTGCATTGGGATGAATCAGTGCCAATGACACTCCAACAAGCGTGGCTATCGTTCGTGTCGTCGCTACAGCATTTGGACTCTCTGCTCATCCCACGTTTCTGCCTGCAGCCCCATTCAGATGAGCTCCAACTTCACGGCTTCAGCGATGCTTCAATAAGAGGGTATGGATGTTGCATCTACGCAAGAACAAGGCGTGCCGATGGCCACGTCGAAGTTCATCTAATCGTCTCAAAGTCGCGTGTGGCACCAACGAAGAAGAAGACGCTGCCGCAGCTCGAGCTCTGTGGAGCGCATCTTCTAGCACGACTCTACAACCAGATAAAGACAGCCTTTCTACAACACACGCCCGAGACGTTTCTGTGGACAGATTCACAGCTGGTGTTGCATTGGATTCGACAACATTCTGCAACACTTTCTACGTTTGTCGGCAACCGGATATCCGATATCCAAGAATTCACTCCAGACTGTCAATGGAGGTTCGTTCCGACACGGCACAACCCAGCTGACATGATCTCCAGAGGATGCAACCTTTCAGAACTCACCAACTCAACATGGTTCCACGGACCTACATTTCTATCAAATCTGCCGACATTATGGCCACCTAATGTACACGGCAATCTGGACATGGATGTCGTATTTTCAGAAAAACGCAAATCAGCATTCCTTGCATCGACATCGCCTTCCAGAAATAGAGTCTTGGAAGCCCTCCACAACAAGGAATCACACCAGTCTGGCTTAAGATTGGTAGCATGGATGCTTCGATTTTGCGACCGATGTCGGAAGAAAAACCCCTTCACTACGAGGTCACTTTCCCCACTGGAACTGCGAAGGGCCATGCTTTGCGTCGCATGGAACCTACAACAGCGATATTTCATCGAGGAAATAACTCTCTTGCAAAAAGGCGCGCCGGTTCGTAGCCATCTTAAATTCTTATCGCCCTTCTTGCAGATCAACCTACTTCTCGTCGGAGGACGATTGGAGCTCGCATCGATCCCAGACACCCACAAGCATCCTATATTGCTTCCCGCTAAGGATGTTGCTGTCGTCAACTACGTACGTCATCTACACCTGCGGAACTACCACGCTGGACCAAGGGTCCTGGTGGGACTAATGCGGCTGGAGTTTTGGGTCGTGAATGCCCGAGATGTCGCTCGTCGTGTTGTACGCAACTGTGTCCACTGTGTGCGCTACAGGCCTAAGCTGCTGCAACAACTTATGGGCAGCCTCCCAGTCGAGAGAATTACCCTGTCAAGACCATTTGCTCGATGTGGAATAGACTTCTGCGGGCCGGTTCATACTTATCTACGCGTTCGAGGAAAGGTGCCCGTTAAAAGCTACATCGCAATATTTGTGTGCTTCGCCACAAAATCGGCGCATATCGAAATCGTCGGAGACCTATCAACTGATTCGTTCTTGGGTGCTCTGAAGCGGATGATCGCCAGACGTGGTCTACCTGCAGACATCTTTTGCGACAATGCGACGAATTTTGTAGGCGCGAGTAAAAAGTTGCAAGACCTGAAGGACTTTTTCTTCAGCACCAAGAACCAGAAAGACATTATATCGTACTGTACAAACGAATTTGTAACGTTCCATTTCATACCTCCTAGGGCTCCACACTTTGGCGGCCTCTGGGAGGCTGCCGTTAAAAGCGCCAAGAATCTCTTGTACCGCACGCTCAAGGATGCCCGATTGACCTTCGAGGAGCTCTCAACTGTCGCTGCTGAGACTGAGGCGATCCTAAACTCTCGCCCGCTCTCTCCACACTCATCGGATCCCAGCGATTTGGCCGTCTTAACGCCTGGTCATTTCTTAACCGGGGACGCTCTTCGAGCACTCCCAGACTGGCCTGTCAAGGATGATCAGATCAACTGCTCTCAACGATGGAAGCGTGTCAAGCAACACATCTGGAGGCGCTGGTCTACGGAGTATCTTCACGAGCTTCATGCCAAATCAAACTGGACGACTGGATCTTCAAATATTGCAGTCAACGAAATGGTCCTAATCCACGAAGATCATGTCCCTCCTCATCGATGGCTGTTAGGTCGCATCGAAGCAACTATACCAGGTCAGGACAACCACGTCCGGGTCGCGGATGTTCGGACGTCGAAAGGAATCATAAGGCGACCGATTCACAAATTGGCCCGTTTACCAATTAATTTAAAGTAACTAGGTACTTTCAATGGGGCCGGAATGTTGGGCCACTATTGAATCTTGAGAAAAACATGAATGTAATTTTGAAGTATTAATTTTTCTTGAAGTGTATGGATCTAATTTGTTAACCTGAGCTGCGCTCTCAGTGGTAAAGCTTAAGTTCTCGCTCTCATGTAATTCACCACACTGGCCACGAAGGCTATTATCCAACGTAAGAATAAAGAGTTCAATTTTGGTACTGCGACAAGACGGTTGGATTTGCTTCATTAACTTAACTATCCCCCCGACTCCCTACAGTCTCATGTGGGTCAGGAAAACGCTCCTGCTCCATCAAACACCCACTTTCAGCTGCAAATTATGCGGCGGAGTTCCTGGCACATCCTGTGAGTTCAAAAATTCCTTCGGATAGTTGGTCGCTTCATCCTCGTCGGTCACGCTGTCAACGGATCTGTATGAATGCAGTTCCCCAGCGATTTAACTTTGAATAACGAAATTCAAACTATCTACGTCCCTCGTTGTTCTCCGTTCTGCTCTTTGCGCTGCGTTCGCGTCCGTAAAGTAGACACGCTGGCCGTTCTCCAAGTGAACAGTTAAGTGCACGACAGTCGGGTGACTTTCATGAATCGGAAATGAAAATAGACGCCAAATGGCCTCGTTACAACTAACGTAGCGTCCAAGTTGAAATTTCGTCACCTCATCGTTTGCATTCGGATCAGCAATGCCAAACACCGCAATGTCGCTCCCTCTGTTCACATATTTGCATTTGATGGATTTGATAGAGTTGCAGTACTCAACATTGCAATGCGTTAAGAACGTTTTCGACAAAAGCGGGCAATATGGAACGATCCAGCGGTTATCCACGATTACTGTTATGTTTGTTTCGTTACATTTCTCCATTACTTCGATCCATTTGCCGTTGCCATCTGGAGAACGACGCCTATACTTTGGATATCCATCGTGTCCACTGATTGTTTCAGCCGTCAATGGACGGGGAAATCGTTTTGTGCAGTTTCCGTTATCCATGCATACTGATTCTGGGTTGTGGACTCCGCAAGGGCCATGGATCATGTTCGTTGTCACAATGGAATGCAGCTCGGGATCAGTTTGTTTATCTGGTATTTCGGCTGAAATAATCTAATCAATTTGATCTGGTCGGATCTTGTCGAACATCCAAAGCAGAATGTGCGCAACCGAGTACATCCAACAACGAACTGCGCCAAAAACCTTCTGCTTAACGATTTTATTCATAAGTACTGTGATCTTTTGCTTGAATACTCGTGCAGTGATGTCAGGTCGATCGCTAGATGTTTGTCCTGGAAGCAACAGATTCGTAATTTCGGGCCATTTCGGATTGCATGTGAACGTGAGGAATAAATCCGGGCGTCCGTAATTACGGACATACGTCATCGCATCTTATCAGAATGGTCAAACAACCGATGTTGACCGCGTGTCCTTCAGTAGCGATGGCGTCACGCAAGTGGATGTACTCGTCTGAGCGCAACTTCGACTGATTGAAACGAATGAAGTTGAGACGCTCCGTTTCTACTTTGACGTACATGTCGACACAGTACTGTTGAAACAAACGGCGGTATCTCAACAGATGATTGTCAACATCTAGTCGAATCATCAATCGAAACGCATAAAAATTTGAACAATCTGACCAATTCATTACGCTCATGCAGAAGATTTTGCAATTGTTGTATAATTTCACGTTTAGTTGCAGTGAAAATTGCACAACGCTGATTTAGTTCATCTTCCGAATCACCAATGAAGTAGATCTGAAGGAATTTATGATCTTTGTTTGGTGGTGGTAACAAAGCGCCCGCTCGATGGTGAATTTGCCCTTGAATCTGAATGTTGGGATGCAATTTTGAAAAAATGAGATAATAAAGCGACGCCATTACCTTATAACTGGGATTGTAGCCCGGTTGATGAACAACCTCGGCTCCAAATGACGTCATTTGAAAGCTTTAGGAAGCTGTTTGATTGGGCTGAATTTCCATATAGTTGCGAATACAATGGCTCTGGTGGATGAGCCAAAACGGGCAATTTAATTTTGCCACCTGCACAGCATAAGCCGGGAGTTTCCAATCGAAACTTCTGTGCATTGCAATGCTGACATACGACAGACAATGAACCAATAACAACGCAGCTATGATCTTTGTAGGGTGTTTCGGAATTGTATGCGAATGCAGCGCGATTCAAGTTATCATTTGCGGCTGGTTTCTTCTACTCACATTTGACGGGCTTGAGGTGGTCTTTGTGCAGCGCGAAGCTGTGCAATTCGGGCGCGTGCCGATGCATTTATTTCTCCACGTACCTCTTGCGTTTGATTATTACGGACATTCTGACAATGTATCGCATTTCGTGAACGCCGTCCAAGTCTTGATCTCAAAGCAGGCATTATTTCCAATTAAAGCTTTGGCAATGTTTCGTTAACTCGATTTTTTACAGTTTTATGTACAACAATGAAGGCATTATTTCCAAAGCCTGCTGTTTAAACAGTTTTATGTACAACAATGAATACATCTCTTGAGCCGATAGCGACTTTTCCGGCAGGTTTTCCCAACATTTTCTTATGCATTAACCTTCTTCTGGCAATTACAAACAACTGAAAAAAATTTTAGCCAAATCGGCCCAGCCGTTCTCTTGTTTTGCGATGTCGTACATTTTTTGCACCATTTATATATATATATGTAGATTTCAATGTTTTTCGGAATGCTCTTTAATTTATAAATGCTTTTTTTTTTTTCGTATGTATTTCTATTATATCTTTTGCTACTAGTGATATTGGTTCTAACATTGTTACATTATTGTTTACATAAATAGTTTGGGTGGAATCCATTATAGTATTTGTTTGCTTGAAAAAATTGGTAAAATTGTATTTGGTAAATTCCAAGTAATTTTAATATTTGGCTCTATATAATTTGTTTCATTTTTTCGGCATTGGCTTGGTTTAATATTCCTATAATGCATTTATTTTTAACTCTTTCTTTTAACTCTTTGCTTTATCTAATTTTTTCACAAATTTTTGCATAAACATTGTCAACAAACTAAACTTTCAGAAAATATAATCTTTTAATAAAAAAATTGCTACATTCATAAAAAATCCAAACTTTCCTATTTTTTTCGACAAAAAAGGTAAAAATATAACCCCTTCAATGAAAGTGTTTGATTATTTTGAAAATAATACTTGTCTTCTAAAGGTTCCGTTAATATGTCATTAAATTAATTTGGGTAAGGCACAATTTTGAATATTGAAGTTTTTGTAATGTCTTTTGGAATGTGAGAAATTATCAATATTTGATTAGTATTGGTTTGTAACCAAGTAGAGGTTTTTATTATTAATAGTTTTTCTGAATTAACGTGTTTTAAAATATCGTGCTTAAGAAATTTATGGTTAAAAATGCCTAGTCTAGTAAGTTGCATGCCTAGTTCTAAGACTTCTATATATTCATTGAATTCTTGTAGATTAAAATTAAGTAATGCTAGCCTTTCGTCTACATCATGACCAAGCTTAAATGATTTATTGTTTCAATACCTTTGTTTAACGCATCTATTACTTTATTAGGTTCGTTAACTTGTATTGTGTTTTGTGCTAAATTTTAAATGTTATTTATTAATTCTTCATTATATTGTTCATCTGTTTTTTTTTTCGCGCGGAGTCCCACGGATACTTACCCGCCCAACCGACCGAAGAGCGCATCCGTTTTGTGCTACACGGTACGATTCGCGAGCAGATAGACGCGATATAAGAAAATATAGGTAAAAGTCCGGTGAAAAAAGTAATAGTAAGATCAATTTTGTGCCAATGAAGCTAGTATTACACGTTTTAGGAGCGGCAGAGAGTCAAGATTTGAGATTATAGGAAAAAGTCTATTATAGTCAGAACATAATACTCTGAAAGGCTCATGCAAGGCATATTTAGATCTACAATGATTTAATATTGAGGGAATATAATTTCAAGTTAATCTACTTAGCACAGAAAAGTTTAGCCGACTAACCAAGTCGGGGCAGTCAATATCACCATGTATAAGGTTATAAATGAAGATAGACCAAGCATCGTTCTACGGTTGGCTAGGGGGTAAATTAATCAACAGAAATCTACTAGAATAAGAAGGTAAGTTAAGATTTGCATCCCAGTTTAGGCGCTGTAAAGCAAAAAGAAGAAAGTTTTTTGTACTGATTCAATACGAACAATATGTATTCCGTATTGTGGACTCCAGACGAGAGACCCATACTCCAGAATCGGACGAACTAGCGAAATAAATAATGCTTTAGTGACAAAAGGATCATCGAATTCGTTTGACCACCTTTTAATAAATCCAAGCACTCCCCTGGCTTTTTAACCATGGACGAAATGTGGTTTGAAAATTTTAGTTTAGGGTCCAAGAGAACGCCAAGATCGTTACCAAGAGTTATTCTATCCAAAGAGCTGCGTATATCGGATTGACCCGATTAAAAGTCATCAGCTTGCACTTGGAACCGTTTAAATTTAGTAAATTTTCTCGGCATCAGTTTTGAAAATTATCTAGATCGGATTGTAAGTCTAAATGACAGGAAATGTCCTTATACTGCAGGCACATAAGTACGCGAGAATGACTTATAATTGAGGGAATATCGTTAATAAATAATGTAAAAAGTAACGGACCCAATTGGCTCCCTTCTGGGACACCGAAGGAGAACACGGATAATTTCAGAAATTGAATTTTTAAAAAGGACCCTTTGTGACCTGCCATTCAGATAACTTGAGATCCATTTAAGGAGATTTACTGAAAAACATAACAGCTCAAGTTTTTAAACAAGAAGTAAGCTATTTACAGAGTCAAATGCTTTACTAAAGACGGTGTAGATGACGTCTGTTTGAAAACTACTATTGAAGCCTTTAATCACAAATGTAGTGAGCTCTAGAAGGTTTGTGATTGTGGATCTACGTTTAATTAATCCGTGTTGACACGGAGAAATGATTGACCGATGTTGACCGCGTGTCCTTCAGTAGCGATGGCGTCACGCAAGTGGATGTACTCGTCTGAGCGCAACTTCGACTGATTGAAACGAATGAAGTTGAGACGCTCCGTTTCTACTTTGACGTACATGTCGACACAGTACTGTTGAAACAAACGGCGGTATCTCAACAGATGATTGTCAACATCTAGTCGAATCATCAATCGAAACGCATAAAAATTTGAACAATCTGACCAATTCATTACGCTCATGCAGAAGATTTTGCAATTGTTGTATAATTTCACGTTTAGTTGCAGTGAAAATTGCACAACGCTGATTTAGTTCATCTTCCGAATCACCAATGAAGTAGATCTGAAGGAATTTATGATCTTTGTTTGGTGGTGGTAACAAAGCGCCCGCTCGATGGTGAATTTGCCCTTGAATCTGAATGCTGGGATGCAATTTTGAAAAAATGAGATAATAAAGCGACGCCATTACCTTATAACTGGGATTGTAGCCCGGTTGATGAACAACCTCGGCTCCAAATGACGTCATTTGAAAGCTTTAGGAAGCTGTTTGATTGGGCTGAATTTCCATATAGTTGCGAATACAATGGCTCTGGTGGATGAGCCAAAACGGGCAATTTAATTTTGCCACCTGCACAGCATAAGCCGGGAGTTTCCAATCGAAACTTCTGTGCATTGCAATGCTGACATACGACAGACAATGAACCAATAACAACGCAGCTATGATCTTTGTAGGGTGTTTCGGAATTGTATGCGAATGCAGCGCGATTCAAGTTATCATTTGCGGCTGGTTTCTTCTACTCACATTTGACGGGCTTGAGGTGGTCTTTGTGCAGCGCGAAGCTGTGCAATTCGGGCGCGTGCCGATGCATTTATTTCTCCACGTACCTCTTGCGTTTGATTATTACGGACATTCTGACAATGTATCGCATTTCGTGAACGCCGTCCAAGTCTTGATCTCAAAGCAGGCATTATTTCCAATTAAAGCTTTGGCAATGTTTCGTTAACTCGATTTTTTACAGTTTTATGTACAACAATGAAGGCATTATTTCCAAAGCCTGCTGTTTAAACAGTTTTATGTACAACAATGAATACATCTCTTGAGCCGATAGCGACTTTTCCGGCAGGTTTTCCCAACATTTTCTTATGCATTAACCTTCTTCTGGCAATTACAAACAACTGAAAAAAAATTTTAGCCAAATCGGCCCAGCCGTTCTCTTGTTTTGCGATGTCGTACATTTTTTGCACCATTTATATATATATATGTAGATTTCAATGTTTTTCGGAATGCTCTTTAATTTATAAATGCTTTTTTTTTTTTTCGTATGTATTTCTATTATATCTTTTGCTACTAGTGATATTGGTTCTAACATTGTTACATTATTGTTTACATAAATAGTTTGGGTGGAATCCATTATAGTATTTGTTTGCTTGAAAAAATTGGTAAAATTGTATTTGGTAAATTCCAAGTAATTTTAATATTTGGCTCTATATAATTTGTTTCATTTTTTCGGCATTGGCTTGGTTTAATATTCCTATAATGCATTTATTTTTAACTCTTTCTTTTAACTCTTTGCTTTATCTAATTTTTTCACAAATTTTTGCATAAACATTGTCAACAAACTAAACTTTCAGAAAATATAATCTTTTAATAAAAAAATTGCTACATTCATAAAAAATCCAAACTTTCCTATTTTTTTCGACAAAAAGGTAAAAATATAACCCCTTCAATGAAAGTGTTTGATTATTTTGAAAATAATACTTGTCTTCTAAAGGTTCCGTTAATATGTCATTAAATTAATTTGGGTAAGGCACAATTTTGAATATTGAAGTTTTTGTAATGTCTTTTGGAATGTGAGAAATTATCAATATTTGATTAGTATTGGTTTGTAACCAAGTAGAGGTTTTTATTATTAATAGTTTTTCTGAATTAACGTGTTTTAAAATATCGTGCTTAAGAAATTTATGGTTAAAAATGCCTAGTCTAGTAAGTTGCATGCCTAGTTCTAAGACTTCTATATATTCATTGAATTCTTGTAGATTAAAATTAAGTAATGCTAGCCTTTCGTCTACATCATGACCAAGCTTAAATGATTTATTGTTTCAATACCTTTGTTTAACGCATCTATTACTTTATTAGGTTCGTTAACTTGTATTGTGTTTTGTGCTAAATTTTAAATGTTATTTATTAATTCTTCATTATATTGTTCATCTGTTTTTTTTTTTCGCGCGGAGTCCCACGGATACTTACCCGCCCAACCGACCGAAGGGCGCATCCGTTTTGTGCTACACGGTACGATTCGCGAGCAGATAGACGCGATATAAGAAAATATAGGTAAAAGTCCGGTGAAAAAAGTAATAGTAAGATCAATTTTGTGCCAATGAAGCTAGTATTACACGTTTTAGGAGCGGCAGAGAGTCAAGATTTGAGATTATAGGAAAAAGTCTATTATAGTCAGAACATAATACTCTGAAAGGCTCATGCAAGGCATATTTAGATCTACAATGATTTAATATTGAGGGAATATAATTTCAAGTTAATCTACTTAGCACAGAAAAGTTTAGCCGACTAACCAAGTCGGGGCAGTCAATATCACCATGTATAAGGTTATAAATGAAGATAGACCAAGCATCGTTCTACGGTTGGCTAGGGGGTAAATTAATCAACAGAAATCTACTAGAATAAGAAGGTAAGTTAAGATTTGCATCCCAGTTTAGGCGCTGTAAAGCAAAAAGAAGAAAGTTTTTTGTACTGATTCAATACGAACAATATGTATTCCGTATTGTGGACTCCAGACGAGAGACCCATACTCCAGAATCGGACGAACTAGCGAAATAAATAATGCTTTAGTGACAAAAGGATCATCGAATTCGTTTGACCACCTTTTAATAAATCCAAGCACTCCCCTGGCTTTTTAACCATGGACGAAATGTGGTTTGAAAATTTTAGTTTAGGGTCCAAGAGAACGCCAAGATCGTTACCAAGAGTTATTCTATCCAAAGAGCTGCGTATATCGGATTGACCCGATTAAAAGTCATCAGCTTGCACTTGGAACCGTTTAAATTTAGTAAATTTTCTCGGCATCAGTTTTGAAAATTATCTAGATCGGATTGTAAGTCTAAATGACAGGAAATGTCCTTATACTGCAGGCACATAAGTACGCGAGAATGACTTATAATTGAGGGAATATCGTTAATAAATAATGTAAAAAGTAACGGACCCAATTGGCTCCCTTCTGGGACACCGGAGGAGAACACGGATAATTTCAGAAATTGAATTTTTAAAAAGGACCCTTTGTGACCTGCCATTCAGATAACTTGAGATCCATTTAAGGAGATTTACTGAAAAACATAACAGCTCAAGTTTTTAAACAAGAAGTAAGCTATTTACAGAGTCAAATGCTTTACTAAAGACGGTGTAGATGACGTCTGTTTGAAAACTACTATTGAATCCTTTAATCACAAATGTAGTGAGCTCTAGAAGGTTTGTGATTGTGGATCTACGTTTAATTAATCCGTGTTGACACGGAGAAATGATTGTTCTACAAAGGTGCTGCAAATTAGGAGTAAAGATTTTTTTAAAAAGCTTAGGAATAGCCGACAACTTAGAAATACCTCTGTAGTTACTGGCTTCTAACTTGTTACCTTTTTTGAAAAGAGGAATAACAAATGATTTCTTCCAAATATTTTGGAATCTAGAAGTTTCTAGAGATATGGTAAACAACTTGTGAAGAGGTTTGCACAGGGCTTTAGCGCAATACCTAAGCACGCACCCCTGAATACCATCGGGCCATGGCGAATAAACAAGCTTAATACGAAGAAGATCCAAAAGGACTTGGATATGGTGTAAGAATAAGGCTGTGATTATTATTCATCATAAAGTAGAGTAAGTCGTTTGAAAAAATTGGGCAAATAAATCGAGTATAGCCTGGACAGAAAAGGTGTGTTTCTGTTATTTGATAAAAAACACAAATCAAGTAGGCGACCTAGTGAAGTTCGAACATAGTTTACTTGACACAAGCATATGTCAAGCAGGCCATCAATAAAATCCTGCTGTGCTATAGGTAGTAAGACATTCGATCCATCCTTAGTGGACCAGGTAACTCCAGGTATATTAAAATTACTTAGAACTACCATCTGATCCCCATCGGAAAGCTTATTTGCAACAGACCTAATACCGGAAAGGTGATTTAAATAATCAGGAAGTTCAGACAAGGGCGGAATATATGAGCAAGTTGTGTATGTAGAGCTACCAGGAAGCGATAACTTTAGAGTTATATCTATTGAATTCCTCAAAAAATAACTCCTCTGACGGGAGGTTTGAATCAACTCCAATTAAGACTCAACCTCCCCGTCTAGAGGGACGGTCATCTTTAGCTCGTGCTAAAGAATGCATGCATTCTGTTACGGATTGTTCGGATACCGAATGTTTTTTAGCTGCTGATCTTAGCAACATTTGAGGGTTTGCTGCAATGCTTTGTTGTTCTTTTAATTTCGGTTGCGGGGTGTTCCCCTTTTTCTACTTACCACCAGCGGCTTTTTGCGCTTAGGGGACTCTTTTAATAGCTTACGACTTTTAATCTGCGAATCCAGCGCAGAGAGGAGATCATCAGCTCGGCGAAAACTATATCTAGCAACTCCGAAACAGCTAATCAGGCCGCCTTTATTTTTGCGCATGAACGATTTCATTGCGTTCGCAACCTCGACACAAGCATCACAACAGAACAAAACTGAACAAAACTGCAAATTGGGCCAATTTGAAAGGTCATCACTTGTCCGGCCAGTAAAATCGGCGCACTTGGTGTGCACCATATTTTCACACAGCCAGCAAGTCACATTAGATTGGTCAGCCCTGATTACGAGGCTGCATTTTTTACCTATTAAAATCACTGAAAACGAATTGAAATTTATAAGCGAGCAGTTATAAGTACCGCAAAGGCTCAGATACTGGACGCTTAGAACTTTCAAAGCAAAGAGAGCGGGAGCGTAAATTAGTTAAAGTGCATGCAAAAGCAACACTAAAAACAGCGCTACAACTTTAATTTATTTTATTGATTTGGTTTTAATGGTTTTAAACCTTTAATTTGATTTTGTTTACTTATTTCATTGAAAACTTTAGTTAATACTATTTTCGCTTCTAACCAATCTCGACTGTTGACTTTTATTAAAGTGGCAAATTTTAAATAAATGTTTATCTATATATATAAAAATGGTGCAAAAAATGTACGACATCGCAAAACAAGAGAACGGCTGGGCCGATTTGGCTAAAATTTTTTTTCAGTTGTTTGTAATTGCCAGAAGAAGGTTAATGCATAAGAAAATGTTGGGAAAACCTGCCGGAAAAGTCGCTATCGGCTCAAGAGATGTATTCATTGTTGTACATAAAACTGCCTTCATAAAAATAATGCCGTTGTACATAAAACTGTAAAAAATCGAGTTAACGAAACATTGCCAAAGCTTTAATTGGAAATAATGCCTGCTTTGAGATCAAGACTTGGACGGCGTTCACGAAATGCGATACATTGTCAGAATGTCCGTAATAATCAAACGCAAGAGGTACGTGGAGAAATAAATGCATCGGCACGCGCCCGAATCGCTCAGCTTCGCGCTGCACAAAGACCACCTCAAGCCCGTCAAATGTGAGTAGAAGAAGACCAGCCGCAAATGATAACTTGAATCGCGCTGCATTCGCATACAATTCCGAAACACCCTACATTGTCTGTCGTATGTCAGCATTGCAATGCACTGAAGTTTCGATTGGAAACCCCCGGCTTATGCTGTGCAGGTGGCCAAATTAAATTGACCGTTTTGGCTCATCCACCAGAGCCATTGTATTCGCTACTATATGGAAATTCAGCCCAATCAAACAGCTTCCTAAAGCTTGCACAAAAATATAACGGATGCTTTCAAATGACGTCATTTGGAGACGAGGTTGTTCATCAACCAGGCTACAATCCGAGTTATAAGGTAATGGCGTCGCATTATTATCTAATTTTTTCAAAATTGCATCCCAACATTCAGATTCATCGAGCGGGCGCTTTGTTACCACCACCAAACAAAGATCATAAATTCCTTCAGATCTACTTCATTGGTGATTCGGAAGATGAACTAAATCAGCGTTGTGCAATTTTCACTGCAACTAAACGTGAAATTATACAAAAATTGCAAAATCTTCTGCATGAGCGTAATGAATTGGTCAGATTGTTCAAAACTGCATTGGATACAATGCATTCTGACGACCACAAAATCATTATCAGCGCTGACAAAAGGCCCACTGGAAGCCATGCAAGACAATTTAATGCTGCCACTATTAATGAAGTCGCAGTGGTGATTGTTGGCGAGAATGTGGAATCACGCGATATTGTTCATGAGACTCATCGGTCATATGATGCACTTCAATACCCGTCGATGTTCTGTCGTGGAGAAGATGGGTATCACTTTAACATAAAGATGTTCAATCCAACGACAGGTTTGTTTACAAGTCATCACTTCTTTTTGATTCTACAACTAAGTTTAAATTCAAATTTTAGGAGATGAAACGAATAAGAAGGTCAGCTCTATGAATTTTTATGCGTTTCGATTGATGATTCGACTAGATGTTGACAATCATCTGTTGAGATACCGCCGTTTGTTTCAACAGTACTGTGTCGACATGTACGTCAAAGTAGAAACGGAGCGTCTCAACTTCATTCGTTTCAATCAGTCGAAGTTGCGCTCAGACGAGTACATCCACTTGCGTGACGCCATCGCTACTGAAGGACACGCGGCCAACATCGGTTGTTTGACCATTCTGATAAGATGCGATGACGTATGTCCGTAATTACGGACGCCCGGATTTATTCCTCACGTTCACATGCAATCCGAAATGGCCCGAAATTACGAATCTGTTGCTTCCAGGACAAACATCTAGCGATCGACCTGACATCACTGCACGAGTATTCAAGCAAAAGATCACAGTACTTATGAATAAAATCGTTAAGCAGAAGGTTTTTGGCGCAGTTCGTTATTGGATGTACTCGGTTGAGCGGCATATGCGCACATTCTGCTTTGGATGTTCGACAAGATCCGACCAGATCAAATTGATTCGATTATTTCAGCCGAAATACCAGATAAACAAACTGATCCCGAGCTGCATTCCATTGTGACAACGAACATGATCCATGGCCCTTGCGGAGTCCACAACCCAGAATCAGTATGCATGGATAACGGAAACTGCACAAAACGATTTCCCCGTCCATTGACGGCTGAAACAATCAGTGGACACGATGGATATCCAAAGTATAGGCGTCGTTCTCCAGATGGCAACGGCAAATGGATCGAAGTAATGGAAAAATGTAACGAAACAAACGTAACAGTAATCGTGGATAACCGCTGGATCGTTCCATATTGCCCGCTTTTGTCGAAAACGTTCTCAACGCATTGCAATGTTGAGTACTGCAACTCTATCAAATCCATCAAATGCAAATATGTGAACAGAGGGAGCGACATGGCGGTGTTTGGCATTGCTGATCCGAATGCAAACGATGAGGTGACGAAATTTCAACTTGGACGCTACGTTAGTTGTAACGAGGCCATTTGGCGTCTATTTTCATTTCCGATACATGAAAGTCACCCGACTGTCGTGCACTTAACTGTTCACTTGGAGAACGGCCAGCGTGTCTACTTAACGGACGCGAACGCAGCGCAAAGAGCAGAACGGAGAACAACGAAGGACGTAGATAGTTTGAATTTCGTTATTCAAAGTTAAATCGCTGGGGAACTGCATTGACAGCGTGACCGACGAGGATGAAGCGACCAACTATCCGAAGGAATTTTTGAACTCACAGGATGTGCCAGGAACTCCGCCGCATAATTTGCAACTGAAAGTGGGATCAATTTATATAATGCTGCGTAATCTAAATCATCCTAGATTATGCAACGGTTCCAACAGATCTTCCATTCCAATTCAAGAGGATTTAGTTCCCAGTTCGATTGGCATTTGCGATGACAACCAATAAATCGCAAGGCCAATTGTTGGATGTCTGCGGGATTAATCGGGAATATCAATGTTTTTCACATGGGCAGTTATACGTAGCCTGTTCGCGTGTGGGAAAGCCGTCATCATTATTTATTTTTGCACCGGATAACAAAACAAACAAGAGAGAACGCTATAGTCGAGTGCCTCGACTATTAGATACCCGTTACTCAGCTAAACATCTTAATATAAATATGCCTTCTTGTATGTTTTTCGCCGCTCGAATTAGCTCCCGATTTTTATGTTAAAATCGGTACCCAGGGACGGGGTCTTTCAAACCAAAATAAAATTTGGGGACCTACGAGTCGACTTGAGTTGCCAAACTTTATTCAAGTTTGGAATCTCCATGTTCCCCAAAATTTTGTTTATCCGTAACATACGGAAGGCATACTTATGTACTTACTATTTATACTTATTTGACCTTACTAATGAATGGCGTCATTTGGAACTTGATTTGATTTGCATAGTTGTTGGGATATAGTTCGGTATTGACAAATGAAAACCATCGCAATTTCCTTTAATAGAAATCCTTATCGAGAATTAACGTTGAGTCTGTTGAGCAACTTGGCCAGCTGTTCCAAAGTCATCCGTTATTGTACTGCGCCATCTACCCCAAGACATTGGTACCACGGGCCATGAAAGGCGGAAATGTAGGCGCTAGCCAGGCTTAAGCGTTTAATGGGTTTTTGGGAGTTAGGGTGGGCGTGGCAAACTTTTATTAGGCCAATCGATAGGTATTGACGAAACAAATACATATCAATTAAAATTTTCATAATAGCATCAAAACTGTGGCCACAGCTTCTGGCTTGTGGGCGTCAGAGGGGGCGTGGCACCATTTTGAAACAAACTTGCGCTGCGTAGGAACTCCTAAAATCTACATGCAAAATGCCAATCTTCTAGCTTTTATAGTTTCCGAGATCTCAGCGTTCATACGGACAGACAGGCGGACAGACGGACATGGCTAGATCGACTCGGCTAGTGATCCTGAACAAGAATATATATACTTTATAGGGTCGGAAACGCTTCCTTCTACCTGTTACATACTTTTGCACAAATACAATATACCCTTTTACTCTACGAGTAACGGGTATAAAAATATTGTTTATCACATCGTTCAGTTGAGATTTCGAGTCAAATAAATTTTTATGAAATTTTAATTACCAGTGTTTTAATATTACTCTGGGGTCGTGAAATTGGGGCGAGTCAAGATAAAAATTGTTTATTATCTTTCATGTAGAAATCGATTTCATAATTTTCTTTTGGATTAAAAATATCTGGGGTTATTTCGAATTCTAATTTAGTATTTCTGTGTTCTCCTTTGGAATTTTGGATACTTCCCTTCATTAATTTTGAATTAGTTTTTGGTGATCGGGAAAATAATATTTTTCTTTAAAAAGTACTGTTTGTTTTTCTATTCCTCGATGTAATAGTTCTCTGTGTGTTTTAATAATAATTTTTTGGAATTCTGCGTATGTGTTAATATCTATTCATTTACTATTAGTTTTCATTGTTTTAGTTAAGTAATCTGTAGAGATAATTTCAACATATGATTTTTGAAAGATTAAAAAGTCTGTTTCAAATGGAAAATATATTACGCTTTTCATAGTAGAAAAGTATTTTGCGTATTCGCTGGTCATTTCTTTATACGTTATTATGATTTTTGTTTTATGAAAGTAATTTATTATTTCGACTTCATTTGAGTCTCCTCTTATAAATTCTAATTGTCAGTTATAATAATTAAGTGGTCTTTCTGTTATTGAAATGTAGCTTTGGTTATCTTCTGGTGCACTATGCACTGTAGCTACTGTTGTTATTGTATTTGAATTACTGGAAGTCTCACCTAAATAAGCTTCCTCTATTCTTATTCTAGATAAGGCGTCTGACACATGGTTTTCTTTAACGGTCAAATATTTTATTTCATTATCAAACTCATTTAGTTTGATTTTCCAGCGCTGAAATTTCATATTTGGTTCTTTTATATTATTAAGCCATACTAGAGGCCTGTGATCACTTAGGATCAGAAATTTTCTTCCAAAAAGATAGGACCTGAAATATTTGGTATCCCAGAGAATAGCTAAAAGTTATTCTTCTAATGCCGAATAATTGATTTCAGGTTTATTAAGAGTTCTGCTGGCATAGCAGATTGGTTTATGATTTTGTGATAATAATACATACATAATACATATTTCTCCAATAAAGTGGAGTACACGATAATATCGTCCATGTAGACCAAACAATCCTTGTAGATTAAATCTTCTAAAAGAGTGTTCATGCATCTGTGAAAGGTAGCAGGAACATTTTTTAAATCAAAAGGCATTCGAGTATATTCGAAATGAACATTTTTGGTGGAAATATCTTTGTAATAGAATTTGTATCCATTTGTATTTGGTGAAAACCTTTTGCGAGGTCAATAGTGGCAAAATATTAACATCTATCAAGTCTGTCCAATATTTCATCCATGACCGGGATAGGGTATTTGCCATCTACCGTAATTTCATTTAAATTACGACAGTCAATTACGATACGGAACCTTTTTATTCATGATGCATCACTTTTCTTGGTTACTATCCAAATAGGTGAGCAATAAGGGGAATTCGACTTTCAAATTATACCCTGTTTAATCATATCCTTCATTTGCGAATCGACTTCTTTGTCGTAAGCTTGAGGATATTTGTTATTTTTTTTGGAAACCGGTTGCTCTTTTTTTGTATGACTTGCTTGTAGTACTAATGAAAGTCAAATTGTCACTTTCTTTGTACTGTATGTCGCTAAATTCATATAACATTTTCTTTAGATTATCTTTTTGCTCGCCATAAAGATGTTATAATCTAAACTTATTGGTTTCTTGCAAGTCATTATGTGGGTCTCGACCTATGTGTCAGACTCCCGTATTTAAAAATTAAAAAAAAAAGTTTGATACAAAATTCTGTTTTTTTGTGAATTTCTTAACAAAACATTTGCCGGCCTTGCCTTCGGTTGGCAGGCCGGCTGCTCGGTCAAATTTCTTTTTCTTTATTTTCTTGGTTCCTTACGCAAGAACAATGTCAGATGCTGGTAAAGTTCTCAAAAAAGATGTCTTCCAATTTCAAGCCATCTCGACGAAAGGTTGTCGTGAAACCAATCAGGACTCTCATGCGACTAAGCACTCGGTCTTTGCTAATAACCAAGTCACGCGACCACCAGTCAATACAGACGAAGCTGCTAAAGTAGCGGTTATGAATGCCTTTAGGAATGCCAAGGCGGCTGCCTTTGATGCCTCTTCTGATAAATTTGATGATTCCATTTATTCAGACACCTCACCTGTCCCGACTATGACCATTTTTACCCCCAAGTGGATTAGTAAGAATGCTGCCGATGACGAACGCTTTACTCAGGTAAATAACCTGAGGAAAAGACGAAATATTGACATACTCGAACGTAGTAATATAAATAAATCATCGCTGCCAAACCCTGTTGGCGACCATAAACGTTCTCAAGCTGACCATACAAACACATTCTTCAAATCAAGAAGACTCTACCTACTTAGGAAAGAACAATAGCTTTGCCAATTGGTTAGACGATGATGATGATGATACAATGACTTCCACTCATAATAATGATTCAGTCAGCACCTCTAAACTTGGTCATGGATTGTCTGAGCCTGTTGAAGCTAACTTGCATTCGGTGTCCCCACGCAATGCCTCTTCTCAAGCCAAAACCAAGAAACGTGATCCCCGTCCTCCACCCTTCCTTTTGAGGGGAATAACTGATTTTAGGCAACTAATTGCCTTACTGTCTTCTGTGACCAATGGTTTTCGCCTCAAGACAACTGGTAAATCTTCCTGTAGGGTTACTGTGGATGACGGCAATGTTTACCATGTAGTCTAGAAACTTTTCAAGGATAATGGAATTCCTGTCAGCACTTTTCAGTTTAAAAATAAACGAGCCTTTCGAGTCCTCATCAAGGGACTTCACGCTTCCATTGAAATTGTCGAAATTACTGCAAAACTTAAAGCTCTGGGACACAGCCCCCCTGGTGGAAATGGGAAGGCGAATCGGGATATATTCTTTGTTAAACTGCAAACAGCTAGAAACAACAAAAATGTATATGATATCCAAATAATTGACCACCAGGTGGTTAAAGTGGAACCGCAGCTTCAGAGAAAGGGTCCTTTAAGATGTTTCCGATGTCAAGAATTTGGACATTCTAAAAATTTTTGCTCACACTTGCCAAAGTGTGCCAGATGTGCTGGTGACCATGAGACAAAAGACAAGGAGAGGTGCTTGGCCATAAATGAGGAACAACTCAAGTGCATTAACTGTGGTTCTAATCATAGGGCGTCTTCCCGTCGATGTCCTGCCTATTTAGAGGCTATTGAAAGACGTAAGCCCACTGGTTCTGTAGAGCGTAGACCCACTCAAAAACGTACTTTAAAGCCTGCCATGCCCCCGGCTCAAAATGCTTGGTTTACTAGGCGTTTTTCTGCATCCTCAAGTCAGACTTTGCCAGCGGCTAATTCACATCCAAGTGAAAAGACCTCTTTGATTGAACAACCTACTCAGGACAGGCTTCTGGAATTTTTTAATGGATTAAGGAAGCAACAAGAGGCTGCTGCGATAGCCCAAGCGGCTGCAATTGATAAGTTGTTGTTACGCTTTGATCAACTGATGTCAGTAATGACGACCACAATACAATTGTTACAGAGCGTGATTTCTAAGCACGCCAATCTATCAGGGTCAACGCATTGTGATGACTAATTACGGTATAAATATCGTTATTTAGAACGCCAACAACTTAGTTGGCAAATCACCCGAGATTGAGCACCTCCTCCAGGAACGCAATATTGATCTCAGAGACACATTTTACCAGCCGTTCATTCTTCCACATTAATGGATATGCTGTTCACTCTGCCAACCACCCTGATGATCGACATCGTGGTGGTGCTGCTATCATCGTCAAATCCTGTTTAGATTATCACCTAAGCGCCACAATATCGGAGCCTAACCTGCAAGCAGTTGCCATAAGTTTGGTCACTGGGTTTAACAGAATTTCATTTGGTGCTGTCTACTGTCCACCTGGTCAGCGCCTTTCTTGGACGACGGGGGAATATCTGCGTCTGTTTGGCTCTGTAGGTAGCCACTTTCTCATTGGAGGGGATTGGAATGCGCACCACAGTTTCTGGGGGTGCAGGCGATCATGCCCTCGGGGAAACACCCTGATGTCAGTTATTGCTGACTCAAATATGCAGATTTTAGCTACTGGCGGACCCACTCATTTTCCTCAGATCAATGACCACCTCCCGACGGCCATTGATTTTGCAGTGTACAAAGGCATCCCGTGCAACCACCTTACAATCTCAGAGTGCCCGGTATTTTCCTCTGATCATATTGCGCTCCTGATATATTTTTGCGTGGCTGCCTATACGATCGTCACCAAATCCAGGCTTCTTCCCCGGGGTTCGGATCTAAAAAGATTCAGTGCGCTACTTACTGCTCTGACTCAGGAACAACCTTCTCTTCTTTCTGTGGACGACGTAGATTCCTTTGCTGAGGTTCTACTTGAACAGATCCATCAAGCTGCTCCTCCTTCTAGAAGTATACCTATTCCTCCTCCATCTTGGGATTATTCAAAGCCAGAAATTGCTGCCTTGGCCAGAAAAGATCATGCACTTCGCCGTGTCTGTATGAGGACGAGGCATACCATCTATATGGCAAGGTGGAAGGCTACTGTGTCAGAGCTAAGGAAAGTCCTCCGTTCGGCCAAGTCAGAATTTTTTATGGACAAGCTCAGTGCTATTGATCCTAACCAGAATCACGGATTTGCGCTCTGGAAATGCACCCGCAACCTTAAAAGACAGGCGCTTCAAAGATTTTCCCTTAAACGTGGTGATGGGACTTGGGCCCACAGTGATTCCGAGATTGCAGAAGTATTTGCTGATGATCTTGAAAATCCATTTGACTTTGCAACAAGCGAAGAAGTCTAGACAACAATCTCTAGGTTAGATCTTTCTTTTGGCCCTCCTGTTACTGTTCGTCCAGTAGACGAAGATGAGGTACGTGGTCATATAAAGCGACTGGTTACTACTAAAGCTCCTGGCATGGACGCGATTGATGGCAAAGTAGCAAAGGCTCTGCCTACCTCTGTCATTGCACAGCTCTGTCTCCTCTTTAATGCTTGCCTGGACCTTGGTTATTTTCCATCACCTTGGAAACAAGCATTAGTCACAATGGTGGCAAAAAAAAGAAAATAATCTTATAGGCCGATTAGTTTGCTGTCCACTTTCTCCAAGATTTTTGAGCGGATCATGCTTGGTGGACTTCTAGCTTTTAACGCCTTTGAACACGCACTTCCGAACCACCAGTTTGGTTTCCGTAGTCGCCATAGTGCTATTGAGCAAGTGGACAGAGTCATTAACCATGTTCTGGGGGCTTTCGAAGACCACAAATACTGCTCAGCCGTTTTTCTCGACGTTCGACAGGCATTTGACAGGGTTTGGCACGAAGGACTGTTCTACAAGCTAATGCCGCTTTTGCCTGAAAGACTCTGGAATCTCATTGTATCGTTCTTAGATAATAGGGAGTTTGCTGTAGATATTCGTGGCCCAGTTGCTCGTGGTACACTCCTGGCCACATACACAGATGACACAGCATTTCTTGCAGCTGGTAGCACCACTACGTCTGCGTCCCGACGTGTCCAGACATTCTTGGACGAATTTGAGTGCTGGGCCCCTCGGTGGAACATTGCGCTTAATGTTGACAAAACGCAGCATGCCACATTTGCTCTCCGCCATGGCCGTTCGCGTAGCCTTTACATTGATGGGAATAGGCTCAAGCACGAAGATATGGTGACGGACCTCGGAGTTTCCTTAGACCATCGCCTTTGTTGGAAGGGACAAATTGATCGAGTTTGTGGATCAGCAAGAACAAAACTTGACAAAATGGACTGGCTTCTTCGTACAGGTAGCGGCCTATCCCTTGAAGCCAATGTGCGACTTTTTAAGGTTATTGGCCTTCCAACTTTAAACTGGGGAATCACTTGCTGGGGCACGGCCTGTGATTCGTCACTAAAACGGGTGCAAAGAAAGGCAATACAAAGGCTCTCAGGAGGACGCTAGGGGTGAAGTGGCACCATTATGTGGAAAATCGAGTTATGTTCCAGGACACGGGAGTGCTGACGGTAACGGAGACGATTTGAATCTGTTTTAAATGGGGGAACGCAGCAATCAATTTCTGCTTCTCCTTGTTTATATTCGAAATTGTTATAATCATATCTCATTCCGAATTGATAACCGTTTAAGTTAATTGTTATTGATTTATAATTAATAATTGTATTACATGCTTTGAGATATTCTCTTCCTATGAGCATTACATATCTATCGGAAAAATTAAGGACCCCAAATGTTTGTTTGGTCGGACAAATCTAACTTGCGTGGTGTGACACGGCTTTATTTATGGTATGAACTTTAAGAGGTGTATTTTTGTAAATGAAAGTAATTTTCTTTAATTAAATTAATAGAAGAGCGTGTCTCTACAGCACATCGGAACTCTTGATCATTCATGATAATTCGTATGTAGGGGTTTCCACTTCCTGTTCTGTGTCCGAGGCTTGCTGATGAAAATTTTCTGTGTCCATTTTCATATGGCCACTTGTAATTTTGCGATTTCTTTTTATTGGTCGATTGGGCGCATTAGCCCCATTTTGTTGTGATTGATAATCCTACCCTGATTATAATTTAAATTTTTAAGAAATTCTTGTTTTGTTGCTTGATATATTGGATGGTTTTCATATAAAGTTTCGTTGTTATTATACCCTTGCAGAGGGTATTATAATTTTGGTCAAAAGTGTGCAACGCTTGATCAGGATCGCGTCCTGAGTTGATATACGCATGTCCGTCTGTCCATCTGTCTGTCCGTCTGTTCGTCTGTCTGTTTCTACGTGAACTAATCTCTCAGTTTTAAAGATATCGAATTGAAACTTTGCAAACACCCTTCGTTCCTTTGCACGCAGTATATAACGGCCGGGATCAGTCGACTATATCCTATAGCAGCCATATAACTGATTGATTGTAAATGCCTTGACTTTGGTGTTTGTAAAATTAGGAAGTTGGGACTTTCTATGGTTTTATTTTTAACCAATCAATCCGACCGGCGAAATTTCAAAAGGATCGTCCGACAATATCCCATAGCCGCCATATAAGTGATTGATCGGAAATGCCATAACTTCGGTGTTTGCAAGGTTACGAAGTTTGGATTTTCTAAGGGATTTAATTTTGGCTTATCAATCCGACCTACCAAATTTCATAAGGAATGGCCGACTATATCATATAGCTGACATATAACTGATTGATCGAAAATGCCATAAGTTTGGTGTTTTTAATATTAGGAAGTTGGGCTTTTTTATGAGTATTATGAATGCATTATATGAATTATTTTTGAGAATATAATTTACAGAATATTCTGCAAGGGTATAGCTTTCCTTTCTTGTTTTGTTGCCTTGAGATGTACTATCCTGCTGCTTATATTGATTTTGATAATTATTATTCTGCTGTCTCTATTGGTTTTGGAAATTGTAATTTTGTTGTTTATTAATATTATTGGTATTTTGTTGGGATTGATAACATCTTTTATATTGGCTTTGACTTTGTATATTCTTTGTTCGATCTGAATAAAATTTTTTATAACAATCTTCTTGTTACGCTACACATTTTAATTTACTAGCATTAGTAAATATAGCCAAATGACATAATGTAAAAATATATAAATTTAGGTCTGCTCCTTACAAGACTCAACTTAAAACTCCAACTTATAAATTACGCTGACGCTTATCAAACCTTGGATTGGGAAAAAAGAACGCAATTGATAAATTGAGAGTGTCCAAAATAAGAGCAATGAGCATCAGAGCGTCGGCAATTTTACAGTATTGGGGATAAAAGCTTTTTAATGCTTGGGGACATTTGTTTATAAAGCAAGAGGATGTTTATATTAATTGGCCACTCGTGGGAGCCGATAATTTATGGTTCTTTGTTTACTGTGACAAATGCGAAGTGTGAATGTGCTTATGTGATAGATATGTGGGTGTAGATATGCTACTTCCCCATCCATTAGAAAAGAGCCTGCCCTCAGGAGGACATATTGGGGTTTGCAAAAAAATTGAAGAAAATGGATCTGTATATGTGTTACTACAAGATTATGAAAGGAAATAATATATATGGTACACAAAAAGCTATGTGAAAACTGAGTTGAAACGATAAGAGAAATTGAAAAAGCTATAACGCTGAGAAAACAAAACAAACAAAACACCCTGATCAACGGAACACGCCACACACGAGCAAGGACTCTGATCATGCCAGCAAACACCTAAGTCAACGACGAATAAAGGATCGGGATTGCGAGAATCCGTTTAATCGTCAGGACAAAGTCGGAGTCAACGGAAAGGGATGTGGGCAGACAGACAAGATATCGTTTAATCGTCAAGCGAATGCAGAACAACCAGTGTCCAAGACCGCATGAGACAGTAGCAACCGTTTAATCGTCAGGCCAAAACCGGAGTCAACGGAACACACCACACACGAGCAAGGACTCTGATCATGCCAGCACACACCTAAGTCAACGACGAAAAAAGGATCGGGATTGCGAGAATCCGTTAAATCGTCAGGACAAAGCCGGATTCAACGGAAAAGGGAGTTGGACAGACAGATCCCAGACTAGATGGGGCAGAGGCAACCGTTTCTACGTCAGGCCAAAGACCGGAGTCAACGGAGCATACAACCAATAGAAAGGGACTTTATCAACGAAAGCATTCACCGGACCTGCGAAACGATCACAAGGAAAACATGTGGAGAGCAACGACAGAATACATGTCACTGAGAAAAGGGGAGAGACGGTACGGGGTACCGTAAAGCTAGGAAAAACATGCGTCAGCGACGGCCACCAAAAAGTAACTGAAGAGACCGAGCCAAAAACGAGAGAAGATCTAGGCATCGGAGGAAAGTGGCGGCATCAGACACGCAGGGTTAAGAGAAAACGGCGCCCCAAAGAGAAGACGTAAGCCGCAAAGAGAGCCGATAGGGACATAACGGTACAGCACAAAAGGAATCCCCGAAACTGAGGCTTCATGATGAAGGGAATTGCAAGGGAACGGGTAAATCAAATCAAGAAGTCAGCATCAGTACCCGAATTACAAGAGCAGCAGCAAGGAGGCAGGCCGCGCTTCAGCGAGGTCCTGAAGGACCCGTCGCGGCGCGATGCCGAGGACGATGGAGCTCGCTCGGAGCCCGAGCCCATAGTCACCTCGGATGAGAGCAATATGGAGTGGGCCGAGGACCCGGTCAAGGAGAGGCGGGAGTGGCGCCTAAAGAGGGCCAGGGATCCGAAGGTCGACGCAAACCCGCCGGGAAACACCCGAACATTTAAGGGTGCGGCGAAGAGGCCAAGGGGCAGCGGAAGCACCTCGGTGGAGATGGCTGAGGCGAGAGCCAAGATGCTAAGGGACGAGGTGGAGCGGATGCGGACGATGAGGGCCCCATACGAGGACCGCAGAGCGATCGAGAAGGACCTCGAGACGGCACAGCGGGAATGGGAGCGGATGAAGCAAGCCGCCGCCGAAGTCATCCTGCAGGAGGCGTATCGCCTCAAGCGAGGAGAGGAGAAGGCCCGGAAGGAGGCGGAATTCGAGGAGGCCAAGAAGTGGGCGGAGGAGGAGAAGCGGTACCGGGACACCGAACAATGGCTGCAGAAGTGGGAGGAGGAGGAGCGCCAGTTGTGGTCGGGTGAGGTCCTGGTGGAAGCAGTGCTCCTAATCCCAAGAGGGATGCAGGGAATTCCCCCGACTCCCCGATCCGGCGACAACGAAGGTGCCAGTCACGGACCCGAGCCATTTCCGACCCCCGCCCGCAAGAATGGCCGGAGGATGACGACCGGGATCCCGCTCCCAGCCCTCCACCACGTCTACAGGAGGCGGAGTCCCCACGCCCACCAAAGTGGACCCTGGCCCGACCGCCCAAGCCCCGGTATGGCCAGGAGGTCCGAGGAGAGGAGCCAGAGGACAGCAACCGGGATTCCGCTCCCAGCCCCCCTCCACGTCATCCAGAGGCAGAAAACCCCCTCCCACCAAAGTGGACTCCGGCCCGACCGCCCACGCCTCGGCAGGGCCAGGAGGTTCGAGAGGAGGAACCGGAGGATCACACCAAGGAGGAGGCTCCCAGACCAGGAGGAGGGGAGGAGCAGTGGCAGTACTGCCGCACGGAGATCCCGCAGGCCCACGGCGGAGTCCAGTGGCGGCAACACACCGTCACGTAGACCTGGCCTGTCGGCGACGAAGCAAAGGCCACGGAGGAGACGGAGACCCCAGCGCAGGACCCTCCAAAATCGAATCCGCGGGACCCAAGGGTGCGCCGCGAAGACACCGGGTGGTTGCCGCCGACACCGGAGACGGGAGATGTCCTGGAGAAGGGGCCATGGGTGTGACCGACACCTACGGGCAACCCGAGGCCCAAACTCCAGCGGCAGGTCTCTGCCCCAGAGGCACGCGGTCCAGTGGCCAGGCCCGCACTGGTGCGAATGGCGTCCCGGACGGATTGCCGTTTTGATTGCTAGCCGTAAAGAAAAAAAATAATAAACCAAAAAAAAAAAAAGGTAACCCCATCACACACGTAAACACTGACACTGGGACTTAAAACGCGGACAAAACTAGCACAAACACTTAAAATGATAACACCATAAAAAGCTGGGGAGTTTATTTGAAAAAGCAGTTCATCTGAAAAATAAAAACCAATCAGTTGAATGCCAAAACAAATGCGAAGGCACAAACTCACATGTACTTCAAAGAATGGTGGAGAGGGGTAGCTGCTGAAACGCGGGGGGGGTTCGTGGCGGCAGTCCATCTATGTCCCAGGTCACCTTCTTCTTTATCTCCTTGGGAAAGCCGTTCAGCTGAAAACAAAAAGAAAGGCAAATCAGCTTAGCAACAAAAAAAAAAAAAAATAATAATATGTAAAGGCACAAGAAAAATTCTCCGCGTCATCAGTAGGGAAGGGGGCGCCAGCGATATAAGGCAACATTTTTACAATTGTTACTGTTAATATATATAATATTATCATTATTTCCGAACCCTAAGCATATTGGAAATTGTGTGAATAATGGTACCTTAAATTAACTTTTGCGGCAGGAGATTATAGGTAGGGTGGGCAAACATGGGAGCCCCATTACATCTCAAGCTTCGCAAATATTAAACTTCTCGCAGTCTCTCTTCATTCCTACTTTTCCCTCTTTAAACTCTTCTCTAGCTTCTCTAGTTATACCCGTTACTCGTAGAGTAAAAAGGGTATATTGTATTCGTGCAAAAGTATGTAACAGGTAGAAGGAAGCGTTTCCGACCCTATAAAGTATATATATTCTTGTTCAAGATCACTAGCCAAGTCGAACTAGCCATGTCCGTCTGTCCGTCTGTCTGTCCGTCTGTCTGTCCGTATGAACGCTGAGATCTCGGAAACTATAAAAGCTAGAAGATTGGCATTTTGCATGTAGATTTGAGGAGTTCCTACGCAGCGTAAGTTTGTTTCAAAATGGTGCCACGCCCCCTCTGACGCCCATAAGCCACAAGCTGTGGCCACAGTTTTGATGATATTATGAAAATTTTAATTGATATGTATTTGTTTCGTCAATAAATATCGATTGGCCTAATAAAAGTTTGCCACGCCTACTCTTACGCCCACAAACCCATTAAACGCTTAAGCCTGGCTAGCGCCTACATTTCCGCCTTTTATGGCGCCATCTAACGGATAACTTTGGAACAGCTGACCAAGCTGCTCAACAGAGTCAACGCTAATTTCATTTGTTTTCATTTGTCAATACCGAACTATATCCCAAGAACTATACAAATCAAATCAAGTTAGCCAAATTGGAGGTCTAAGTCAAACAATGGCGTATGTGTGTATTTATGTAAGCATATACATATGTATGTATTTACATTGTACTCAGTTGCAATTGCCCGGCAAGGATAACTCCTTTCAAAAAAGCTATTCGCTATACCCGTTACTCGTGTTGTGCAAACATTTAGACTTTAATATACATAATACTATTTAAGAATGTATGTGTTTAGCCAATATAAGTATGTATGTTTAATATTTCTAGTCAATTTATTACAAGAAGGCATATTTATATTAAGTTGTTTAGCTGAGTAACGGGTATCTAATAGTCGAGGCACTCGACTATAGCGTTCTCTCTTGTCTTTTATTTGAATTTATGAATCTTTTCTTCCGGTTTTGTTAACTTTTTATCTTTGTCGCAAGCAAGCTCAATTCTAGATTTAGTGCCGGACCTTATAGCGTGCCCTGCCGAAGTTTGCTTCCTTTCTTGTTTTAATTAGAAAACTAACTTAAAAGTAAAAAGTAAAAAAGTAAAAGTAAAAAGTAAATGAATACGATTTTATTATAATCTGGTAAAGCCCAACCGCTGAGTTGCATATGAGAAAAAGTGGAAACTTTGTCAAACGAATTTCCTTTGTCTTTTCCTGAAGCTGATGATAATTTCTCTCAGGCTCACGTTAGCCAGCATTAGCAAAAATAAATCAATAATTAAGCTCAAATAAAGAAATTTAGAATTCGAAGGAACATTTTCTACAACTTACCGATAATAAATTATTTGAATTTAAAAAAAAAAGGAAAAAAAAACCCGGGGGGAGGAAAAAAAAAAAAAAAAAAAAAAAAAAAAAAAAAAAAAATCCAAAATTATTATATGATATTTTAAACTCATAAAATCCCAACTTCCTAACTTTAAAAACACCAAAGTTATTTGACATTTCCAATCTTTCAGTTTATAGGGGAAATAAAAAAATAATCGGCCGATCCTTATGAAATTTGGTAGGTCGGTTGGTGGCAAATATAACACCCATAGAAAATGCCGACTTCCTAACTTTACAAACACCAAAGTTTGGCATTTCCGATCAATCAGTTATATGGCAGCTATAGGATATAGTCGGCCGATCCTTATGAAATTCGGATGTCGATTGATTAGCCAAATATAAAACCCATAGAAAATCCCAACATTCTAACTTTACAAACACCAAAGTTATGGCATTTCCGATCAATCAGTTATATGGAAGCTATAGGATATAGTCGGCCGATCCTTATGAAATTCGGCATGTCGGATTGATTAGCCAATACAAAACCCATAGAAAATCCCAACTTCCTACTTTACAAACACCAAAGTTATGGCATTTCCGATCGTTCAGTTATATGGCAGCTATAGGATATAGTCGGCCGATCCGGCCGTTCCGACTTATATACTGCGTGCAAAGGAAAGAAGGGTGTGTGCAAAGTTTGAATTCGATATCTTTAAAACTGAGAGACTAGTTCGCGTAGAAACAGACAGACGGACAGACAGACGGACAGACAGACGGACGGACAGACGGACAGAGGACAGGTGGCTATATCAACTCAGGAGGTGATCCTGATCAAGAATATATATACTTTATGGTGGTGTTACTGCGTTGCACACTTTTGACCAAAATTATAATACCCTCTGCAAGGGTATAAAAAGGCTTCGGTGTTTCCTGGTGCGTCTTTTATCAAAAATCGACCTAATTGTTTCATCGAATTAAAACAATTCGACAATGCTCTTAGTTTAAATTTGCTGATGTTGGTTAGCGGAAGCCAAAACATCTGCCACATTTTTTTTCACCATCTTCTCATCTTTTTAAAAAAAAACACATTTAAAATTAAAGGCTGTTTTAATTTTTTTATTAAACTAAAAATAAATATAGACCGAAACTTTAGTTCCATACATTTCTAATCAGAGTTAGCGCGATTAACCTCTTGCCTTGAAATGATTTTATGGAAAAAGCCAAGTGATCAAAAGAACGATTTCAGATTATGAACTAGCTTACAAATAAAACAAATAATTTTGTCTTTTTATACCCGTTACTCGTAGAGTAAAAGGGTATATTGTATTCGTGCAAAAGTATGTAACAGCTAGAAGGAAGCGTTTCCGACCCTATAAAGTATATATATTCTTGATCAGGGTCACTAGCCGAGTCGATATAGCCATGTCCGTCTGTCCGTCTGTCTGTCCGTCTGTCTGTCCGTCTGTCTGTCCGTCTGTCTGTCTGTCTGTCCGTATGAACGCTGAGATCTCGGAAACTATAAAAGCTAGAAGATTGGCATTTTGCATGTAGATTTTAGAAGTTCCTACGCAGCGCAAGTTTGTTTCAAAATGGTGCCACGCCCCCTTTAACGCCCACAATCGCTCATATACGATTTTAAAAATTTAAATATTTCGGAAAAGTAAAAATGCAGTTTTATTGTGTTTATCAATACCTATCAAAATGTAGAAGAAATTTTTCAAATCGGACCATTCGTTAAAAAGTTATGCGTGATCAAAGTTTCTATCTCCATCTCCCTTGCACTCCCTTTACCTGAGTAACGGGTATCTGATAGTCGGGGCACCCGACTATAGCGTTCTCTCTTGTTTAAACCTTAATTGATTAATTTAGCTTATTTATTTACATAATACTAGCTGTACGTAAATTGAATTCAAATCAAAGTTCCATTTTAGAAATACCAACCCTAATCTGTGAGAAATGAAGTTATTTCTCATAAGTTGCTTGTTCATTGTCCGAATTAATATATTATTGCTTTTATTTTACAAAATTGTTTTTTGTGACTGCAAAATCTATCAAGTCTGGCAGTTTTCTGGGATCTGTTGGCCAATATGTAGGTTTCCCAGGTGACACACAGTCCAGCTTGTTGCTTGCTTTTATTATTGCATTGTACAACTGCCTTCCCTTTGGAGTCACAAGTCGAGATCCCCAGTGCATATGCTTGGCATTAAAGTCTCCTGCTACTATAATATAGTCCATGAAATAGTCCATGAATTGGGATTCGGATATTGTAAGCCGAGGAGGACAGTATACGGCGGCAAGCTTTAAAGAACGGTGATCCATCTGTACATCTATAAATGTAGCTTGCATGTAGTTAGTAGCGAAGCTACTGTGGAAGCAGTGACTAATGCGATTTCTAATCAGAATCCCAGTGCCTCCGTGTGCTTTCCCGTCTCGGTGATTCGTGTTGTAGAATAAGTAGTCTCGAATTTGGAAATTGTATTTATTTGTAAGATGAGTTTCTGCGAGTAGCATTATTGAGGAATTGAAGAATTGAGTTAAAAAACATTCCACGCAACCTGATAAGCGCCAACTCCTTATCAGATCTATCGTCTGATCACTCGCCTGTACTCCTTCAACTAAATCTACATCAAGTTGCGGTAGATAAACCATTCAGACTAACAACGAATAAAACCAATTGGCTTAAGTACAAAAAATATGTAAGTTCGCATATTGAGTTGAATCCACGTTTGAATGACGAAGCTGATATTAACTTATCCACGAACACTCTTGAATCCGTCTTGGTCGCAGCAGCTCGTATGTCAACTCCACAAACGCAAAAAACATTGCCGATCGATGGGCACGAGACATTGGAATTATCGGCATATGAGAGGCACACTAATAAACATCGCGATGATGAGGTGGCGACGCCACCCCAAGGTAATATCGATATGCAAGTCATGTTATCGATCGCAAAGGATTAGTGTGACCGAGACGAACCACAGGAGACCGCGAACCAGGTTGGAGCGGGATATTTAAAATTTTCAACGTCAACATCTGGATTTAAGGAAGCATACATCGACGAGGGAAGCATCATGGGAGAAAGTCAAGGAAGACGGATCGGCGCAGTATAACTCAACAAGGAGCTGTGGGAGTCGATGGAGGGATCAAGAAGACTCAAAGGCAACAAGGATACACAGGATAAAAGCCGGAGAGGAACAACGAGAATTCGTACGTCTAAGGATGGAACCAGGGCAGGGAGAAGAACGAGAGGACTCGAAGGCGACAAGGATACACAGGGTAAGAGCCGGAGAGGAGGATCGAGCTCACTTTCGTTATCCGAAGAAAGAGGGGAATGTGAGGAGTTAAATAACTCCACACAAAATATCCCAAAAATAACTGCATGGAAAACCTGCCAGTTGCTACTTACGCGTAGTAACGGCAACGCAGGAAAAGAGAGTTTGGAGAAAGCAGTGGAAGAGAGAGGGGAGAGAAAGTACAGAGTACGAATCCAAAGACAGTTTGGAGAGATTGGGAGAGACGGAGCGGAGAGAGGCGCCAGAGCGAGACGGCACTAGTCAGAGCGAGAGTCCAGAGAGCGCAGGTGTGCCGTGAGCAAGGAAGGAACGGTACAGGGCTGCACTTTGGACTTCAGTGTGGTGCCGTGTGCAGAGGGCGAAAGGTCAAACGGTAAAACCGTGGACTTTGGACCTTGGAGTGGAGAGAAGAGAAGGAGAGGCCGAGGATTAACGGGACCCGGAGGCCTATATAAACGGGACTAGCGCTGGATTCAGGACCAGTCATCGAGCATCAAACTGCGAGTGAACATCGTCTAGTAAAAGGCAAAGTCAAGAATATACCACCGTGAGAACCAGCCGGGGACAAGATCGCTGAGTCCTCGAACGGCAACACACGGCCAAGTCTGCAGAATATCAAGATTGGCTGTAATACCGATTAGTCCGACTAAGTTGGCTGTAATACCGGTCAGTCAGCTGCATTGGCTGTAATACCGATCAGGCTAGCTGTGCCGGCTGTAATACCGATTTTTCTAACTGTGTGCGACTAAGTTGGCTGTAATACCGGTCAGTTTAGCTGCATTGGCTGTAATACCGATCAGGCTAGCTGTGCCGGCTGTAATACCAACCAGTCCGGCTACATTGGCTGTAATACCGATTAGTCCAGCTGCGTCGGCCGTAATACGATCGCAACAGTCGGAGGGAAGGCCAGGGTGGAACGTTCGTCTTTCTCTGGGCGTTGGCTACAGGGACTGCTGACGTAATCTGGCCGTAGTACCGGAGCTTCAAAGGAAACTGAGTGAGCGTCTAGCGGGACCGGCCGGGACAGAGCAAGGGACAGGAGGCTACGGCTGGCAGGACGAAGGTCTTGCGAGCGTGGTGCCTATTCACCCTAGTCTGTGAACGGTGACGCTTCCCTAAGCCCAACGGTCCAACTCCACGCCCTCGTCTACGAGTGGAGTACTCGGAGCGGCTAGGACCACCAGCAGCTAGGAATCACCGATATCACCGCACAAGATATACACAAGCATTGTAAACCAGAGTCGTATAATATAAATATAATATAAATTTGGTGGGACGAACGCACAAATTCTACTGAGCTAGCCGCACGAACTTCGTAGCGAGCAAAACAATAAAGAAATAGTTCGTTACAATATTTTAATTTAATGGTAGGGTATTTTCATTTGGTGCAATATTGTTTAATTCTGTTACATTTTCTGTTTCTTAGTATTGTTTGAGGGTATTATAATTTTGGTCAAAAGTGTGCAACGCAGTGAAGGAGACATCTCCGACCCTATAAAGTATATATATTCTTGATCAGGATCACCTCCTGAGTTGATATAAGCATGTCCGTCTGTCTGTTTCTACGCAAACTAGTCTCTCAGTTTTAAAGATATCGAATTGAAACTTTGCACACACCCTTCTTTCCTTTGCACGCAGTATATAAGTCGGAACGGCCAGGATCGGCCGACTATATCATATAGCTGCCATCTAACTGAACGATTGGAAATGCCATAACTTTGGTGTTTTTGAAGTTAGGAAGTTGGGATTTCTTATGTGTATTGAGAATGCATCATATGAATAATATTGGAGAATATAATTTACAGAATAATCTGCAAGGGTATATCAACTTAAGCTCCGGCCGAAGTTAGCTTTCTTTTTTTCCTTTTTTCCTTTCCCCCCCCTTGCGGGAGAGTTCGTTGAAGCAGGACATCAGGACTGACGACAGGCTCCCGACACGATCCATCCAAACGCCGTGCTCTGAGCGACGGACAGCCCATCTTGAAGGTTTAGAAACCCGGGTTGGATCACTTTCGGGTACACGTCGGATCCCAACACCAGGGAGATGGTGGCTGGACGATGGAACTGGTCATCGGCTAGTCGGATGGTATCGAATTTGGCCCGAACCTCATCGCTCAGCGCGCGAATCGGTGTTCGGATCCGCAGACTGTGGTCGATCTTCAGGACCATATCCATGTTAAAATCGCCCGACCTCGACCGGATGGTCGTTTAGCACACTCGTTCGTTTCCAACATTCGTGGTCGGCAGCCGAAAAGCTTCTGCCAGCGCGCCCATCTCATAGCAGTTGGCCCCTGTGTCGATGACAACAATGGCCGTCGGCAGTATATGTAGACTCCTGTGCTGCAGGAGCGAGGTCACGGATGGGGCCACAATAGACGCAGCTCGCTAACTTGAGGGACGTGTTCGATCCGGTGGGCTAGACAATCGATACTGCAATGCGGATGACTGCTGCTGTGGTGACTGCTGACGAATCGGGGACGGCGAATGGCGACGTTGCGGGGCCTGCGACTGGTGGCGTTGCGGGGAAGGCGACTGACGGCGTTGCTCGAGAAGGCGATCGGCGAGGTATCGCAGGCATCTCGTGCATGTGGAGCAAGGTGTGATGATCCTGCCCACACTTTTTGCAAGTGTCGCCACTGCGACATTGCCCTCCCGAGTGCTGATGAGCCAAACAATTGTGGCAATACTTGTTCACCAGTACTGCTCGGAGACGCTTCTCTGAACTGAGCCTCAGGAATCGGTTGCATTTCCGTAGCGGATGTATACCCTGGCAGAATCGGCAGGATTTTATACCTCGAGAATATCTGCTAACAAGGGTCTGGGAAGTGCGTGGGCGAGGACGAGGAGCCATTCTGAACCTTAACTTGGAAGAGAAAGCAAAACAACAAACAAATCAGAAAGGGAGTCGCTTTAGTGATGTTTACGGGGTGGGCAGCTGGAACAGAAGGCATTATTGTGGAGATTTAGAGGTTGCCTTAGCCTCCATAGGAAGGAGAACTACTTTGTGGACTGGACGTCGGATGGTTCCACGAGAAGTAAGAATATCTACGACGCGTACTCTAGTATCAGCTCCTGGGATAGCAGCTACGATTCTGCCGAGCCGCCCGTCATTTGATGGCAAGTTATCGTCCTTGATGACAACCATATCGTCGACTTGCAGATTTCTGGATGGCCTTAGCCACTTGTTGCGCTTGTGGAGTTCCTTTAGATACTCTTCTTTCCATCGCGAACTAAATTGTTGATGCTGGGCCTTGAGATGTTGCCATCGATTTATAATCGACTTGGCTTCGCCTTTGATTTCAGGCTCCGCCGTGGAAAGCAACGGACCCCCGATCAGAAAATGGCCTGGCGTCAGTGCCAGCAAGTCTGTCGGGTCCTCTGACATTGGAGAAAGCGGTCTGGAATTAAGGCAGGCTTCAATCTTGGCAAGAAGCGTGGAAAGCTCTTCGAAGGTATTCTTGCGAGCGGACTTGGATTTGTAAAACAGAGTTTTAAAACTCTTTACTCCTGCCTCCCACAGGCCTCCCATATGAGGAGCTCCTGGTGTATGAAACGCCACACGAGTCCCTGATGGCTATACACATCAGTCACTGACTCCTTTAGCACTTGCGTAAAGTCACGGGAAAGAAGACTTGAGGCACCAACAAAGGTTTTGCCGTTGTCGGAATGGACCCGCTGAGGACAACCTCGTCTAGCTACAGAACGCGCAAACGCTGCTAGAAATTTCTCAGTTGTAAGGTGGGAGGTGGGTTCCAAATGGATGGCCTTCGTAGAAAAACACACAAAGACACAAACATATCCCTTAGTGATGAGACATGCTTTCCCTGTGTAGTTATACCCGTTACTCGTAGAGTAAAAGGGTATATTGTATTCGTGCAAAAGTATGTATCAGGTAGAAGGAAGCGTTTCCGTCCCCATAAAGTATATATATTCTTGTTCAGGATCACTAGTCGAGTAGATCTAGCCATGTCCGTCTGTCCGTCTGTCTGTCCGTATGAACGCTGAGATCTAGGAAACTATAAAAGCTAGAAGATTGGCATTTTGCATGTCGATTTTAGGAGTTCCTACGCAGCGCAAGTTTGTTTCAAAATGGTGCCACGCCCCCTCTGACGCCCACAAGCCACAAGCTGTGGCCACAGTTTTGATGATATGAAAATTTTAATTGATATGTATTTGTTTCGTCAATAAATAAAGTGAAATAAGTTTATTCTGTTTGGTTCCAATTTGTGTTTTTTATTTAGTAGGAGCAGCAAAGGTGCCGCTCCAACGATCAAAATGTCTCTGTTCTTTTACAATATTCTTTAAATCTAATTAAGTCTAAGTCTCGTAGCTGCGCTGCTCGCAGGTGGCGGCAGAGAGGCGGCTATGTACCTATATATTATATGTATTAAATTATGCTCTCTTAAGCTGGAGCGCGAGGGTATATGCATGCACTTGAGTTCGGCCGGCGCGCCGATCGACTCGTGTTCGGCCACTTGGGTTTTTTGACCGGGCCTTTATGAATGCACTGCAACAAAGTGTCACAGTGTGTTTACAGTAGATATTCAATATATGCGCATACTACATCTCCCTCCTTTTGAAAAATAACGTAATATATTATGAAGTTATTTTATTGGTATATTTTACTTAAAGGAATAATAATAATTTTTTTTTATTAAAATTTTTTTTTTTTAATTTTTTTTTTTTGATATAAAGAGAATGGAATTTATAATAGTATTCTTATTTAAGAAAGAAGTATTTCTAAGCATGGCCATGCTAAATGCAATTATGAAATAAACGTTTTTAATCTATCCTTATGAACTTTTTGTTTTTTGTTTTTGTTATTCATTATTATAATGTTATTTCTTTCCCCTATTTCCGTTACTTTATACGGACCTGTATATTTAGGATCTAACTTATGACCTGTCTCGTTTTTTAATAAAACTTGGTCACCTACTGATATATCTATATCCCTTACTTTATGATCGTATATTAGTTTATTTCTATTCTTATTTGCTTCTAACATAACTCTAGCTCTTTTATCGGCTACTTCTAATCTATACTTACTTTCCTTAGCATAGTCATCTATATATATATAGTGCTTCTACACTGTCTATGCTATTAAAATGTTTGGGTAAATTACTTGTTTTACCGAATACTAGCTCATATGGACAATAAGTATGTGCCATAGAGGGGGTCGTGTTGAAACAAAAGACAAAATATTGAAGCCATACGTCCCAATCGGCGAGGTATCGCAGGCATCTCGTGCATGTGGAGCAAGGTGTGATGATCCTGCGCCACTGCGACATTGCCCTCCCTAGTGCTGATGAGCCAAACAATTGTGGCAATACTTGTTCACCAGTACTGCTCGGAGACGCTTCTCTGAACTGAGCCTCAGGAATCGGTTGCATTTCCGTAGCGGATGTATACCCTGGCAGAATCGGCAGCGGTAGGATTTTATACCTCGAGAATATCTGCTAACAAGGGTCTGGGAAGTGCGTGGGCGAGGACGAGGAGCCATTCTGAACCTTTACTTGGAAGAGAAAGCAAAACAACAAACAAATCAGAAAGGGAGTCGCTCTAGTGATGTGGAGATTTAGAGGTTGCCTTAGCCTCCATAGGAAGGAGAACTACTTTGTGGACCGGAAGTCGGATGGTTCCACGAGAAGTAAGAATATCTACGACGGGTACTCTAGGAGCTGATATATTAGCTACGATTCTGCCGAGCCGCCAGTCATTTGATGGCAAGTTATCGTCCTTGATGACTACCATATCGTCGACTTGCAGATTTCTGGATGGCCTTAGCCACTTGTTGCGCTTGTGGAGTTCCTTTAGATACTCTTCTTTCCATCGCGAACTAAATTGTTGATGCTGGGCCTTGAGATGTTGCCATCGATTTATAATCGACTTGGCTTCGCCTTTGATTTCAGGCTCCGCCGTGGAAAGCAACGGACCCTCGATCAGAAAATGGCCTGGCGTCAGTGCCAGCAAGTCTGTCGGGTCCTCTGACATTGGAGAAAGCGGTCTGGAATTAAGGCAGGCTTCTATCTTGGCAAGAAGCGTGGAAAGCTCTTCGAAGGTATTCTTGCGAGCGGACTAGGATTTGTAAAACAGAGTTTTAAAACTCTTTACTCCTGCCTCCCACAGGCCTCCCATATGAGGAGCTCCTGGTGTATGAAACGCCACACGAGTCCCTGATGGCTATACACATCAGTCACTGACTCCTTTAGCACTTGCGTAAAGTCACGGGAAAGAAGACTTGAGGCACCAACAAAGGTTTTGCCGTTGTCGGAATGGACCCGCTGAGGACAACCTCGTCTAGCTACAGAACGCGCAAACGCTGCTAGAATTTTCTCAGTTGTAAGGTGGGAGGTGGGTTCCAAATGGATGGCCTTCGTAGAAAAACACACACCATCAAAAACACATTTGATGGCAAGTTATCGTCCTTGATGACTACCATATCGTCGACTTGCAGATTTCTGGATGGCCTTAGCCACTTGTTGCGCTTGTGGAGTTCCTTTAGATACTCTTCTTTCCATCGCGAACTAAATTGTTGATGCTGGGCCTTGAGATGTTGCCATCGATTTATAATCGACTTGGCTTCGCCTTTGATTTCAGGCTCCGCCGTGGAAAGCAACGGACCCTCGATCAGAAAATGGCCTGGCGTCAGTGCCAGCAAGTCTGTCGGGTCCTCTGACATTGGAGAAAGCGGTCTGGAATTAAGGCAGGCTTCAATCTTGGCAAGAAGCGTGGAAAGCTCTTCGAAGGTATTCTTGCGAGCGGACTAGGATTTGTAAAACAGAGTTTTAAACTCTTTACTCCTGCCTCCCACAGGCCTCCCATATGAGGAGCTCCTGGTGTATGAAACGCCACACGAGTCCCTGATGGCTATACACATCAGTCACTGACTCCTATAGCACTTGCGTAAAGTCACGGGAAAGAAGACTTGAGGCACCAACAAAGGTTTTGCCGTTGTCGGAATGGACCCGCTGAGGACAACCTCGTCTAGCTACAGAACGCGCAAACGCTGCTAGAATTTTCTCAGTTGTAAGGTGGGAGGTGGGTTCCAAATGGATGGCCTTCGTTTTAATAAAACTTGGTCAGTAGGTGATATATCTATATCCCTTACTTTATGATCGTATATTAGTTTATTTCTATTCTTATTTGCTTCTAACATAACTCTAGCTCTTTTATAGGCTACTTCTAATCTATACTTACTTTCCCTAGCATAGTCATCTATATTAAATAGTGTTTCTACACTATCTATGCTATTAAAATGTTTCGGTAAATTACTTGTTTTACCGAATACTAGCTCATATGGACAATAAGTATGTGCCATAGAGCGGGTCGTGTTGAAACAAAAGACAAAAATATTGAAGCCATACGTCCCAATCAGTTTTATCAACCGATATGTAAGATCTTATGTACTCATTGAAAGTTCTATGACTTCTTTCTATTGTTCCAACTGTCTGGTGGTGGTGTGCTGTGGATGTAATATTTTCAATATTTAAATATTTGCACAAATCGTCTATAATTGAATTCTTATATTCTGTTCCCATGTCCGTAATGAACGTCTTCATTGGACCGTACTTCAGGATAAAAGATTCAAATATTGCTTTAGCGACAGTATTAGCATTTTTATTCGGAACAGGTATGGCAACTAAATACTTAGTTAAATCACATATTATAGTGACTGCATACTCATTGCCATTTTCTGATTTTGGTAGTGGACCAATTGTGTCCACTATCACTCTGTCGAAAGCATTTATTGGTGTGTCTGTAATTGTTAAAGGGGTCTTTGTGTGTTTAGTTATTTTGGCTTTCTGGCATTTTTTATATTTTCTTACGTACTCAGTTATATCTTTAGACATACTTTTCCAGTAATAGTGTCTTTTTACTTTGGCGAAAGTTTTTGATATGCCAGTTGTGACGCTGCGCGCACAATAAATAAGAAAAGCATGAATTAAATAAAATGAATTAAATGAATTAAATGAATAAGAATAAAAAAAGCATGAAACAAAAGAAGTTAATTTCAAATTCAAACCGAGAACGCGCGCGCGCCAACGATCGCCCATATAGGGGCACACTAGACCGAGAGAAAGATGGTCACACTTAGCCCGGCAAATCCCACAGACGACGGGCACACTAGATCTCGCCGAGTCCAATATAAGACGGGCTACGGGCCATGGAAAGGGACTTAGCAGCCAACCGTCTAAGGGTGAAGGATCTACTCCCCAGTGGTGGTAAGCAGCGAAGTCATTTTTTTGGTGGACTGGATCATTCGATCCAAGTCCGCTTATACCTAGTAGTTAGCTCCTTAGCTTAGTAGTAGTCCCTCCACCTGGAGGTATCCCTAGGAGACGTCTGATTTTAGGATCACACCTCCTTACGGCACGGTTCACCGGCTGATCTCTCGCTCTTGCGGCTGACTTCAGGGTCCCCAAGCACTTCTCTCTCGCTCTTGCGGCTGACTTCAGGGTCCCCAAGCACTTCTCTCTCTTTCTTGCGGCTGACTTCAGGGTCCCCAAGCACCTCTCTCTCTCTCTTGTGGCTGACTTCAGGGTCCCCAAGCAACAAACTCTCTCTCTCTTGTGGCTGACTTCAGGGTCCCCAAGCACCAAATTCTCTCTCTCTTGTGGCTGACTTCAGGGTCCCCAAGCAACAAACTCTCTCTCTTGTGGCTGACTTCAGGGTCCCCAAGCAACAAACTCTCTCTCTCTTGTGGCTGACTTCAGGGTCCCCAAGCAACAAACTCTCTCGCTCGTGGCTGACTTCAGGGTCCCCAAGCACCCCATTTTCATTTCAGGCAACACATCCCGTATTGGTCCTCTCGAACAGCGGAACGACCCCGATACCAGGTATTCTAAGTGGACGAAGGAAGCAAAGGCAGCAAGGGTGGCACCCCGTCAAATCGGAGAACTCGTTAGTGGTTAATCAAATGTCAAGATATTTACTGAAATAAAACCTAGTTCTAATCAATTACTAAGTAATTTCCCACGACTTCTACTCTGGGCTGGGTCGGAACTCTCTTTCCGCAACCACGCCTGACACAAACAAATTCTTGTGACAAATCCTGGCCATCCCTAAGCCACCCGACAGCGACGAACCGTCACAGTGGCGCCCGAACAGGTTAAAGTGGTTGCAAGAGATAAACCGACACCAGCGGAGTAATGTCGAGCTGGGTATATCTGGCACCAAAGAGCGAACTAACGAAATACACAGAGGAGTTCGGATTAGGAACGGCAGAAAGAAGTGAAGATTTAAGACGTCTGTTGGCAGCATTCGCCAAAAAAACGGATCATACAGAAACGGTCAAACAAAGACTTGCAGAACTGTCGGAAAGATATAGGAGAGAAAAAAGCCCGGCGATCGTGGTAACCAGGGAACAGGAGGAGATAATGGCCACTAAAAGAGCAGGTCTAGGCGACGACATGGAAGAAAAATTGGAAAGAAAAATGGAAACAGAAGTCATAGACCGGGTACGCAGTTGGGGCATCCGGTATCAAGGAACAACAAACCCACTGGAGTTCCTAAGCAAAATGGAACAATGGGCAGGCGGATACGGAATCCGGGAGGACCAGCTGATACAGACGATGCCATTCATCCTGGAGGGGATCGCGAGTGATTGGTGGAACACCACGCCGAGCATGATCACAACATGGACGCAGTTCAGAACAGAAATACTAGAATACTTTCTACCACCAAGGTATGAAGAACAGTTAGAGAATCAGATTGCACAGATGAGACAGAGAGAAACAGAGCCCGTAAGAGAATACGCAATGGGACTAAGAAAAATGATGCAATTCACGAAACTCTCAGAGGAAGCCAAATTGGACCGAGTGTACAGAAACAGCAGGAGCAAGATAAAGCTGTACGCTAGGAGGGCAGGATTCAACTCGTTGACTGAGTTTCTCAAACTGGCGGAGGAGGTTGAGTAAAGTAGAGAAAAATTACAGCGCAACTGAAAAAGAATGCTTAGCAATATATTGGGGCATCAACAAATACAAGATGTACCTCGAAGGCTATCGGTTCATAGTGATAACAGACCACATGGCTTTGAAGTGGCTAAATTCAATAGAAAGCCCGTCGGGAAGAGTGGCCAGATGGGCACTAGGTCTACAACCATTTCAGTTTGAAGTCCAGTACAGAAAGGGAAAATGGAATGCGGTAGCAGACGCCTTATCCAGAACACCACAGAACGAGTTAAAAACAATACAGTACACGGAGACATGGATTGAGGAAAAATACAAGGAACTGGAACAAAACCAAGAAAACACGGAATTCAAGATAGAGGCAGGCAGGCTATATAAACTGGGTAGCAATCGGAAAGACACACAACCATGGAAATTGTGCATAACTGAAGCTGAAATTCAACAGGTGTTGACGGAAAACCACAGTACATCAGAAGCAGGACACCTGGGCATGTTCAAGACACTGAGGAGGGTAAAGAACCGATATTTCTGGCCACGAATGAACAAGGACGTAAGGAAATACGTACAGAAATGCGAGTGTTGCCAAAAATACAAGGTATCGCAACAGAAAAAAGCTGGGAAGATGCTGACAAAAGTGGCAGAAGCACCGTGGGAAACCATATGTGTGGATTTCGTAGGACCTCTACCCAGATCAAAGCACGGAAACACCACACTATTAGTAATCGTGGACAAATTCTCGAAGTGGGTAGAACTTGCAGCAATCAGACAGGCTACAGCGGACGCATTCCTACGAGTCTTTAGAGAAAGGGTAATTGCGAGAGTTGGATCACCAAAAACTCTGATCTCGGACAATGGGGTTCAGTTCACAGGAGGAAAAACAAGAAAGGCCATGGAAAAATGGGGGATACGGCAACAGTTGACGGCACCGTACACGCCCCAGGAGAACCCTACCGAGCGAACGAATCGAACAGTTAAAACGATGATCGCACAGCTAGCAGGAGAGGATCAGACCACGTGGGACGAACATTTACCGGAGCTAATGTTAGCATACAATAGTAGTGTATCAGAATCTACAAAATATAGCCCTGCGCATCTAGTATTCGGAAAAGAGCTAAGATTACCAAACACGGTGTTCGACAGGGTAACAAAAGGATCGGGGTTACGGGAGGAAAGTATAGAACAAAGATGGAACAGGTTGAAAGACGTACGAAAGGAGGCAACACAGTATACAGAAGAAGCCGCGGAACAACAAAAACATCACTACAACCTACGGAAAAGGGACTGGAAACCAGATGTCGGGGACTTGGTATGGTGCAAGACGCACTATCTGTCAAAAGCGGCAGAAAAATTTAACCCCAAACTAGCACCAAAGTACGACGGCCCCTGGAAGGTAACCAATTTCGTGTCACCCGTAATCATGACAGTGAGAGACCAGAGCACACGAAAAACAAAGCGAGTATACATCGGAGACATAAAACAGTACGTAGGAACAAATACAATACAGAATGAACACGATGCATTGGCAACACACAAAAAGCACAATCTATCATTGAATACACATAACCAAACACTACACAAATCCACAACACACAACTCACATAACATTAGTCATCTCACTACACCATACCCCAAACGTAAACCAACACTACACCATAACCATAACACAACACTAAATCCCACACCAAAACTACACGTTAAGCCTAACACAAACATTTGTCTCATTACAGAAAAAATGAACAAGTTCACGGAGGCAGCACGAAAATTCCGGGAGAAACACGCGAAGTTACGGGCGACACAAAAGATGGCAAAACTTATAGAGCCAGCACCGATGCCGGGAACCACTCGGAAGAGGACGGCACCGGCAAAACTAAAAACCACGGCACCAACCGGGACTATTCACTCCAGGCAAGGCAACAGCCAAACGGCCGAAACTGCCCAGGAGCAAAGGGTAATGGATACACCGGATAGGGATATACTGGAGCTCCACGAGGAGGAGTCTAACGACGAGGGTTGGACACTACCGGAGGGAGTAATACTGTCCAGAACAACCAAAAACATCATTAAGAAGAAGCTGGATGAGAAGAAACCTGGAAAGCAGCAGCGCTGGCTGGTAAAAGATGGAGAAAGGATGTGGAGAGTAATCGTAAATAGGGGGAATTACGTAACAATTGTACGACACCTCTTGAATCCATGACGGGGGGGGAGTGTGACGCTGCGCGCACAATAAATAAGAAAAGCATGAATTAAATAAAATGAATTAAATGAATTAAATGAATAAGAATAAAAAAAGCATGAAACAAAAGAAGTTAATTTCAAATTCAAACCGAGAACGCGCGCGCGCCAACGATCGCCCATATAGGGGCACACTAGACCGAGAGAAAGATGGTCACACTTAGCCCGGCAAATCCCACAGACGACGGGCACACTAGATCTCGCCGAGTCCAATATAAGACGGGCTACGGGCCATGGAAAGGGACTTAGCAGCCAACCGTCTAAGGGTGAAGGATCTACTCCCCAGTGGTGGTAAGCAGCGAAGTCATTTTTTTGGTGGACTGGATCATTCGATCCAAGTCCGCTTATACCTAGTAGTTAGCTCCTTAGCTTAGTAGTAGTCCCTCCACCTGGAGGTATCCCTAGGAGACGTCTGATTTTAGGATCACACCTCCTTACGGCACGGTTCACCGGCTGATCTCTCGCTCTTGCGGCTGACTTCAGGGTCCCCAAGCACTTCTCTCTCGCTCTTGCGGCTGACATCAGGGTCCCCAAGCACTTCTCTCTCTTTCTTGCGGCTGACTTCAGGGTCCCCAAGCACTTCTCTCTCTCTTGTGGCTGACTTCAGGGTCCCCAAGCAACAAACTCTCTCTCTCTTGTGGCTGACTTCAGGGTCCCCAAGCACCAAATTCTCTCTCTCTTGTGGCTGACTTCAGGGTCCCCAAGCAACAAACTCTCTCTCTTGTGGCTGACTTCAGGGTCCCCAAGCAACAAACTCTCTCTCTCTTGTGGCTGACTTCAGGGTCCCCAAGCAACAAACTCTCTCGCTCGTGGCTGACTTCAGGGTCCCCAAGCACCCTATTTTCATTTCAGGCAACACATCCCGTATTGGTCCTCTCGAACAGCGGAACGACCCCGATACCAGGTATTCTAAGTGGACGAAGGAAGCAAAGGCAGCAAGGGTGGCACCCCGTCAAATCGGAGAACTCGTTAGTGGTTAATCAAATGTCAAGATATTTACTGAAATAAAACCTAGTTCTAATCAATTACTAAGTAATTTCCCACGACTTTTACTCTGGGCTGGGTCGGAAATCTCTTTCCGCAACCACGCCTGACACAAACAAATTCTTGTGACAAATCCTGACCATCCCTGAGCCACCCGACAGCGACGAACCGTCACACAGTATGACCTCCTTGAATTGGATCATCATGAAATGTAGACAAAATTGATTTTTTGCCCATTAATTTGAAATTATCTATTGAAGTATGTTCAAAGATATTTTCCCACGGTGCCACTTTCAGTTGGCTGATTTTATGTATACCGGCTTGCATTTCAAGCCTTTGGAAAAATTGATCTTAGTCAATAACTCCATTAGTATATAAATCGCTAACATCATATCTTGCAGTAATTTTTCTGCCTTGTTTAAATAAACATAACGTATTTTTTATCTGCAAGGGGACTACTTTACGTAATTCATCATTGTTTGTGACGTCGTATACGTTGGGCTTAGAAGCTTTATTTAGAGATTGCATAGGCAATTCTTGTTCTTGATTTTCCGCGCGGAATTTTTGTCTACTTTGATATCTAGTAGTGACTTTCAATATATTTCCAGTTATATTTTGTAGATCTTTGATGGTTATCCTTGATAACGCATCAGCTACATAATTATCTTTTCCCTTTAAATATTCGACTGTAAAGTCGTATTCTTCTAGTTCGAGCCTCATACGTGTCAGTTTAGAACTGGGGTTGATCATTGAGAAAAGGTATGTTAAAGGTCTATGGTCTGTTTTTATTAAGAAATGTTTTCCATATATATATGGTCTGAAATGTAATATCGCCCAATGAATTGCAGCTAATTCCTGCTCAGTAGTACATTTGTTACTTTCACCTGTTGTAAATGCTCTTGATGCGTATGCAATGGGAAGTTGGAGACCATTATGGTTTTGAGTTAAAACCGCTCCACATGCTTACTTACTTGCATCTGTTATTATACAGAATTCTTTAGTGAAATCTGGATATTGTAGCAAGGTAGGTTCCATAAGTTTTGTTTTTAAGTATTGAAATGCATATTCACACTCATCCGTCCATTTAAAAGGAACATTCTTTTTACATAATCTTGTTATGTGCCGTGAATAGTCGGCGAAATTTTTTATAAAACGTCTATACTAGTTACAGAATGCTATGAAACGTCTAGCACTGTCCGCGTCGTGCGGAACTGGGTAGTTCATAATGACATCGTATTTCTTGTCATCTGGAAGTATTCCTTTATCAGTGCATTTATGACCTAGAAAAGTCACTTCATGCTTAAAAAAAAAACATTTTTCTGGATGTAACTTTAGGTTGTATTTCCTACATTTCTCAAAAACATCTGTTAAGTTCTTAAGCATATGTTTTTCGGAACAACCAATTACTATTAAGTCATCCATATAAAGGAATGCTTGAGAAGGTTCTAGACCAGAGAACGCAGTAGTCATCATCCTCTGAAACGAATTAGGAGCTATTTTTAATCCGAAGGGTAATCGCGAGAAGCGATATGAGCCGTTGCTCGTTGAAAAAGACGTTATATCTCTTGAACCTTTTTCTCGTTCAATTTGATGGAATCCTGACATTAAGTCAAGACATGAAAAGTATTTTGCTCGACCTAGGTAATGGGAATTTATCAGATAGTAATTTTTTATTAATCTGGCGGTAGTCAATTACTAATCGCCATTTCTTTATATTTGACCCGGGGGATGATTTCTTAGGAACAAGTAACAATGGGCTATTATATTCGGATACTGACGGTTCGACAATCCCGTCAGAGATTAATTTTCCTACTTGCTTTTGTATTTCGTTCACCTGACTATGTGGGCTTCGATAGGTCTTTATATAGACTGGTTCATCATCTTTTAATCTCAGTTTTTGTTTATAAAAATTATTTGTGGTTACTGATTCGGTTACCAATCCGAATATATCGCTATACTGGGTGCATAAGCTAGAAAGCTGTGACTTGAACTGTGGAGGGAAGTTTTTTGAAAGTTGTGATAGTACGGATTTTTTTCTATTATCTGGATTTGTGTTGACTACATCGTAGTTCGAAAGTGATTCATATGTTAGGTTATCTGTACTGACTACTTGGTCGGTATTTGTTGTGTTTATTAATCTTATGAAGGCATTATTGGATGTTGCTATGGTATTTGCAACGTAAATACCATGCTGAATTTCCTGATTTGGAATTAATACACTGTCTTATTTTGAATTAAGTTCAATTTTCCGAATAACTTGGGATCTTGCTGGCAGAAGTATTGAATTATTGCCAGAACTATGAGCTATTGGTACATTAATTGGAAATTTTAAATTATTGGGTCTAATTATGAGCCAATCTTCAGATGGCTTGAAGTCTAATTGACAGTTGTATTTTTTAATAAAGTCGATGCCTAATATTCCATCGCATGGAATAGGGAAATGTGAATTTACGATATGAAAATCGTGTGGAATTATGTATTTAGTTGTCTGTATCTCCATAGAAACTAAACCTTGGGATTTGGTTATTTCTTTACTTATGCCTTTTATGTCTATGATGTAATCATCTTGGATGTTTTGGAAGTTATCCGAAGTTTCTTTTAAAATGGAAATGTCTGCACCTGTGTCTATTAAAGTTCTTTTAAGTAGCTACATTGAAAAATGAAACGAATATATTTTGGCTGAGATTAATGGTGTGAACTCTGACTTCTTTTATTGTTGAGTATTTAAAGGGCTTTGGGAGTTTTCCGATGTGTTTTGGTTAGTATTTTGGGTTATTCTGACATTGCTTTGGTTATTGCCATTGTGGCCTCGGTTCGAGTTACCACCACCTCTATAGTTTCCACTATAATGGCCTCGTCCTCCATTGTTATTTTGGTAATTGTTGTTATAGTTATTGTTGTTGTAGTTATTGTGATTACCACGAAAATTACCTCTATAATTTCCACGTCCGCGATTTGAGCCGCGCTGTGGATAGTTCTTGAAATATAGAACGGTGTTTGACTGTCCAGTTGCTTCAGTGCAACTATTGACAAATTTGTAAACGGCATCGTTCATAGTACTAAAGGTGCCAGCTTGCATGATAAGTTTTAGTCATTGCCTTGACTGCATGTTGCGTGGAATAACTTCTGGCTAGCTCTAAAGGTAAACCATCTGTTATATATGCACCTTCTAAGGCTTTCGTCATCTGCTCAATTTCTTGTGTGTATTGGTTAGCAGTTTTATTGCGCTGCTGTAAGTTCTTTAGCTTCGCTGATAATACTTCTACAGTTTCGCCTTTGACGTTGCCTCTTAGTCTGGAAATCACTTCAGTAATTGTTGTTTCGTTACCGATTAGATTTCTGGCGACACCTTTTAGCTTTGTTTTAATTATGGAAACAGCTAATTCTTCGTGCTCGCCTTTTATTGATTCTATTATTTGTAAAGCATCAATGAAGCTTGTTAAATTTTCAGCCTTACCATCAAAAACTGGTATAAGCTTGGATGCTGTATTAATAAAATCAATATTTGATTGTGCCATTGTGATAGAGTTACTTATTTTGTTTTCTATTACACTCGAAGTATCTGAATCTGTTGAATTGTCCAGATCAGTGTATATTGCCGGAATAGTAAGATTATTCAAATCGTCATCTTCTATTTTGAGGCTTACTTCGGGAAGCTCTTCTGACTCCGATTCGTTCGTTTCTGTTAATTCCGGGTCAGGTGCAGTGTCAACTGCTATTGGAGTGTTTAAAACGGTTGGTACCGATATTTCTAAACTGAACTTTTGTTTAACAAATATTAAATTAGATCGTAGTCGTATCAAAAGTTTCGATACCTGTGACCAATGATCTTGATTTAATCTTTCCCTGTGATCATGTATTAGCATTCGCGCTTCATTAAAGCACTCTACTAATAATTCAACATGCTTCTTAACCGTGTTCTTTTGGATAGGTCTATTCTGGGTTAGTGACTTGTATGATCTGTCAAAATTAGTTTTAATGTTTGATAATTCCCCGTACAATTTGTTCCATTCCATGCCTTTAGTTTAGCCATACTTTGTAAGAAAAATATATTTTTATATTTTTATATTTTTTTTTTTTTTTATTAGCTTGAATAATTTATTCGTCTATAATTCCATTCCATTATATTATGGATATGAATTATTATAGTATTGGGTGCTCGTCTACTACCGATCTAACTTGTACGCCTGGAATAGTGGATAATACAATTCCCTTTTGGGTGCTTGTGCAATGTATTAGTGGAGAAGTATCTAAATTAAATGTTTCATACGGCTCATATACCTTTTTTTCAGACAATTATTATGCAGCTTTTAAATTTTGTAAAAGAAAGTGACGCACATGATAACAACAATGATTATCAAGAGTAGATGTACCCAATATAGATTGATGTTGCTAGATTCTACCTTGTTGATGACATTGGCAGTGGAATCCACTGTTTTTATGTCCAAAGTCATTTTGGTGGGTTTTGCATATACTTTTATTTTATGTGTATAAAGTGTTTTATTAAAATTATTATGATCTTCTATTGAAAATTTACTTATCGCATAACTGCGCATTTAAATTAACAAACTTCCTACCTAGTTTTTTGCATAGCTTTACGGGCTACACATCTAATCGGGCAGAAAAGGTTCCGCTCAATTTTACAAAATATTATATTATATAAAAAAAATATGCATCGTAGTGCAATCAAAAAAATTATGCAACGCAGTGCATGGGTAAAAAAAATGTTTGCTTCCAGCTTGGTTGGTTTCTTTTTCTTCCTTCTACGTCAACTGGTCGTCGCCGGTTTGGCTACGCTGACGCTCCTTCGAAGGCGCAGGTGGCGGTCGTGCCTCCCACGCTTGATATCTGCTGCTGCTGTCCTGGGCCTATGGGCTCAGGCGGTACCGGTGCTGGTCTTCGCACTGGTCTTCGGGTTCATGCATGCGGAATTGCATGCCGCAGAGTTGAGAGGTCCGGGGCAGTCGGTCGGGCAGACTTGTGGTCGTTTCGGCAGTGGCTTGGGAATATTTGGTTTCGTTATTAGTTTTTCATTTATTACTTGTATTTGGGTTGCTGAGTGAGTTGTGCCTTGTGGTACTCTATTTTGGAGGGTTTCCTTTAAAAATTCAAGCTCATTATAAAGTTTTTGCGCCGTCGTCCACGCGGGCGGTGTTGATTGAGCAAATAGCAGCCACTTTATGCGGGCTATTCTTTTATTAATTTTATTCTTCTGACCTCCACGTACCATCACGCACACTCTACTCACTCAGACGTTTTTTTTTTTTGTGTATATCCTCCTTGTATCCTCATTGTATTATTAATCTTCCCGATTCGCTGTTCCTTGTGACTCTAGTCACGGTCGCCATGAAATAAGTTCATTCTGTTTGGTTCCAATTTGTGTTTTTTATTTAGTAGGAGCAGCAAAGGTGCCGCTCCAACGATCAAAATGTCTCTGTTCTTTTACAATATTCTTTAAATCTAATTAAGTCTAAGTCTCGTAGCTGCGCTGCTCGCAGGCGGCGGCAGAGAGACGGCTATGTACCTATATATTATATGTATTAAATTATGCTCTCTTAAGCTGGAGCGCGAGGGTATAAGCATGCACTTGAGTTCGGCCGGCGCGTGTAACAGAATGCTGACACTTGCACTTTCTGTGAGCGCGCCGATCGACTCGTGTTCGGCCACTTGGGTTTTTTGACCGGGCCTTTATGAATGCACTGCAACAAAGTGTTACAGTGTGTTTACAGTAGATATTCAATATATGCGCATACTACAAAAGATTGGCCTAATAAAAGTTTGCCACGCCCACTCTAACGCCCAAAAACCCATTAAACGCTTAAGCCTGGCTAGCGCCTACATTTCCGCCTTTCATGGCGCCATCTAACGGATGACTTTGGAACAGCTGGCCAAGGTGCTCAACAGAGTCAACGTTAATTCTCGATAAGGATTTCTATTAAAGGAAATTGCGATGGTTTTTATTTGTCAATACTATATCCCAAGAATTATGCAAATCAAATCTAGTTAGCCAAATTGGAGGTCTGAGTCAAGCAATGGCGTATGTGTGTATGCTGGTGCAGGACAAAAGCTGCCTGCGCTAAAGCAGAGCTGGTGCTGATGCTCGTGCTGTAAAGCTGCCAGCACTAAGAGATCGCCGAATTCAAATTGATAATTTGAACTTTTTGTCCTTTTTTCCTGTGGTCACTATAATTCACATTATGTTAAAAACAAAAAAACCAAAAAAAAACACAAGAAGGCATATTTATATTAAGTTGTTTAGCTGAGTAACGGGTATCTAATAGTCGAGGCACTCGACTATAGCGTTCTCTCTTGTTTTAACTTCAAAGGGGCCGGCGTAATCGACGCCGTTGTAAGTAAATGGCCTGGAAAAAGAGGCTGGATCAGTCGGAAAATCGCCCATCAATTGGGTTGCAGTCTTTTTTTATAAATGGTGCACACTGTTAGATTCGAGTTACCACCACCTCTATAGTTTCCACTATAATGGCCTCGTCCTCCATTGTTATTTTGGTAATTGTTGTTATAGTTATTGTTGTTGTAGTTATTGTGATTACCACGAAAATTACCTCTATAATTTCCACGTCCGCGATTAGAGCCGCGCTGTGGATAGTTCTTGAAATATAGGACGGTGTTTGACTGTCCAGTTACTTCAGTGCAACTATTGACAAATTTGTAAACGGCATCGTTCATAGTACTAAAGGTGCCAGCTTGCATGATAAGTATCCCAAGAATTATGCAAATCAAATCTAGTTAGCCAAATTGGAGGTCTGAGTCAAGCAATGGCGTATGTGTGTATTCTGGTGCAGGACAAAAGCTGCCTGCGCTAAAGCAGAGCTGGTGCTGATGCTCGTGCTGTAAAGCTGCCAGCACTAAGAGATCGCCGAATTCAAATTGATAATTTGAACTTTTTGTCCTTTTTTCCTGTGGTCACTATAATTCACATTATGTTAAAACAAAAAAAAACCAAAAAATAACACAAGAAGGCATATTTATATTAAGTTGTTTAGCTGAGTAACGGGTATCTAATAGTCGAGGCACTCGACTATAGCGTTCTCTCTTGTTTTAACTTCAAAGGGGCCGGCGTAATCGACGCCGGTGTAAGTAAATGGCCTGGAAAAAGAGGCTGGATCAGTCGGAAAATCGCCCATCAATTGGGTTGCAGTCTTTTTTTATAAATGGTGCACACTGTTAGAGCGTTCTAATGAAAGACGTCTTCATTTGCTGAGTTATAATTTCAAACTGTTTTTATTTCATGAAGTTTCTTAACAAGTAACATTGGTGTGATTCGTATTCTATTCTTATCTATGGCCTACGCAGAGACCGCATCTGTTTTACCCTGGGCGGGAGAGCTATATTTTGACCCCCGCACAAGTCCTTTGTGTAGTGTAGGAAACATTTTTAAGTGATTATATTTGGAGGCTCAAGTGGTCTGCACTTACAGATTACAAGTGCAAACAACTGTTCCCTCGCATGGTTTAGGTAACAGATCGTAAATTCTGGTTCTGGATCGATTTACAATGTGACATGCACGAGCTCATAAAATCTTATAATTGGGATTATTATCTTATTTCTAATAACCCACGGAGTGTCTTGTTTACCCCTAAATTGGGAAAACATTCTTAAGTGCGATAAGGGAGATCACAACTACCCTGATAGCACTTATGTGTACTCAAAGACATTTTGTGACCGTTCCGCAGGAGGTCATTTTACATGTTATGTGTGTATATCTTGTTTTATACAAGTGCCTGCTATACTTATATTTAGACGTGTTCATGTTTGAACATTCTGCCAAGGGCCAGGAAGAACTATGGCTTGCATGCGCCTTGCTACATTAATTCGTCTTATCATATACAGGACTAAAACTAGCATGATTATTAATCCTATGATCAAGGCAGCGTGGCCTGAAATATGATGAAAATTCAGTCCTTTTATTTCATAATGATTTTCTCTTATTTCTTTTAATTAATTTCTTAATTTATTTATTTCTTCATTATGGTTGATGACAGGTTATGTTAATGGATTCCAAACAATACAATGGAGACTTACTTATGTTACTTACATAAGAAACTGCTATTGGCTCATAATTTTCTGACTTAATACTATAATGGGCTATTAATATTTTGTCATCTGTTCTTATAGTGCAGCCAGATACTATAGTAAGAATTCCTTGCTCCGGAAGATCTATTAATTCTTGTGGAAAATTATTACATTGTATCCTAGCCTTTGTTGGTTCTGAAACCTTAAATATCCAACTACCTTTCTTTTGTAACTCGACCCAGTAAGAACTTTCTTGAGTCATTTTTTTATAAGCACAATTAGAATGACTATTTGGCTTAAAGGGGTTATTTCGCACGTATTGTCATTTACGCTACTCCAAGGCCAGTTACCTTCACATATAACATTATTAGTTTTCCATTTTTGATCCATGCAAGTGTGATTGTTGAATCACTCCAACCATATGCCTTCGATTGACTTCCAATTGCTGTCCTAACTCTATATATTAATTTCGACAGGAGATGTGCAGCACAAAGTTCTAGTTTAGGAATAGTTTTTCGATTTTTCTTCGGATTAACTTTGCTTTTGCTTTTGCCCACCTTGGAATTCTTATACTTTCAAGAAGTGTTAAATTTTCTATAAAGTTTTTCCATTTACTGGCATCTGAATCTGACAAGTTCTGATCCCATTTTTAACCAAAGCTGTTGCATAAATAATTTTCCTATTATTGTCACTGGAGATAACCAGCCTAAAGGGTCATTCTTTTTTTGCAAGTGTTGATAACACTACCGCTTATTAATTTTAGTACAGGGTTCACTGTTAAAATTGAATTTAAATTCATCTTTAACAGGTTCCCATTGAAGACCCAGTGTTTTTATAGATTCATTTTCTTGAATCTGTAATATTTTATTTTCTTCTTTGCTTTCCAATGTCTCAACTATTTCTGAGACATTGGAAATCCATTTTCTAAGATTGAAGCCTACCTTTTCTAATTCAAAGGTTATATTTTCTACGTGTTCTTTGGCTTCCTGTATGGAATTAGCACCTGTCATAAGGTCATCCATATAAAAATCATTTTTAATTATATCTTTTATTGACGATTTTTCGGATTTATTTGAAATTTCAGCAAGCACTCTTGTAGCTAAATAGGGTGCTGATGCTGTACCGTAAGTAACCGTTGTTAGTTTGTAATTTTTTAGTTTTTTGTTTGGAGAGTCTCTCCAAATAATGTGCAAATAATCTTGATCTTCTTTATCCATTATTATTTGCCGGTACATTTTTTCAATGTCCGCTGATAATACAAATGGCCATTTACGCCATTTGACGATGATATCAAAGATATCTTTTTGGACCCTTGGTCCAACCCACATAATGTCATTTAGACTTTTATTGTTTGTAGTTTTCGCTGAGGCATCGAAAACTACCCTTAATTTTGTTGTAAGGCTAGATTCCCTTACAACACCTTGATGGGGTAAATAATATTTTCCTTCAATATATTCATGCATGAATTTTATGAAATTTTCTTTACGTTTTATATTTTTATTTAGTTTTCTTTCTAAGTTATAAAATCGCGCTATGGCTTGCGCTTTGGAGTCTCCTAATTCTTTTTCAATTTTAAATGGAATTTTGACCACATATCTCCCATTTTTATCTATTTTAGCGGTCTCTAAGAAATGTCTTTCGCAAATTTCTTCCTCAATGTCATTATCATTATTTTCCATTTCCCAAAACCTCTCTAAATCTCCTACTTCAATAGTAGTAGCCACAATTAATTTTGTACCTTTAGATTTTGTTCTGTCCTAGTAGTCCGTCTATTTTAACTACTCCATCTTTTACTATATAGGGATATAAATCAACTCTTATTATAATATCTACCCTACTTGGTTTATTAAAGTGAGGGTCCGCCAACGTATATTTCGTCCACTTTGACTTGTCAACATCTAAAGTTTTGATCGGTAAAGCCTTCATTAGTTTTGGAAGAATGATAGCTTCAATATTCAGGGGATTTTTTGTATCGTCGCGCATCTTTATACTTAAATTAACTTTGTGCTTTGAAGTACAAGTGTCTGAACAGGACACTCAACTAACCTCGGTGATAGTTTGTTTACGAGATAAATTTAATATTTGCACAGCTTCTTCTGAAATAATGGTGCCCTGCGATCCACTTTCAATTAATGCCCTTAGGTTTCCATAGCCACCTTTATTTGATTTTACCTTAATTAATGCGGTAGCTAGAAATGCTTGTTCCTTAGTAACACAGGTGTTTACTTTTTCTCTTTTTTCAGTCGAAACATGTAGCATGGTGTGATTCGTTTTTTTGCAAATTGAGCATAAATATTCCGAGTTACACTTCTTGAAAACAGAATGCTTAAAGCATCTGTTGCACAAGCGCTGTTTTCTGATAAACTCCCCTCTTTCTATCGGACTCATTCCCATAAACTTATAACAATTTGTTACAAAGTGTATAACCATTTTACAAAGTAGACAACTTTCCTTAACAGTGGTATTTACCACTTTTTTAAAAACTTTCTTTTCCTCATTTATTGTTGAGCTAAGAGAACTCACACGTTGCTCTAAAAATTCCATTACATCGCCTTGTAATTGAATTTCTTTAGTTTTTTTTATATGCGTTTCGTATAATTGAAGCGTTTCCCTGTTGAATTTTCGGATGTGTGCGAATGTGTGCGAAAATCACATCAACATCCTCACTTAAATTCGCTTTTGTTCTGATTAAATGAATTGATTCATTTATTGAATCAATAAACCATTTAATCTGTTTCGCTGAATCGTTGTCTAGAATGGGCAACTCGATCAAACGATTCAGCTGATCTGAGAATATTTTTCTCTTATTTTCATACCGCTTGGTTAATAGTTCCCAAGCGGCAGTATAATTTTCGGCAGAACCTGTCAGCAAGTGAGCAACCATACTCCTTGCCTCGCCTTTAAGAGCGGTTTTCAAATAATTAAATTTTAGAGATGAGCTCAGATCATCTCTATTATGAATTATTTCTTTAAATAATTCAGAAAATAAGTCCCACTCTTTTCCTTCTCCAGAAAATGTGGGAACTTGTATTTTTGGTAACAGGGGAAGGTTATCAACTCTATCCCTTACCAATACCCCATTATTACTTCCTATGCTCACATCGGAAGATTTTAGCCTTTCGTCTAGGATGTCTAACACGTTTTTAACGTCAAATTCTAACTCTTCGACGGTTTCGTCGAATGATATGTTGTGTTCATATCTTTTGCAGAACTCCTTTATTTTACTGCTTGTTCTATTCCATAAAAATTCTATTTTTTTAGCTCTTAGTAAGCAGTCTTCACGGCTAGCTTTATTGAGCTCCTTAATGGTTTCCTTTAAATAATTGTTTAATTGTTCGACATTTTGGTCGAACACCTCCGCCAATTTGTTTGGGTCACTCTCTGCTACCTTTACCATTTTGGTTTCAGAACCAACTTTTAAATTTGCAAATTTATTTTTTAGGCTTTCAACAACCTTACAAATCTCCTCAAACACTTTTTTGTTAAAATAGTCATGATCGACTACTCCACATTTTAATAATGATCCATGATTTGCAAAAAATCTAGCTTTGAGGCTATCTAATTTTGAAATGCTTTCACTTGTTAATTGACCTGCTTCAATTACTCTAATTTCTCTTGTTAAGCTTGCCTGTGCTTCAAGGAGCTTTATAATGGTTTCGGACAACATTTTTTTTTTTTTTATTATTTAAATATGGTATTTAGGTGTTTTTATACTTATATTCTTATAATGTATTTCTTAAATGTTTTGTTACGAAAAAATATTTTTAAAAGTTAACTTATCTGCTGCTTTGATGACGTCTGCGAGATTGTGGCTTCGATGTCGTTGTTGTTGAGACTGGGTTGTTGCTGCTACGCTGTCCTTAATTTGGTTGTTACTTGTCGGCGAGATTTGGTTGTTACTTCGATGTCGTTGTTGTTGAGACTTGGTTGTTGCTGGTTCGATGTCCTTTGTTTGGTTTTTACTTGTCGGCGAGATTTGGTTTTTACTTCGATGTCGTTGTTGTTGAGACTTGGTTGTTGTGGTTGTTTATTTATTTATTTTGATTGTAACCACTTTAGGTTCGAGCTATTGAGTTCGTCCTTTTAAAACACTGTTCCCGTTTAACCGAACACCTTTCTTTTTTTAACCAATGTTCCTGGCCTTGGTAACGCCCACGTCGCGTAACACACCCGTGTAATTTCGCAGAATTTTTTGTGCCCGTTTGGCTTATTAACTTATATTTTTTTTTAACAATATTCAAACTTGTGAATTTTTATGTTCTCGGTCTCTTACCACTGATGGGGGTAAGTATTATTTGTTTTGCAACCTTTAGCTGACCGTGCACTCGCAACAAATCAGACTCTAAGGTGCTGGTTTCAAAAACTCTGAGTCTCTTAGCACTGGTGGGGGAAAACTACAGAGTGCCTCGAAGGACCAAAATGTTAGAGCGTTCTAATAAAAGACGTCTACATTTGCTGAGTTATAATTTCAAACTGTTTTTATTTCATGAAGTTTCTTAACAAGTAACATTGGTGTGATTCGTATTCTATTCTTATCTATGGCCTACGCAGAGACCGCATCTGTTTTGCCCTGGGCGGGAGAGCTATATTTTGATCCCCGCACAAGTCCTTTGTGTAGTGTTTCAAGTGATTATATTTGGAGGCTAAGTGGCCTGCACTTACAGATTACAAGTGCAAACAACTGTTCCCTCGCATGGTTTGGGTAACAGATCGTAAATTATGTGACATGCACGAGCTCATAAAATCTTATAATTGGGATTATTATCTTATTTCTAATAACACACGAAGTGGCTTTTCTACACATAAATTGGGAAAACATTCTTAAGTGCAGACAAGGGAGATCACAAATACCCTGATAGCACTTAGACATTCTGTGACCGTTCCGCAGGAGGTCATTTTACATGTTATGTGTGTATATTTTGTTTTATACAAGTGGCTGCTATACTTATATTTAGACGTGTTCATGTTTGAACATTCTGCCAAGGGCCAGGAAGAACTATGGGTTGCATGCGCCTTTCCTACATTAATTCGTTTTATCATATATAGGACTAAAACTAGCATGATTATTAATCCTATGATCAAGGCAGCGTGGCCTGAAATATGATGAAAATTCAGTCCTTTTATTTCATAATGATTTTCTCTTATTTCTTTTAATTAATTTCTTAATTTATTTATTTCTTCATTATGGTTGATGACAGGTTATGTTAATGGATTCCAAACAATACAATGGAGACTTACTTATGTAACTTACATAAGAAACTGCTATTGGCTCATAATTTTCTGACTTAATACTATAATGGGCTATTAATATTTTGTCATCTGTTCTTATAGTGCAGCCAGATACTATAGTAAGAATTCCTTGCTCCGGAAGATCTATTAATTCTTGTGGAAAATTATTACATTGTATCCTAGCCTTTGTTGGTTCTGAAACCTTAAATATCCAACTACCTTTCTTTTGTAACTCGACCCAGTAAGAACTTTCTTGAGTCATTTTTTTATAAGCACAATTAGAATGACTATTTGGCTTAAAGGGGTTATTTCGCACGTATTGTCATTTACGCTACTCCAAGGCCAGTTACCTTCACATATAACATTATTAGTTTTCCATTTTTGATCCATGCAAGTGTGATTGTTGAATCACTCCAACCATATGCCTTCGATTGACTTCCAATTGCTGTCCTAACTCTATCTATTAATTTCGGCAGCACAAAGTTCTAGTTTAGGAATAGTTTTTCGATTTGTCTTCGGATTAACTTTGCTTTTGCTAGCTATAATCATCGAAGAGGTTCCCATCTTAGCATATACAACAGCTGCGTATGCTTTATCGGACGCATAAGAAAATCCATGAATTTGAACTGGCATTTTATCTTGGAATTTCACCCACCTTGGAATTCTTATACTTTCAAGAAGTGTTAAATTTTCTATAAAGTTTTTCCATTTACTGGCATCTGAATCTGACAAGTTCTGATCCCATTTTTGCTCTGTTAACCAAAGCTGTTGCATAAATAATTTTCCTATTATTGTCACTGGAGATAACCAGCCTAAAGGGTCATTCTTTTTTTGCAAGTGTTGATAACACTACTCGCTTATTAATTTTAGTACAGGGTTCACTGTTAAAATTGAATTTAAATTCATCTTTAACAGGTTCCCATTGAAGACCCAGTGTTTTTATGGATTAATTTTCTTGAATCTCTAATATTTTATTTTCTTCTTTGGTTTCCAGTGTGTCAACTATTTCTGAGACATTGGAAATCCATTTTCTAAGGTTAAAGCCAACCTTTTTTAATTCAATGGTTATATTTTCCACGTGTTCTTTGGCTTCCTGTATGGAATTAGCACCTGTCATAAGGTCATCCATATAAAAATCATTTTTAATTATATCTTTTATTGACATATTATATTCGCATTTATTTGAAATTTCAGCAAGCACTTTTGTAGCTAAATAGGGTGCTGATGCTGTACCGTAAGTAACCGTTGTTAGTTGTCTCTCCAAATAATGTGCAAATAATCTTGATCTTCCTCATCCTTCTTTATTTGCCGGTACATTTTTTCAATGTCCGCTGATAATACAAATGGCCATTTACGCCATTTGACGATGATATCAAAGATATCTTTTTGGACCCTTGGTCCAACCCACATAATGTCATTTAGACTTTTATTGTTTGTAGTTTTCGCTGAGGCATCGAAAACTACCCTTAATTTTGTTGTAAGGCTAGATTCCCTTACAACACCTTGATGGGGTAAATAATATTTTCCTTCTTTCTTGGTCTCTATCATGTGTCCCAAGTCAATATATTCATGCATGAATTTTATGAAATTTTCTTTACGTTTTATATTTTTATTTAGTTTTCTTTCTAAGTTATAAAATCGCGCTATGGCTTGCGCTTTGGAGTCTCCTAATTCTTTTTCAATTTTAAATGGAATTTTGACCACATATCTCCCATTTTTATCTATTTTAGCGGTCTCTAAGAAATGTCTCTCGCAAATTTCTTCCTCAATGTCATTATCATCATTTTCCATTTCCCAAAACCTCTCTAAATCTCCTACTTCCATAGTAGTAGCCACAATTAATTTTGTACCTTTAGATTTTGTTCTGTCCTAGTAGTCCATCTATGTTAACTACTCCATCTTTTACTAAATAGGGATATAAATCAACTCTTATTATAATATCTACCCTACTTGGTTTATTAAAGTGAGGGTCCGCCAACGTATATTTCGTCCACTTTGACTTGTCAACATCTAAAGTTTTGATCGGTAAAGCCTTCATTAGTTTTGGAAGAATGATAGCTTCAATATTCAGGGGATTTTTTGTATCGTCGCGCATCTTTATACTTAAATTAACTTTGTGCTTTGAAGTACAAGTGTCTGAACAGGACACTCAACTAACCTCGGTGATAGTTTGTTTACGAGATAAATTTAATATTTGCACAGCTTCTTCTGAAATAATGGTGCACTGCGATCCACTTTCAATTAATGCCCTTAGGTTTCCATAGCCACCTTTATTTGATTTTACCTTTTTTGCAAATTGAGCATAAATATTCCGAGTTACACTTCTTGAAAACAGAATGCTTAAAGCATCTGTTGCACAAGCGCTGTTTTCTGATAAACTCCCCTCTTTCTATCGGACTCATTCCCATAAACTTATAACAATTTGTTACAAAGTGTATAACCATTTTACAAAGTAGACAACTTTCCTTAACAGTGGTATTTACCACTTTTTTAAAAACTTTCTTTTCCTCATTTATTGTTGAGCTAAGAGAACTCACACGTTGCTCTAAAAATTCCATTACATCGCCTTGTAATTGAATTTCCTTAGTTTTTTTTATATGCGTTTCGTATAATTGAAGCGTTTCCCTGTTGAATTTTCGGATGATAATGTGTGCGAAAATCACATCAACATCCTCACTTAAATTCGCTTTTGTTCTGATTAAATGAATTGATTCATTTATTGAATCAATAAACCATTTAATCTGTTTCGCTGAATCGTTGTCTAGAATGGGCAACTCGATCAAACGATTCAGCTGATCTGAGAATATTTTTCTCTTATTTTCATACCGCTTGGTTAATAGTTCCCAAGCGGCAGTATAATTTTCGGCAGAACCTGTCAGCAAGTGAGCAACCATACTCCTTGCCTCGCCTTTAAGAGCGGTTTTCAAATAATTAAATTTTAGAGATGAGCTCAGATCATCTCTATTATGAATTATTTCTTTAAATAATTCAGAAAATAAGTCCCACTCTTTTCCTTCTCCAGAAAATGTGGGAACTTGTATTTTTGGTAACAGGGGAAGGTTATCAACTCTATCCCTTACCAATACCCCATTATTACTTCCTATGCTCACATCGGAAGATTTTAGCCTTTCGTCTAGGATGTCTAACACGTTTTTAACGTCAAATTCTAACTCTTCGACGGTTTCGTCGAATGATATGTTGTGTTCATATCTTTTGCAGAACTCCTTTATTTTACTGCTTGTTCTATTCCATAAAAATTCTATTTTTTTAGCTCTTAGTAAGCAGTCTTCACGGCTAGCTTTATTGAGCTCCTTAATGGTTTCCTTTAAATAATTGTTTAATTGTTCGACATTTTGGTCGAACACCTCCGCCAATTTGTTTGGGTCACTCTCTGCTACCTTTACCATTTTGGTTTCAGAACCAACTTTTAAATTTGCAAATTTATTTTTTAGGCTTTCAACAACCTTACAAATCTCCTCAAACACTTTTTTGTTAAAATAGTCATGATCGACTACTCCACATTTTAATAATGATCCATGATTTGCAACAAATCTAGCTTTGAGGCTATCTAATTTTGAAATGCTTTCACTTGTTAATTGACCTGCTTCAATTACTCTAATTTCTCTTGTTAAGCTTGCCTGTGCTTCAAGGAGCTTTATAATGGTTTCGGACAACATTTTTTTTTTTTTTTAATATTTAAATATGGTATTTAGGTGTTTTTATACTTATATTCTTATAATGTATTTCTTAAATGTTTTGTTACGAAAAAATATTTTTAAAAGTTAACTTATCTGCTGCTTTGATGACGTCTGCGAGATTGTGGCTTCGATGTCGTTGTTGTTGAGACTGGGTTGTTGCTGCTACGCTGTCCTTAATTTGGTTGTTACTTGTCGGCGAGATTTGGTTGTTACTTCAATGTCGTTGTTGTTGAGACTTGGTTGTTGTGGTTGTTTATTTATTTATTTTGATTGTAACCACTTTAGGTTCGAGCTATTGAGTTCGTCCTTTTAAAACACTGTTCCCGTTTAACCGAAACCCTTTCTTTTTTTAACCAATGTTCCTGGCCTTGGTAACGCCCACGTCGCGTAACACACCCGTGTAATTTCGCAGAATTTTTTGTGCCCGTTTGGCTTACTAACTTATATTTTTTTTTTAACAATATTCAAACTTGTGAATTTTTATGTTCTCGGTCTCTTACCACTGATGGGGGTAAGTATTATTTGTTTTGCAAGCTTTAGCTGACCGTGCACTCGCAACAAATCAGACTCTAAGGTGCTGGTTTCAAAAACTCTGAGTCTCTTAGCACTGGTGGGGGAAAACTACAGAGTGCCTCGAAGGACCAAAATGTTAGAGCGTTCTAATAAAAGACGTCTTCATTTGCTGAGTTATAATTTCAAACTGTTTTTATTTCATGAAGTTTCTTAACAAGTAACATTGGTGTGATTCGTATTCTATTCTTATCTATGGCCTACGCTGAGACCGCATCTGTTTTGCCCTGGGCGGGAGAGCTATATTTTGACCCCCGCACAAGTCCTTTGTGTAGTGTAGGAAACATTTTTAAGTGATTATATTTGGAGGCTCAAGTGGTCTGCACTTACAGATTACAAGTGCAAACAACTGCTCCCTCGCATGGTTTAGGTAACAGATCGTAAATTCTGGCTCTGGATCGATTTACAATGTGACATGCACGAGCTCATAAAATCTAATAATTGGGATTATTATCTTATTTCTAATAACCCACGGAGTGTCTTGTTTACCCCTAAATTGGGAAAACATTCTTAAGTGCGATAAGGGAGATCACAACTACCCTGATAGCACTTATGTGTACTCAAAGACATTTTGTGACCGTTCCGCAGGAGGTCATTTTACATGTTATGTGTGTATATCTTGTTTTATACAAGTGCCTGCTATACTTATATATTTAGACGTGTTCATGTTTGAACACACACCTTGCATGAATTCACCACTCCCTTTACCAGATTCTTGACTTTAGGAATCCAATATTTGGATCGCACCAAGCGCACTATCAATTGGTTGCCGCCATGAAGTGTAATCTGGTGCGTGAATTGGACAAGAAGACGAGATAGCCGACAGCTGTACGGGAGTTTTACAGGATGGCGCTCGTCATACTGCAGGACCTTGGAGGCAGTTAAGCGACCACATGCTCTTAAGAGGCCATGTTGGTCTATAAATGGAAATAAATTAGCAATTTGGCTTGATGCGGGTATGGAACGTTTACTTCGCAACAATCGAAGCTCGAGCGCGTACTCTTCACGCTGTGCCAGTATTATGTAGGTTTTCCCAGCTTTCCGGATTTCCCGATTACTGAGCTGCCTATCCGGACTTACTGGAGCCTTCCGACAGCGATTTAGGAACCTTTGAATGTAAGCTAGGAACTCGTAATGCCTTGTCTAGTCTGGAGAAACGTTCAAGGAAATCATCAGCCGGGAGCTTTACGAAGTGAATCTTCACTTATTCTAACTCAGTGTCTGGGTGTGGATCCGAAGTTTCTGGCCATTGAAGTTTGGGCAGTTGTAACCATTGGGGCCCATGCCACCAGAGGGTGCTATCGCCCAACTCTTGCAGGGACACGCCGCGACTAGCTAGGTCGTCAGAATTGTGTTCTGATCGCACATGTGACCAATTCTCAATCTTTGTAGCTTGAGCTATTTTGGTTACGCGGTTGGCTACGAATGTGGTCCAGGAGCAGACTGGTTTTTTAACCATGCCAGGACAATGGTGAAATCTGTCCAGCAGAAAATCTCAGAGCTGTCTGACAACATATTTGGAAGAATGGTGGATGCCATATCTGCCAGCAATAGGGCACCACATAGCTCGAGTCTTTGCCGTAAGCAGATTAGTCAATATCTGCTGACCGACTTCAACCCTGACATACAGCGCAGCCCCATAGGCCTTTTGGGAAGCGTCACAGAAACCGTGAAGCTCGATTTTCACCTGGGGCTGGTAACCGACCCATCTCGGAATACGGATTTGATCGAGATCGGAATAACTTGGCAGGAACATTTGCCATCTATGGCTCATTTCGGCGGGAAGGTTGTCATCCCAGCCTAACTCTTGCAGCCAGATCTCCTGCATAAAAATTTTGGCCCGGACGATGAACGGGGCAAGCCATCCCGCGGGATCGAATAGCTTTGCGATCTGGGAGAGAACTTCTCTTTTTGTATAGGAGGATTTGACATATATCTCTGGGGGCACGAAGTAGAACTCGTCGGTGCTTTCGGCATCAATATTCAGGAACTCAGCATGGAGAAGATGCTCATTTGGAATGTCCTTTAAAACCCCCTTGTGGTTGGAAGTCCACTTTCTAAGCGGAAAACCGGCAGAATTCAAAGCAGTTACTAACTCCTGGATGGTAAGTTGAGCTTCTTGCTGAGAATTTGATCCTGCTAAAACGTCATCAACATACATGAAGTTGCGGATTATGTGATTGGCTTTCGGAAACTGCTAATCTACGTCATCAGCCAGATGTTGCAGCTCTGGGATGGCGAGATAGGGCGCGCAATTGACACCGAATGTTACGGTTTTCAGCTCGTAATCTCAAATGTCACCTTCCTTGTTTCGGAATAGAATCCTTTGAAAGGGCGTGTGCTTTGGATCAAACCAGATCTGCCTATACATTTTCGTGATGTCCGTACTAAAGACATACTTGAAATAGCTCCACTTTAAAATCTGAATCGTTAAGTCAGATTGGAGGACTGGAGCGGCATGAAGCACATCGTTCAAGCTAGTCTCATTTGCTGAAGGGCTGGAAGCGTTGAATATCACCGCATTATGTGTTAGGTAGTAGTTTGGAGAATTGTGAGTGGGCGAAACCTCTCTCATATGGCCTAAATCCAAATATTCTTGGATCACGGAGTTGTACTGCTCATTTAATGGAGTGTCTCTTCGTAAACGATTCTCGTTTCTCAGAAACTGTCACGCGTCTCTAGTTGTGGTTCGTAGAAAATTACTTTCGCAGACGGAATCGGACTCTTTTACCATTTTTGATGGTAGATTTTCCACCTCCCAAAACTTTGTAAGAAGTTTGTCTAAGGACGCCTCAGTTGGCTTTGTAACTTGAGTCGTAAAGGCTGAGACTCGGTTGCTTGTGGACATGGACACTGGACCAGTGAGCACCCACCCGAAGATGGTCTCTTGCCCAAAAAGAGATCCGCAGATGTTGGTCTTTGTGTCGCTCAGCAGCACGGATGGAAGGATATCAGCTCCGATAAGAACGTCTATCTGGGAAGTCTGGAGAAATGTGGGATCTGCTCATTGAAGGTTTGGCAAATCTCTCAGGACATCTTGTGGAATGGAATGTGAGGGTAATCTGCCTGCTAATTCTGGCAGAACATACGCTGCGGTGTCTAACTGCAGGCCCGGCTTAGTAGGAGACCGAATGGAGAAATGGCAAAGCCGTGTTGACTGGGCAGAAACTGTCTGATTTAAACCAGACACTTGAGCTTGAATGGGGCGGAACGGCAGATTGACCAACTTGAAAAGACGCTCCGTAATAAACGTCGCCTCCGATCCCGAGTCAATCAGAGCGCGTGTTCGGAAGTGGGTACCGAGGTGGCAAGTATCAATCATTGCCGTGCCCAAAAGGACTGCCTTTGAGCCTGAGGCAAAACAGACTTGTACATTTGAATGTTCATCTGGAATGTCTGAGCCTCCTGCCGGAGGATAGGCTCTAGGTCTCGCATTCCCAGAGGGACTTGGATTGTTGGAAAAAGGGGTGCCTCGATGCAAAAGCGTGTGATGTCCCCCTCGGCACACGAAACAGCTGTGCGTACTGGAACAATCCCGGAGCTGATGGCCTTTCACGAAGCAATTCAAACATAACTCCTTCTTTTTTATGTAACTTTCCCGCGCCTCGATTGCCATCTGTATGAAGCGAGGGCACAACCGCACTGGGTGACTCTCTTTAGAGCACAAATCCCAGCTCTTTGGCTTGACACTCACTTTGGCTTCAAAGGAGAGAAGCTTTTTCGTAACCTGGGGATTTTTGGAAGTTGACGGACCACCAAGACTCTGCTTCATATCCTCAATGGCTTCTAAGGTTCTATACCTATCGCTAAGGAACGCGTTCATCTCATCCCATGTAGGAATATCGGACTTTGATGTTAGGGATTGTTCCCACAAGGAAAGGGTCAACCTGGGCAACTTACTGGCGAACAGGTATACCAGCAAGCAATCCCAATTTTCTGTTGATATTTTGGAATGGGCTAATGCTGTCAGGCACCCTTGGATGGTGCTCTGAAGCTCTTTTATGGAATAGCCAGTTTCGGAATTAACGGAACTCAAGTTAAATAGGAGCTTGAGCTGGCTGTTCACTAAAAGCCGTTTGTTTTCGAAACGGTCTCGAAGCGCCTCCCAAGCGGAAGCGAAACCATCATTAGTGAGCGGGGACTTGGCAACAATTGCCTTTGCCTCACTGCTCGTCTTCGCGTTGAGATGGAATAACTTCTCGACCGGCGTCAACCGTGTGTTGTTGACGTAGACGGCCATTTGAGATAGTCTCCCTCGAATACCTCTGTATCACATGGAGGCAACCGGCACCCGGACGGAATGTACGCGGACTGATTGTCGGTGCTCGACATCGGTTGCTGTGAATTGGCTCCGCCCCTTCAGTCGTAATACTGGAGATCGTGTCTAAACACGCTTTGAATTCTTTCTCGGCTTTGTGCCATAGCGAGCGGACTTGCTTCTTATGGACTTTGCAGGTGTGGACAGACGGAGGTGACGGCCCTGGAGTTTCAATCGTCGCTCTGAAATGGCTCATACGGTCGGACACCGTGATGAACCGCGCGAGGGCTGCAATTGCAATTTCGTTGCTCATTTTTGCCTGAGAACGAGTTGGTAGCGACTTTATGGACTTGGTCTGGATTTGTGACCTAACTTTAGGCGTGAGCGGACTCAGAGACAATCGTTTCTGATTGCTCGTAGGAATAGACAACTTCTTTTCGCCTGCTTGGGTGGCTAATGAAGTTTCGCTCTTTGCCTTCGTTATTGATTTTGGGGCTAGTGGGCTTGAGGTGCGCGCGCGAGAATATGCGGATAGCGATCGCGTTTTATTTGCAGAAGGAACTGATAACTTCGTTATGTCTCCTGGCATTCCAGAAATCAGATTAACTGGGCAAACCTGTCTGGCTTTGTAAAAATTAGACCCAACCGGAAAAGTCTGTCCTGGAATAAGGTCACGCTGTTGCGGACCACCGGGTTGGGTTCAAAAAGAAAAGGGACGACGAAATCGATAACTTCCGGAAGATACAGGTGCGGCCCCAAAATTTCGAAAATCCTATTAGCGGAATGTCAACAATGTCAATGCATAGTAAAGCGACGCGACAAAAATCGTATGGAATTAATTTAATTTTGTTTAAAAAAAAAAAACTATTAATATATCGCAGTGGTAAGTATCCTTGGCATAGATTGCAAGCGGTCCGCTTGTGTTTGCTATTAGCGTTGCAGCTCCGGTCTACTTTTGAAATATGTGGAAACGGAACACTAGCACAAATTTCAAAGTTTTCAGAACAACTATTTTTATGTGCGAGGAAAATAACGATGATTTGGAACAAAAAAATTTTCAGCAAGATATTTACAGTTGGTTGTTGTGCCGCGCACCGTCACGGCTTGCACAAAAAAATGTATTTATTTATTTTTATTTAATGGATGTGAGCCGACGGTGCGTGCGAATTAGCGCTGCTGAAATAAATATCATGCAAATTCTGGAAAGGCCTGTCGTGGTGATGGGTTCGGTGGAATCGAGTTATTTTTGGCAATATGTGTAATATATAATTATGCATATATTAATATATGTGTCTTAATCAGCATGCATCAGGATTATATGTGTGTATATAGTAGTTCTTATATTTGGAAATTATAAATAATGTGGACTGTATTGTAAATGTCGACTTCGAAATGTTTGTAGGGTGTACCGCGAAAGAACGTATGTGGGTTATCGTGCTTACGTTGCCTTACGTTACGCTACGACTTACACTAATAAGCATGCATTAGGAAGAACCACCAGAACCACCAGAACCACCGAACCGCGTAGACGTGTCTTTTTGCTCGCCCTGCCGAAAGACTTCCAAAAATCTACAAAGTGACCACCAAAAATAAGAAAAATAGCGAAAAGACGCTGGCAGCAATGCCATATCCCAAGGTCAACATCTCCTTGCGATTAAAACTAAATTTAAAACCGATCCAGCTAATCAAAAACAATTAAAAATGTCGAACGCAAATAAATTATTAACAAGTGCAACCGGTAAAGCCACGAAGCCAAGTCGCGATCGGCAACAAATACAACTAGACGAACGACGGCTGTCTTCTGCACGGAACAATGCTTACATTTCAATTGACTCATCGGAGGCACTGACCGCTACCGAAAGAGCCCGCTCACTGTCACCAGCGATTTTATGCTCAAGCAGCGCTGCCGTTACTCAGTCGTGGAGTTCACAATGCCCGTCACCTCTCTCTCTCATCGATGCACCGACTACTTCGGCTTGTGCGCCCACCAGCACTGTACCCTCTCTTACTACAGCAACGTCAACGAAAACAACAACTTTAACGTTTGCGGCTACCCAGTGGCCTATCTCAACACCACAAGTAAAACATAGCTCTACTGACCCTCTTACGAATAATACTCTCGTACAGACGGGGATCGATCGGTATGTACAAATAAAAAGAAAGCTTAGTCCACAAAAAAAACGTAAACTCAAATTTGCCAAAAGTACCGACAACTTTAGGCAACACACGAACATCCGAAAACAGATTTGCCATACTTGGCGAGACCGAAGAAGACAAGGGTCAAGTCATGAAAGCTGTAAAGCCACCGCCAATATATATTAGGAAACACAACAGTGTCGATCTGATCAATAAGCTTAAACAAGTAATCGGGCCTAACAACTTCTATATCAACACCATAAAAAGAGGAAACATATTAGAAGCAAAACTCCAGGTTAACAACGAAGACAACTTCCGTTCTGTAACAAGATATCTCGACAATGAGCTTATAAATTACTACACTTACCAACTAAAAAGTAAGAAAGGCCTACAAGTTGTACTTAAAGGTATAGAATCGACTGTTGCGGTAGCAGAAATAGCTGAAGGCCTCACGGAAAAAGGCTTCGACGTTAAGCACATCGTGAACATAGTAAACAGGGATAAAATTCCTAAACCACTGTTTAAGATTGAGCTGGCCCCAGAGACGAAACCTTTAAAGAAAAATGCAGTGCATCCTATTTACAATCTGCAATATCTCCTTCACCGAAGAATCACCGTAGAGGAACCGTATAAGCGGAGCGGCCCCGTACAGTGTACAAACTGCCAGGAGTTCGGGCATACAAGAACCTACTGCACCCTGCGACCAGTTTGTGTCGCCTGTGGAGATTTGCGTTGCATTGAAGCATGCCTGGGAAACAAAGAAGACCCTATTCTAAAAAAATGCAGTAACTGTGGGGGAAATCATACTGCCAACTACCGGGGCTGTCTCGTCTACAAAGAACTCAAGAGCCGCCTAAATCAGAGACGCAGTAATCCATTCGCCGCTCAACACTCTGCCCAACCAAACATCTTCACCCCATCAACCACCACTCCTGGTGTCTCCTTTGCCAACGCACTCCGCTACCCTGGAATCTCACAAACATCTACAGCCCACCTAAATGACTTTCCGCTCTTAAGCCAAAATGGCCAAACAACAAGTCAACCTTCTACGCAGCAAAACCAAACTCTTCCCCTACTACTGCGAAACCAGAGCCTTCTAATGGAACTGCTGATCAAACAAAAGTCTGTATAAATGGACTCCTTAAGAATATGCTTCTGGAACGCAAACGGCGTTTCCCGGCACAAAAACGAACTCCAACAGTTTCTAAACAGCCACAATATCGATATCATGCTACTTTCTGAAACCCATCTAACTAATAAAAACTACTTCCATATCATCGGATATATATTCCACGCGACCAACCATCCGGACGGTAAAGCACACGGAGGAACCGGTATACTCTTAAAACATCGCATAAAACATCATCCCTTGGAGACATTCGCTACTAACTACCTGCAGGCCACATCCCTACGTATAAACCTAATTGGCAGCCCACTTACCCTATCCGCCATATATTGCCCCCCACGCTTCAGTATTGGGTTTATGAATTTCTACAACTCACTAGGACGCTGCTTTATACCTGCCGGTGATTATAACGCAAAGCATCCCCACTGGGGATCTCGTCTTATCTTACCACCAATTATATAACGCTGTCATTACTCCTGGTAATAAGCTTGACTTTGTCTCACCAGCTAGGCCTACATACTGGTCCACAGATCCAAATAAACAACCTGACATTATCGATTTCGCTGTTATTAGAAGAGTCTCGCACAGGCTGATAAACGTAAAAACCTTAGAAGAGCTTACATCGGACCATTCACCAGTTCTCCTCTGTCTATCTGAACAGCCGCAGCTTCTGGAACGCCCCCAACATCTAACATCAAACAAAACAAACTGGCTGAAGTACAAAAAATATGTAAGTGCACACATCGAACTTGATCCTGAAATTTCCTCTGAATCTGACATTGATAAGTCGCTTAAACACCTCACGGACGTAATGTCCTCTGCCGCCAAACATTCTACGCCAGAACCCTCATCCACAAACCCGCTAAGAACTGGACGCTCAAATATCTAGATCGAGTCTCTCCTACTTGAAAAACCTAGACTTCGCAGATACTGGCAGACTCATCGGTCCCCAGCTATTAAGAAAAGACTTAATGAAGCATCTCGAAAATTGTCGAAGGCCCTCTCTACCGAAAAGAACCAGGCCCAACGGGCCTACATTGCGAAACTATCCCCGACGGGTAATAAATTCCCACTATGGAGAGCTCACCCAAACATGCAACCACCAATAGATCCCGATTGGCCAATTCGATCACAAACAGGTGCCTGGGCGCGCAGTGACGAAGAAAGAGCTAACACCTTTGCCCATCACTTGGAAAACGTCTTCCAGCCTCACCCGCCATTCAACCAATTCACTCTACCGAATGTCTCGCTAGCGACGCCGTCCTCCCCAGTTACCCTTGAAACCAGCACAATACTTAAGGCTATTAAAGAACACATGAACCCAAAAAAAGCTCCTGGTCACGATTTTATTTCTCCAAAAATGATAATTGAATTACCGGCATGCGCAGTCAGATGCATCGCATTTATATTTAACTCAATATTGAAATGGGGCTACTTTCTTGACCAATGAAAAAAGTCTGTCATTACAATGATCCCGAAGCCAGGAAAAGACAAATCCCAGCCTTCCTCGTACCGGCCCATCAGTCTGCTCCCATGTCTATCAAAGCTATTTGAAAAACTGCTTCTTGTTCATCTAGTAACACATCTTCAAAACAACAGAACGATCCCTGTGCACCAATTCGGATTTAGGGAAAAGCATGGAACTATCGAACAGGTAAACCGCTTAACATCTGAAATTCGCACGGATTTCGAACACAAGCAATATTGCAGTGCCTTATTTCTGGACGTATCACAAGCATTTGATCGCGTCTGGATCGACGGTCTGGTATACAAAATCAAAACCACCTGGAGAAAGCATATAGAAGCAAAGAAGACCCATTTAAAACTAAAGGCCAGCAGCCTTCACTGGCTCATGAACTACCGCTCCCCCTTCCACTCGAATATAAAGTACTACTGTATAACTCGTGCTTAAAGCCGATCTGGACCTACGGTTCCGAGCTCTGGGAAAACGCAAGCAGCAGCAATATAGAAATTATTCAAAGAGTACAATCAAAGACCCTACGAACAATAACTGGAGCCCCCTGGTACATCCGCAACGCAAACATCCAAAGAGACCTGAATAAAAATCCCGTAAAAGAAGAAATTGTTTCCAGAAAAATTAAATATGAAGCCAGATTATCAAATCACCCAAACCTGCTAGCCAGACAACTCAACCGGCTAAGCTTTCATTCCCGTCTTCAGCGGAATGATTTCCCATCCCTTTTCAATAACATAAATTAACGTAACATAGATTAAGATTTGAAAACTTATTGATAGTCTCTTAAGGGGGTATATACCTTTTTCATTTTCAAAAAATCGAAATTTTTTTTTGCTTTATCTTAAAGAACAACTTCTTGAGAATATTTCCCAAAATTTTCATAGAGATTTGAGCTGTAGAAAGAAAGTTACAGCGCTCCTAACCGCGCGCCTCGTCCCCTCCCAAACCCAAACTTGAAACTTTAAACGCGAATATCTCGAAATGGTTTTTTTTAAAATGACTTTGCGGTGATATGGATTGGCGAAAAACTACTGAACCGATTTTCTTCAAATTTTTTTTTAAATGTTCGTAATGAATTTTATTAGTACTTGAACGATCGTTTTTTAATGTAAAAATTTTTATTTCGCCGAAATAGACAATTTTGTAAGAATTTTTGCGTCCAAAAACGTAATTTTTTGCATTAAACGTTCCCGTATGCACAAAAAAAAAATTTTTTTAAAACGTTCGTTCAAGTACAGGATACTACTTTAAACTAATGAAATATTTTTATTTTTTCGGTATCAGTTGACCCATTTGTCCTGGGGAATTATCACCTTATCCTTAAAAAAAAGGCGTTTAAGGGAAACAGCCACACCTTAAAAATTATTAAATATTTTTTGCAAAAATTTTTGCATAAACATTGTCAACAATCTAAACTTTCAGAAAATGTAATCATTCATTTAATAAAAACAATAGTTACATACATAAAAAAATCCAAACACTCCTATTTTTTTCGACAAAAAAAGGTATATCCCCCCTTAAGTAATAGAGAAGATCCAATAAATAAGAAGAAAGTATAAGGAAAGACAAACAAAAAATGGTTATATGTGTGTATGTATGGGCGTATGGATATGTGTGTTTGTGGGAACTCGGTGATGTATGTGTATAAATTGTAATTTAAAATTATAATTTGTAATAAATTTGGAAATTGGAGATAATGTGGACTGTATGGTAAATGTCGCTGTAGAAATGTGTGTAGGGTGTATCGCGAAAGAACGTACGTGTATGTTTCCTTACGTACATATGTTGAGATGGTCAGGCATATTTACGTACATTAAAGAGTGTGCATCTGGATTATATGTCCGTATGAACAAGAATATGGAAATGGGAAAAAGAAAGAAGCCGGAAAATGGCGACCGTATGAAGATGGAAAAAACAATACGAAAAAAGAAGCGGAATATGGCGATCGTATGCACAATGGAATTGCCGATTAGATAGATATAAGAAATTGGATTGGAAAAATTGGAAATATCTGGCTGGTCGGCGGAAATAAGAATAAATAAGAACGGTCATACTTATCTTGAATTAATGGACGAGAAATTATTGAAAATCCGCCGGTTGAACAATGGTGCTTGGAATTTATTGATTTATGCACGATTGATTTAAAATTGTTTTTGGTAAATTCCAAGTAATTTTAATATTTGGCTCTATATAATTTGTTTCATTTTTTTGGCATTGACTTGGTTTAATATTCCTATAATGCATTCATTTTTAGCTCTTTTGTATTGAGGGTATATTTTTTCATTTGCAAAAAATCGAAAAATTTGTATTGCTTTATCTAATTTTTTCATTTGATTAGTATTGGCTTGTAACCAAGTAGAGGTTTTTATTATTAATAGTTTTTCTGAATTAACGTGCTTAAGAAATTTATGGTTAAAAATGCCTAGTCTAGTAAGTTGCATGCCTAGTTCTAAGAATATATATTCATTGAATTCTTGTAGATTAAAATTAAGTAATGCTAGCCTTTCGTCTACATCATGACCAGGCTTAAATGATTTATTGTTTCAAAACCTTTGTTTAACGCATCTATTACTTTATTGAGTTCCTTAACTTGTATTGTGTTTTGTGCTAAATTTTAAATGTTATTTATTAATTCTTTTTTATATTGTTCATCTGTTTTTTTTCGCGCGGAGTCCCACGGATACTTACCCGCCCAACCGACCGAGGGCCGCATCCGTTTTGTGCTAAACGGCACGATTCGCGAGCAGATAGACGGGAGATAAGAAAATATGGGTAAAAGTCCGGTGAAAAAAGTAATAGTAAGCAATGAAGCTAGTATTACACGTTTTAGGAGCGGCAGAGAGTCAAGATTTGAGATTATAGGAAAAAGTCTATTATAGGTAGAACATAATACTCTGAAAGGCTCATGCAAGGCATAGTTAGATCTACAATGATTTAATATTAGGGGAATATAATTTCTAGTTAATCTACTTGGCACAAAAAAGTTTAGCCGACTAACCAATAGTCAATATCAGAAGACAGACCAAGCATCGTTCTACGGTTGGCTAGGGAGGGTAAATTAATCAACAGAAGTCTACTAGAATAAGAAGGTAAGTTAAGATTTGCATACCAGTTTAGGCACTGTAAAACAAAAAGAAGAAAATTTTTTGTACTGATTCAATACGACCAATATGTATTCCGGATTGTGGACTCCAGACGAGAGACCCATACTCCAGAATCGGACGGACTAGCGAAATAAATAATGCTTTAGTGACAAAGGGATCATCGAATTCTTTTGACCACCTTTTAATAAGTCCAAGCACTCCCCTGGCTTTTTAACCATGGACGAAATGCGGTTTGAAAATTTTAGTTTAGGGTCCAAGAGAACGTCAAGATCGTTACCAAGAGTTATTCTATCCAAAGAGCTGCAACTTAATGTGTTAGTCGCGTATATCGGATTGACCCGATCAAAAGTCATCAGCTTGTACTTGGAACCGTTTAAATTTAGTAAATTATCTAGGCATCAGTTTTGAAAATTATCTAGATCGGATTGTAAGTCTAAATGGCAGGAAAGGTCCTTTACATAAATAATGTAAAAAGTAACGGACCCAATTGGCTCCCTTCTGGGACACCGGAGGAGAACACGGAGAATTTCAAAAATTGAATTTTTAAACAGGACCCTTTGTGACCTGCCATTCAGATAACTTGAGATCCATTTAAGGAGATTTACTTAAACAAGAAGTAAGCTATTTACAGAGTCAAATGCTTTACTAAAGTCGGTGTAGATGACGTCTGTTTAAAAACTACTATTGAAGCCTTTAATCACAAATGTAGTGAGCTCTAGAAGGTTTGTGATTGTGGATCTACGTTTAATTAATCCATGTTGACACGGAGAAATGATTGTTCTACAAAGGTGCTGCAAATTAGGAGTAAAGATTTTTTCAAAAAGCTTAGGAATAGCTGACAACTTAGAAATACCTCTGTAGTTACTGGCTTCTAACTTGTTACCTTTTTTGAAAAGAGGAATAACAAATGATTCCTTCCAAATATTTTGGAATTTGGAAGTTTCTAGAGATATGGTAAACAACTTGTGAAGAGGTTTGCACAGGGCTTTAGCGCAATACCTAAGCAGACTTAATACCGGAAAGGTGATTTAAATAATCAGGAAGTTCAGACAAGGGCGGAATATATGAGCAAGTTGTGTATGTAGAGCTACCAGGAAGCGATAACTTAACACAAATAAATTCAATGGTATTGAATTCCTCAAAAATTAACTCCTCTGATGGGAGGTTTGAATCAACTCCAAATAAGACTTCACCTCCCCGTCTAGAGGGACGGTCATACCTATATATTGTGTACTTACCTGGAAAAACTTCGGAGCTAAAGATCTCCGGCTTTAACCAGGTTTCTCTAAACACAATAATATGAGATGTAAATGAAAGGCTATCAGAATACAATTTAGTGAGCTTGCTACGAGCTTGTATTCTGATAGGAAAGAAGGAGGTTAGAAGTTAGTTTCTTGAAATTGGTAAGGCTTCAAAAAGCTCGTTAGGGACAGTTATCTTGAAAGATGAATTGTCTTTAGCATAAGAAAACTTAAACTTTTCCACCTTTACACTATTACAACCGGCTTTAGTTTTGTCTTGTATATAAGACAATTCATCAGAAGATGCTTGATCAGTGGAAAGCCGAGAAACGAAAAATTGTTTCTTTAGTGGAACCACTGCAGTGGTTCAGTGCACTGAAAGGGATTTTGGTGAAGCAGAAATTGTTTCTGCAAAACCAACTTGAGTCCGGACTCAGTAGTCCCTTTATTCTGAGAGATAGGTGAATCCACTAATTGTGAAACCACTACGGACAAATCGGAATGCATGCATTCTGTTACGGATTCTTCGGATACCGAATCTTTAGAATCTGATCTTAGCAACATTTGAGGGTGAGCTGCAATGCTTTGTTGTTCTTTTAATTTCGGTTGCCTGGTGTTCCCCTTTTTCTGCTTACCACCAGCGGCTTTTTGCGCTTAGGGGACTCTTCTAATAGCTTACGACTTTTAATCTGCGAATCCAGCGCAGAGAGGAGATCATCAGCTCGGCGCAAACTATCTCTAGCAACTCCGAAACAGCTAATCAGCCCCATTAGGCCGCCTTTATTGTGGCGCATGAACGATTTCATTGCGTTCGCAACCTCGACACAAGCATCACAACAGAACTGCAAATTGGGCCCCTTTGAAAGGTCATCACTTGTCCGGCCAGTAAAACCAGCGCACTTGGTGTGCACCATATTTTCAGAGAGCCAGCAAGTCACATTAGATTGGTCAGCCCTGATTGCGAGGCTGCATTTTTTGGGGAAGCAGACTAAATTATTATTACTCACTTTACCTATTGAAATCACTGAAAACGAATTGAAATTTATAAGCGAGCAGTTATAAGTACCGCAAGGGCGCAGATACTGGACGCTTAGAACTTTCAAAGCAAAGAGAGCGGGAGCGTAAATTAGTTAAAGTGCATGCAAAAGCAACACTAAAAACAGCGCTACAACTTTAATTTAATTTATTGATTTGGTTTTAATGGTTTTAAACCTTTAATTTGATTTTGTTTACTTATTTCATTGAAAACTTTAGTTAATACTATTTTTGCTTCTAACCAATCTCGACTGTTGACTTTTATTAAAGTGGTCAATTTTATATTTTGCGTATTCGATGGTCATTTCTTTATACGTTATTATGATTTTTGTTTTATGAAAGTAATTTATTATTTCGACTTCATTTGAGTCTCCTCTTATAAATTCTAATTGTCTGTTATAATTATTGGATATGTGAGTGCTTTATTAAAAAGAACAAAAGAGAAGGAATGCGTCCGTTCGTTGTGAAATTACAGACGAGAGAGAGTTCTTAGATTTATATCGATATAAATGTATGGAGTTTCTCGCAGGCAACTATCGCAATCGGCTGACAGACGGCGTTGCCAAATAGTTACAAATTTCTAACACTCCTTCTCAACGCTGTTTGTCATTTTACAGGATAATTAAAATACGTTATTTACAGCAAACAGCATGGTTTCTGTTGATAAATATTTTAAATCTATAATCTTTTTTTTAAACATATCTCTTACATGATGATACTTTATATCTATATGTTTGCTGCGCGCGTGCAATACAGGATTCTTTACAAGATACTGCGCACTTTAATTATCGCTGTGTATTATAATCGGTTGGACTTCACCAAGACCCATCTCACTCCAAAGTTTACGAATATACACTGCCTCCTTTGCAGCTGATGAAAGTGCAATGTACTCTGCTTCTGTTGTGCTGAGAGCTACCACGGGTTGCTTCTTAGACTCCCCGCTGATCGCTGCTCCTGCCACCAAAAATGTCCAGCTGGTGAAGGATTTCCTGTCGCTGTCGTCTCCATCCCAGTCGGCGTCAACATAACAATAGACAGCCTGTCTAGTTTGCTGATAATTTAACTGGAACGTCTTCGTACCCTGCAGGTACCTTAAAATTCGCTTGGCACACACCATGTGCTCTTGGTGTGGATCCGAGTTCCGTTGAGCAAGCTTCGCCACGGAGTGGAGTATATCTGGCCTTGTCGTTATAGCCAAATACATAAGGGAGCCTATCAGGGACTGGTATTCAACCTGATTTGCTCTCAAACACTCCTTCTTGCTGCATCGAACCTCGTAACCAGCTTCGAGGGGTAGAATGGATGCCTTACAGTTCTGCATCCCGTAGTCTTCCAATAAGGCCTCTATATACTGCTTATGGCCAACTTCGCCATCTCGATCAATTTCCATTCCTAGGATATGTTTCAGGAAACCGCCATCTACAACATCGTACCTTTTTGATATGAGGTACTTGATCTCATCCTGCTCAGCTTTCGAGTCGCTCGCCACTATGATGTCATCTACGTAGACTACGATGAAACTCATGTGGTCACCTTGACCCCGTTTGTAACTTCAGAACTTCAGAATGGTCTCGTCCAGGTTGCTGTTCCACTCTCGGCCACTTTGTTTTAAGCCGTAAAGCGATTTGTGCAGCTTCATAACCTTTCCTGGATGTTTTTCTTCAGTAAACCCCTCAGTTTGCCTCATGTACACCACGTCATGGAGTTCACTGTTGAGGTAAGCAGAAGAAACATCAAGTTTGTGCATATACATTCCCACCGGGGAAAACGCCTCAGAGTAGTTGATACCATATTTTTGTCCACAGCCCTTTGCAACAAGCCGTGACTTCAAACGTTCCACATTGCCATTTATATCTCGCTTGACCGCGTAGACCCACTTGCATCCAATGGCCTTCTCTCCCTCAGGCAGCTCGACAAGTGTCCAAGTCTTCCTCTCTTTTAGACTATCAACTTCTTGTTGCATAGAATTCTTCCAGTCCTCTGCATGTCTGAAACTTAGTGCATCTTTGAAACTTGCTGGAACCTCAACATCACTTTTGGTTATGACATTGACAGTTTGGTACTCCTTTCGAGGTCTCCCACGCCGCCCAGAACGAACAAGTTTTGGCCTCCCAGGGCCCCGTTTATCGCTTAGCAGCACCTCTGCTTCGGGCAGCACATCTGCTTCTGGCAGCACCTCTGCTTCTGGCAGCACATCTTCATCTGGAAACACCTCGGCTCCTGGTAGTGCTTCTGCTTCTGGTGATTGCTCTTTCTTGCTCTCCTCGCTGGCATATACATCGGGCTCATTTTCGTCATAAGCTCCGATCTCTTCAATTTGTGGAGCGAAATTAATTTCATTATATTTTTGCTTCTGAAAATGCTCCAAAAATATTACGTCACGTGACTGTGAGTTTTCCTGTACATGGATTATACAAACGGTAAGCAGCAGCCGTATCTGAATATCCTACAAAAACATATTCGATTACTTTCGGTTTGAATTTACGGAAATGTTTCTTATCCAAGCCGATCGCTTTAACCCCGAATACCTTGAACAAAGCTTCGAACGGCGTCATATCCTCCAGTGCTGATGACTCCGATCTGTTTCGCAATATGCTGCAGCAGCTACGGCTTCCGCCCAAAATTATTAATTCGGACGTTGATGCACTATGATCAGCGCAAACCAGTGGCCCTTATGACACCAAGCAGTGCTTGTTACGCGCGGAGCCTAATGGGCGTAAAAACGAGATCGCGAGAAGTTAAAAGCACAATGCAGAAGCGGACAGACAAGATTAGAAATACGTACGAGACTAATACTAATACTAATTTTGTGCTAAGTAAGATAAAATTAATGATTTTTAGCTTGGCAAAGAGTTGGTAGTAGAAATAATATGGTATAGTCTATTATAGTCGTTACACAGTACTCTAAACGGTTCATGCATATCAAAGTTAGATCTACAAATATTTAATGTAAGAGGAACATAGTTCCTGGTAATTCTATTAGGCACGGAGAAGCTTATGCGACCCAGTAACTCGGGACTCTCCACATCCCCCTAAATAAGTTTATAGATAAAAGTTGTGCCAAGCATCGTTCTACGGTTTACTAAGGATGGTAGATTAATTAGGAGAAGTCTACTAGAGTAAGATGGTAAAATAAGGCTTGCATTCCAGTTAAGGCCCCGTAGAGCAAATAATAAAAAGTTCTTTTGCACAGACTCTATCCGGTCTATATGTACACCATACTGAGGACTCCAAACTGCAGAACAGTACTCCAGGATTGGACGGACTAGTGAAATGAACAGAGTCTTTGTAACATAGGGATCATCGAATTCCTTTGACCACCTTTTAATAAATCCGAGTACTCCCCTGGCTTTATTTACCATAGAAGTAATATGGTCACAAAACTTAAGTTTAGGGTCAAGGAGGACGCCAAGGTCATCAACATGCGTAATTCTAGACAACGCGCATATTGCATATTGTGGGTTCACCCGAAAAATGTCATTACATTACACTTAGCGCTATTTAAATCCAATAGATTTTCACAACACCATGTTTGAAAAGCGTTTAGGTCAGATTGTAAGACTGAACTGCTAGAAACTTAACGTAACTTAACGTCATCTGCGTACATAAGGACACGCGACTTTGTCAAGACTAGAGGGAGATCGTTTATAAATAAAGTAAAAAGAAGTGGGCCAAGGTGGCTTCCTTGTGGGACGCCTGAAGTAACTCGGATCAAATCAGTGTAAACTACGTCAGTCTGCATGTTCTTTCTAAAGCCATTTATTACAAAAGACGTTAGCTCCAAATAATTTGTCGTCGTAGATCTTCGCCTTATAAGTCCATGTTGACATGGAGATATAATCGATCTACAAAGATGTTGCAAATGGGGTGTAATAGTGTTTTCGAAAAGCTTTGGGATGGCGGATAATTTGGATATGCCTCTGTAATTACTTGTATTGCATTTATTTTCTTTCTTATGAAGGGGAATGACAAATGACTCCTTCCAAATAGGTGGGAAATCAGATGTTTTTAAAGACAAGGTAAACCATTTGTACAGAGGTCTACACAGAGTTTCAGTACAGTATTTAAGCACGCAGCCTGGAACTCCGTCCGGACCCGGTGAATAGACTGGCTTAACTTTATGGAGATCCAAAAGAAGATAGCTTTCGCTTAACCTCGGACAAAAAATCCAGTTCGACTTGGATATGGCATTTGAATAAGACGGATTTGGACGGGATTTGAACAGAATATGTTGTCTGGAAAAACTGGGCAAATAGATCGGCAATTGCCTGATCAGAGTTTGCCGAAGAGTTTTCGAATGATAGCGATGCAGGGTAACAGGCTGATTTACGCTTAGTGTTAACAAAATTATAAAACTGTTTTGGATCTTGTGAAAATTGGACCCTACAACGAGTCAAATAGCTTTTATAACACCGGGCGTTAAGCACGATAAAATTTAACCGAGCCCTTAGGTACCGAGAGAAGGCAGGTTGTGAACCGCACATATTAAATTTATTGAAAAGTCTGGACTTAACATTTTTTAGGTGTGACAACTGTTTATTAAGCCACGGAGGTTTATTTGAAATTGACGGATAGTAGAACGGAACACACAGATAAAAGAAGGAATTCAATGCATTATAAATGATATTAACGGCCTTAGCCACGTTAGTGCATGAATAAAATTCGGACCAGTCATAGCCTGATATAAAAGTATTTAAAAGATGAAAGTTTGCCTTACGAAAGCAGCGGATTCGTTTAACCGACTTTTCGGATTTTTTATTCAGCTCTGTTCTTGCGTCTACAGTCAGCTCTAGAGTTGGATGATAAGGATCTTCCGGTTGTGTAAGTGGTGATGTTCTTGATAGGCAAACGCCTTCTGAATTTGAAACAAAACACAAGTCCAGTAAACGTGCTGAGGAGTTCTTAACATGGCTCACTTGGGATAGCGCAATGTCAAGCAAGCCGTCAATAAAGTCATGCTGCCCTAAAGGAAGTAAAATGTTAGAGTTTTCGTCAGGGGACCATGTCGGACTAGGTATTTTAAAATCACCCAATAGTATTACCTGATCTCGATCTGAAAGTTTTTTGGAAATGGACTGAATAACGGAAAGGTTATTTGCGTAAATAGGGAACTCAGGTGATGGTGGGATATATGAACAAGTAATATATACAAAACTACCGGGAAACGATAATTTTATACCTAGGAATTCGATGTCATAAAATTCTTCGAAAGTTAATAATTCAGACGAAAAGGTGAAGTCGACAGCAATCAGGACTCCACCTCCCCGTCTGGACTGACGATCAAGCCAATAAATTGTGTACTTACCCGGGAGAATTTCGGTTCTAAGAATATCCGGCCTTAACCAGGTCTCCGTACATACCATAATATTGGTATTTTCCATTTCCCCTGAACTATTCTTTTTTCTCTTAGCTTCGTACTCTTTTACAAATATGCCCTCGGGTTAGAAACTGGTGGAACACACAGATGCAAAAAGAGCACAAGGAATACCAATCTTAAATGATGATACTTTCCTAGCATAAGAAAATTTAAATTGTTCGACCTTCAAATCATCAACTGGGATTTTGTTACGGATATAAGCCGTAATATCCAGTGATGATAGGTCTGGGGCGAGCCGTGAAACAATTACATGTTTTAGCTGGGGCACCCGAACACAAGTAACCGTTTTTGGTACAACCCTTTTTGGTACTACAGAATTTGTATCTGTACTACCAGTATCGGCCGGTAATCCGGAGTGGCACCTAAGATTGGCAACTGAGCTGGAGTCGAATCGCGGGCAGCAGGTTGCACAGCACCTGCCATAGAAGGCACACCGACCGCGACTTTTTTGCGCTTTGGGGAATCGGGCTCAGCTAGCACGCGGCTATTGAGCTGAGATTCAAGCGCCACGAGCAGGTCCGTATTTTTACGGAAGTTCCGGATTAATTCCGTAACACTGCTTTTTGTGAGCCGCCTAATAATTATTGCCTGGTTCTCGTATACAATGCATTCATCGCAGTAGTAGCGTCCAGGCATCCAGGCCAGAATAGCCAAGACACTTTGCGTGATAAATTTTATCACATGTATGGCAGGGAATACTTTGCTGTCCAGCCGAGATAACTTTTTTGCAATTTTTTAATGAACAGAAAGCCATTTTCGCTGACCGCGGAACACTGTGCACTATAGCGGACAAAAAAATCGAAAGCGCTCAAGAACTTTTTAATGAAAGATCAAGCCGAGCGACAGAGCGGGAGCGAAACACCGAATAACTTTGATGTTAGGCACCACGAAACGATATAGAAACGAAAAGAGAGAGAGAGCGGGATTATTAACCGATTAACTCCGGTATAAAACACCTCTGAGAGATATGACCGTTGGAGTGCGTGCCGTTCCAACAGCGCTCAACGACGAAGAGAAAGACTGAAAAGAGGGACAATAGGACACAATAACAACAAACCAGCACCGAATTAAATTATGATAAAAACTTTTTGTTTACTAAACACAAGTTAATCATGATGCACTCGCGAAGCGAACGGAAAGTTGTTAGAAAACACTTAAAAGTGTAGAAACGTAAAAGAGATTTAAGTAAACCCCGGTGGTTTCAATAAGAAAAATGAAAATTCGGAGCGCAAAACGAAAACACGCAAAAATTTTGTGCTTCGTACATATTAGCATACTGCAACATGCTCCGAGCCATCTCAACCAGCGTCCTATTAGCTCTTTCCGCCACACCGTTTTGTTGAGGTGTATACGGTATAGTAAGCTCTCTCTTTATTCCATTGCTTACCAAGAACTGCGTAAACTCTCCACTCAAATACTCCCGTCCGTTATCGCTGCGCAGGATTTTGAGCCTTTCTCCTGTTTGTTTTTCCACTAGTGCTTTAAACTCCGTGAACTTTCCGAAAACTTAGTCACGCGTCTTCAGAAAATATACATGCATATATCGCGATTTATCGTCTATAAATGTCACGAAATACCGAGATCCGCCTTTTGTTTTTTGCTCATCGGTCCGCAAATGTCTGTGTGAACACGTTGCAAAATATTATTCGCCCGATTTTCTGCAACCTTAGGAAATGGCTTTACAGTTATTTTACATTTAGCACACGTTTCGCACACATGATCCCGCATGTCACACTGACTCGCTTTTAGTCCACGCACTATGTTATTTTTAATCATTTTATTTAGGCTTCCAAAATTTAAATGACCAAGCCTGTGATGCCACTTTATTATTTCTGAGCCTTTCACTTCCGCCGCAAAACACAAATTTTTCTTTGTTTCTAGTAAGAACAAGTCGTTTTTCTTATCGACACTCAACACAACAGTTCCATTTTTATTTATTATTTGGGCACTATTTCCAGAAAACTCTGCACGAAATCCGTTTTCAAGTGCTCTCGATACGGATAGAAAGTTACACTGTAAATCTTTTACATACAGTACATCCACGAGATCGATCGTACTTTTCTTCCATTTTATGCGTACATTTCCACGGCCTTCCGCCATGATGCTATTACTGCCGGCCAATATTATTTTTTCTCTATGTTCCTTCATACTTGTAAAACTAGAGCGATTGCAACACAAATGCGTCGTGGCGCCACTGTCTAAGCACCAAACGCTCTCTCGGCGCTCTCCGAACTCACTTGGTCCATAAGAGAAAACAGAATAATTACGACTGTTCTCCTTCTTCTCTCCGTCTTTCCTTTCGGGTTTACCCTCTCTTGTTCTTGTCTTTGTTCTTCCATTCGGTTTTGGCAGACACTTTCTCACTTCGCGACGCAAACATTCTTGTCTCTTTCTCATGAACCGTTTCGTCGTTCTTTCGTCTCTCTCCTTCTTCCAGCAATTTGATTTTTAGCACATGCAACGACGGCAATCTGTCGCGCGTCTCGACAGCAACAACAAAATTCTCAAATGCGTCACTTAGGCCAGACAACAACAAAATAACTGTAACTTCTTCGGGTAGCCTTACCCCGACTTCGTTCAGTTTCTCCCGAGTATCAGAAAATTTGCTTATATGCGATCCAATGTTGTTTTCTTCTGCCATTTTCATTCGAAGCAATTGCCCAAGCAAAAATACACACCGCGCCGGTCCTGTTGGCCTATGTATTCCTAGAAGCCTGTCCCATGCTTCCGCTGCACTAACACAATATTTTACATGATTTATTTGAGACGGTTTTATAAGTAAAATTATGCTCGCAAGAGCTTTCTCATCTTTTGTATCAAATGCAGCCTTGACTTCTTCAGTGTCATTTTTATTCTTTACAACACGACGGCAAACCACTGCCCACAAATCTGCGTATATTAAAACGGTTTTCATTTGCACAGCCCATGCGCTGTAATTTTCATCATCGATTCTTTCTTTGAAATTCATACTTGGATTCATTATTCCGTGTTTAATCGCGAAGCCACTAACTTAGCCTGAAGTCCAGAACTTTCCACGCAGGGAGAAGCTCACTTTTTACCGCAATGACTACACACACACACCCGTAACCGTCTTTTAACGCGAAGCCCTTTACTGGGCCTTAAGTCCAGAACTTTCCTCGCAGGGACAAGTTCACTTTTTACCGCGATTACCAATCACGATCACCAGCAACTCTTTTTATTCCTTTCGCAGTGTAAAGGCACTCTGGACCCATAACCTATTGGATATGTGAGTGCTTTATTAAAAAGAACAAAAGAGGACGAACGCGTCCGTTAGTTGTGAAATTACAGGCGAGAGAGAGTTCTTAGATTTATATAGATATATATATGGAGTTGTTCGCAGGCAACTATCGCAACATATTTCTAACAATAATAATTAAGTGGTCTTTCTGTTATCGAAATGTAGCTTTGGTTATCTTCTGGTGCACTATGCTACTGTTGTTATTGTATTTGAATTACTGGAAGTCTCACCTAAATAAGCTTCCTCTATTCTTATTCTAGATAAGGCGTCTGACACATGGTTTTCTTTACCGGGCAAATATTTTATTTCATAATCAAACTCATTCTTTCTTTTATATTATTAAGCCATACTGAGGCCTGTGATGACTTAGGATCAGAAATTTTCTTCCAAAAAGATAGGACCTGAAATATTTGGTATCCCAGAGAATAGCTAAAAGTTCTTCTTCTAATGACGAATAATTGATTTCATGTTTATTAAGAATTCTGCTGGCATAGCAGATTAGCTGTTGTTAATGAAAATGGTTTTTCGAAATTTGGGAATATAAGTATTGGATCGGACATTATTAAAAGTTTAAGTTTTTCGAACGCTTGTATATAATGATTATCTTTTATATTATATTTAATGTTACGCCTTTTTTAAGCTTTGCTGTCATTGGTTTTGCTATTTTAGCAAAATTTGGGATACATTTTCTATAGAATACTTCGATTTAGCGTCGCTTGTGAACAGTTGTGTTTACCTTTGTGCTCTGAGTTTTTGTATTTTTTCAGTGATTTTGTGCGAGTGTTTTGTGTTAATTTATTTACAAAGCTTAACTTAATACATATCTGTGTTAGAAATTTTAAATAGATCTCCCAGTAAACGGGTATGTGTTTAGAATTGTTTTAACATTTCTATTAGATTTGTTTAATCTCGTAGCTTTGTTAGTGTAATTTACGCTCTCTATACTTGCTAGAACTCTTTTACTCCCTCTCAATCTCTCCCGCTCTATTTTATAACTGTAATTTGAACTTCTGGTAGACTTGTTCGTTTATTTCTCTAACTCTCTCTCTCTCTCTCTCTCTCTCTCTCTCTCTCTTGCATGCTTTACATTGCATTTGTTTATTGATTAAAGTTGTTGTGTTGCACAAGCCACGCTCAGTCGATATAAGATTTATTCTCTCGTGCTCTCTTTATTCGACTTAATTTCGTGATCTCGCGCTCTTACTTTTTTCGTGTTTTGTGGTTTTTGACAATTTGATTTGATCCCAGTGCCAAATTTACTTTGAGGTATTTTTCATATTCTTATTTTTTTATTTTGCTTTAAACTTACAATGGCTCTTGTCTGTTCTAAGAAAAATTGTACTCTTGCGTCTTTAACTAAAGACCCTTTTATTTTTTGCTGGCTCTGCGATTCGATGATGCACGTTAAATGTGCAGGATTTACTGGCAGAGTCAAAGATTTCATTGATCTTCATTCTGGTCTCATGTGGTCATGTGGGTCCTGCAAGGAAATGGTTGTTGAGATGAGTGGCTTTATGAGGCAGACTCGAGACAGCTTATTGAATATCTCAGGAGCTTTTAAACAACTCAATGAGGGGTTCAATTCCGTCTGTGCCCAGTTTAATAATAAAAATTATTAACCGAGTCGCCTAAACGTAAAAAAGCCAGTTTAACCGCCGTTAATATGATTGTGGAATCCACCCCAAATCCGAACTTGGTAGCAGCAGTTTCTGTTGACACAGGAGTAAATGAACCAACTGTGCCTATGGATACAGCTAGTTCGGGTGGTACGTCTGTTTCCAGAATAAAAGCTACAGTACTGGCTAAGTCAAAGAATTCGTTGCCGACCGTACCTACAGGTACAGTAGACACCGTTCCTGGTTCTCAGCCCAGTGTGGTTCAGACTGCTGGTGGGGGCCGTAAGAAACTTTCAGTTGTTCCACAAAGGAAGCAATTATTTGTTTCTAGATTCACCCCAGATACCACATCTGAGGATGTTTTGGAATTTATACGTGAAAAATTCCCATCCGAGGATATTGCAGTTGAACAATTTCGATTTTCTTACGCTCGTATGATATCGTCTTTTAAAATATTTGCTCCGCCTGATGTGTTTAATGTGTTACTTTCTGAAAGTTTTTGGCTTAATGATGATTTAGTAATTAAAGAATTTGTTCCAAATAAACCGAGAACAAATAACAGGCCTTCCACTGTGCCAAAAAACTAAATAGTTTTGTAGTATGCGCATATATTGAATATCTACTGTAAACACACTGTAACACTTTGTTGCAGTGCATTCATAAAGGCCCAGTCAAAAAACCCAAGTGGCCGAACACGAGTCGATCGGCGCGCTCACAGAAAGTGCAAGTGTCAGCATTCTGTTACACGCGCCGGCCGAACTCAAGTGCATGCATATACCCTCGCGCTCCAGCTTAAGAGAGCATAATTTAATACATATAATATATAGGTACATAGCCGTCTCTCTGCCGCCGCCTGCGAGCAGCGCAGCTACGGGACTTAGCCTTAATTAGACTTAAAGAATATTGTAAAAGAACAGAGACATTTTGATCGTTGGAGCGGCACCTTTGCTGCTCCTACTAAATAAAAAACACAAATTGGAACCAAACAGAATGAACTTATTTCATGGCGACGGTGACAGGACCACAAGGAGCAGCGAATCGGGAAGATTAATAATACAATGAGGATACAAGGAGGATATACACAAAAACACGTCTGAGTGAGTAGAGTGTGCGTGATGGTACGTGGAGGTCAGAAGAATAAAATTAATAAAAGAATAGCCCGCATAAAGTGGCTGCTATATGCTCAATCAACACCGCCCCGTGGACGACGGCGCAAAAACTTTATAATGAGCTTGAATTTTTAAAGGAAACCCTCCAAAATAGAGTACCACAAGGCACAACTCACTCAGCAACCCAAATACAAATAATAAATGAAAAACTAATAACAAAACCAAATATTCCCAAGCCACTGCCGAAACGACCACAAGTCTGCCCGACCGACTGCCCCGGACCTCTCAACTCTGCGGCATGCAATTCCGCATGCATGAAGCCGAAGACCAGTGCGAAGACCAGCACCGGTACCGCCTGAGCCCATAGGCCCAGGACAGCAGCAGCAGATTTCAAGCGTGGGAGGCACGACCGCCACCTGCGCCTTCGAAGGAGCGTCAGCGTAGCCAAACCGGCGACGACCAGTTGACGTAGAAGGAAGAAAGAGAAATCAACCAAGCTGGAAGCAAAATTTTTTTCTACCCATGCACTGCGTTGCATAATTTTTTTTGATTGCACTACGATGCATATTTTTTTTCAATAATATAATATTTTGTAAAATTGAGCGGAACCTTTTCTGCCCGATTAGATGTGTAGCCCGTAAAGCTATGCAAAAAACTAGGTAGGAAGTTTGTTAATTTAAATGCGCAGTAATGCGACAAGTAAATTTTCAATAGAAGATCATAATAATTTTAATAAAACACTTTATACACATAAAATAAAAGTATATGCAAAACTCACCAAAATGATTTTGGACATAAAAACAGTGGATTCCACTGCCAATGTCATCAACAAGGTAGAATCTAGCAACATCAATCTATATTGGGTACATATACTCTTGATAATCATTGTTGTTATCATGTGCGTCACTCTCTTTTACAAAATTTACAAGCTGCATATTAATTGCATGAAAAAAAGGTATATGAGCCGGGGAAATGACCTGGATAAAATATAAGCAGCAAAATAAAAAAAATAAAATAAAATAAAATAAAAACAGCACAAACAACAGTGATTACACATAAATATATTTCATAAATGTTAACACCTAAAATATAAGAAAATGGAATACAATAAAAATGAATAAATAAAAATAAAAAAATATATATTAAATAAAAATGGCTACACTAAAGGCAATTAGAGACACGTATGATAGGGACATTCACTTTAAAGAAAGAATTCTGCAATTAGTTTCAGCAACTTCAGTGAGCATTTATGGTTTAGAAAATTTATATATTGAAACATTTAATTTAGATACTTCTCCACTAATACATTGCACAAGCACCCAAAAGGGAATTGTATTATCCACTATTCCAGGCGTACAAGTTAGATCGGTAGTAGACGAGCACCCAATACTAGGTAGAGCAACAGTAATGACAGTTTTCAAGAAATAATTCATATCCATAATATAATGGAATGGAATTATAGACGAATGAATTATACAAGCTAATAAAAAAAAAAAAAATATAAAAATATTTCAATATATTCTTCTTACAAAGTATGGCTAAACTAAAGGCATGGAATGGAACAAATTGTACGGGGAATTATCAAACATTAAAACTAATTTTGACAGATCATACAAGTCACTAACCCAGAATAGACCTATCCAAAAGAACACGGTTAAGAAGCATGTTGAATTATTAGTAGAGTGCTTTAATGAAGCGCGAATGCTAATACATGATCACAGGGAAAGATTAAATCAAGATCATTGGTCACAGGTATCGAAACTTTTGATACGACTACGATCTAATTTAATATTTGTTAAACAAAAGTTCAGTTTAGAAATATCGGTACCAACCGTTTTAAACACTCCAATAGCAGTTGACACTGCACCTGACCCAGAATCAACAGAAACGAACGAATCGGAGTCAGAAGAGCTTCCCGAAGTAAACCTCAAAATAGAAGATGACGATTTGAATAATCTTACTATTCCGGCTATATACACTGATCTGGACAATTCAACAGATTCAGATACTTCGAGTGTAATAGAAAACAAAATAAGTAACTCCATCACAATGGCACAATCAAATATTGATTTTATTAATACAGCATCCAAGCTTATACCAGTTTTTGATGGTAAGGCTGAAAATTTAACAAGTTTCATTGATGCTTTACAAATAATAGAATCAATAAAAGGCGAGCACGAAGAATTAGCTGTTTCCATAATTAAAACAAAGCTAAAAGGTGTCGCCAAAAATCTAATCGGTAATGAAACAACAATTACTGAAGTGATTTCCAGACTAAGAGGCAACGTCAAAGGCGAAACTGTAGAAGTATTATCAGCGAAGCTGATGAACCTACAGCAGCGCAATAAAACTGCTAACCAATACACACAAGAAATTGAGCAGATGACGAAAGCCTTAGAAGGTGCATATATAACAGATGGTTTACCTTTAGAGCTAGCCAGAAGTTATTCCACGCAACATGCAGTCAAGGCAATGACTAAAAATTGCTCAATTGATAAGGTAAAACTTATCATGCAAGCTGGCACCTTTAGTACTATGAACGATGCCGTTTACAAATTTGTCAATAGTTGCACTGAAGCAAATGGACAGTCAAACACCGTCCTATATTTACCTCCACAGAGGTAATTTTCGTGGTAATCACAATAACTACAACAACAATAACTATAACAACAATTACCAAAATAACAATGGAGGACGAGGCCATTATAGTGGAAACTATAGAGGTGGTAGTAACTCGAACCGAGGCCACAATGGCAATAACCAAAGCAATGTCAGAATAACCCAAAATACTAACCAAAACACATCGGAAAACTCCCAAAGCCCTTTAAATACTCAACAATAAAAGAAGTCAGAGTTCACACCATTAATCTCAGCCAAAATATATTCGTTTCATTTTTCAATGTAGCTACTGGAAAAGAACTTATCTTTTTAATAGACACAGGTGCAGACATTTCCATTTTAAAAGAAACTTCGGATAACTTCCAAAACATCCAAGATGATTACATCATAGACATAAAAGGCATAAGTAAAGAAATAACCAAATCCCAAGGTTTAGTTTCTATGGAGATACAGACAACTAAATACATAATTCCACACGATTTTCATATCGTAAATTCACATTTCCCTATTCCATGCGATGGAATATGAGGCATCGACTTTATTAAAAAATACAACTGTCAATTAGACTTCAAGCCATCTGAAGATTGGCTCATAATTAGACCCAATAATTTAAAATTTCCAATTAATGTACCAATAGCTCATAGTTCTGGCAATAATTCAATACTTCTGCCAGCAAGATCCCAAGTTATTCGGAAAATTGAACTTAATTCAAAAGAAGACAGTGTATTAATTCCAAATCAGGAAATTCAGCATGGTATTTACGTTGCAAATACCATAGCAACATCCAATAATGCCTTCATAAGATTAATAAACACAACAAATACCGACCAAGTAGTCAGTACAGATAACCTAACATATGAATCACTTTCGAACTACGATGTAGTCAACACAAATCCAGACAATAGAAAAAAATCCGTACTATCACAACTTTCAAAAAACTTCCCTCCACAGTTCAAGGCACAGCTTTCTAGCTTATGCACCCAGTATAGCGATATATTCGGATTGGAAACCGAATCAGTAACCACAAATAATTTTTATAAACAGAAACTGAGATTAAAAGATGATGAACCAGCCTATATAAAGAACTATCGAAGCCCACACAGTCAGGTGAACGAAATACAAAAGCAAGTAGGAAAATTAATCTCTGACGGGATTGTCGAACCGTCAGTATCCGAATATAATAGCCCATTGTTACTTGTTCCTAAGAAATCATCCCCTGGGTCAAATGTAAAGAAATGACGATTAGTAATTGACTACCGCCAGATTAATAAAAAATTACTATCTGATAAATTCCCATTACCTAGAATTGATGATATTTTAGATCAACTAGGTCGAGCAAAATACTTTTCATGTCTTGACTTAATGTCAGGATTCCATCAAATTGAACTAGAAAAAGGTTCAAGAGATATAACGTCTTTTTCAACGAGCAACGGCTCATATCGCTTCACGCGATTACCATTCGGATTAAAAATAGCTCCTAATTCGTTTCAGAGGATGATGACTATTGCGTTCTCTGGTCTAGAACCTTCTCAAGCATTCCTTTATATGGATGACTTAATAGTAATTGGTTGTTCCGAAAAACATATGCTTAAGAACTTAACAGATGTTTTTGAGAAATGTAGGAAATACAACCTAAAGTTACATCCAGAAAAATGTTCATTTTTTATGCATGAAGTGACTTTTCTAGGTCATAAATGCACTGATAAAGGAATACTTCCAGATGACAAGAAATACGATGTCATTATGAACTACCCAGTTCCGCACGACGCGGACAGTGCTAGACGTTTCATAGCATTCTGTAACTATTATAGACGTTTTATAAAAAATTTCGCCGACTATTCACGGCACATAACAAGATTATGTAAAAAGAATGTTCCTTTTAAATGGACGGATGAGTGTGAATATGCATTTCAATACTTAAAAACAAAACTTATGGAACCTACCTTGCTACAATATCCAGATTTCACTAAAGAATTCTGTATAATAACAGATGCAAGTAAGTAAGCATGTGGAGCGGTTTTAACTCAAAACCATAATGGTCTCCAACTTCCCATTGCATACGCATCAAGAGCATTTACAACAGGTGAAAGTAACAAATGTACTACTGAGCAGGAATTAGCTGCAATTCATTGGGCGATATTACATTTCAGACCATATATATATGGAAAACATTTCTTAATAAAAACAGACCATAGACCTTTAACATACCTTTTCTCAATGATCAACCCCAGTTCTAAACTGACACGTATGAGGCTCGAACTAGAAGAATACGACTTTACAGTCGAATATTTAAAGGGAAAAGATAATTATGTAGCTGATGCGTTATCAAGGATAACCATCAAAGATCTACAAAATATAACTGGAAATATATTGAAAGTCACTACTAGATATCAAAGTAGACAAAAATTCCGCGCGGAAAATCAAGAACAAGAATTGCCTATGCAATCTCTAAATAAAGCTTCTAAGCCCAACGTATACGACGTCACAAACAATGATGAATTACGTAAAGTAGTGACCTTGCAGATAAAAAATACGTTATGTTTATTTAAACAAGGCAGAAAAATTACTGCAAGATATGATGTTAGCGATTTATATACTAATGGAGTTATTGACTAAGATCAATTTTTCCAAAGGCTTGAAATGCAAGCCGGTATACATAAAATCAGCCAACTCAAAGTGGCACCGTGGGAAAATATCTTTGAACATACTTCAATAGATAATTTCAAATTAATGGGCAATAAAATCTTGAAAACATTAAGAGTAGCGCTACTCAACCCGGTGACCCAAATAACAAATTTAAAAGAAAAAGAAGCAATTTTGTCTACATTTCATGATGATCCAATTCAAGGAGGTCATACTGGCATATCAAAAACTTTGGCCAAAGTAAAAAGACACTATTACTGGAAAAGTATGTCTAAAGATATAACTGAGTACGTAAGAAAATGTAAAAAATGCCAGAAAGCCAAAATAACTAAACACACAAAGACCCCTTTAACAATTACAGACACACCAATAAATGCTTTCGACAGAGTGATAGTGGACACAATTGGTCCACTACCAAAATCAGAAAATGGCAATGAGTATACAGTCACTTTAATATGTGATTTAACTAAGTATTTAGTTGCCATACCTGTTCCGAATAAAAATGCTAATACTGTCGCTAAGCAATATTTGAATCTTTAATCCTGAAGTACGGTCCAATGAAGACGTTCATTACGGACATGGGAACAGAATATAAGAATTCAATTATAGACGATTTGTGCAAATATTTAAATATTGAAAATATTACATCCACAGCACACCACCACCAGACAGTTGGAACAATAGAAAGAAGTCATAGAACTTTCAATGAGTACATAAGATCTTACATATCGGTGGATAAAACTGATTGGGACGTATGGCTTCAATATTTTGTCTTTTGTTTTAACACGACCCCCTCTATGGCACATACTTATTGTCCATATGAGCTAGTATTCGGTAAAACAAGTAATTTACCGAAACATTTTAATAGCACAGACAGTGTAGAAGCACTATATAATATAGATGACTATGCTAAGGAGAGTAAGTATAGATTAGAAGTAGCCTATAAAAGAGCTGAGTTATGTTAGAAGCAAATAAGAATAGAAATAAACTAATATACGATCAATCGTTTTTGACTTTCAAAGTGAACGGTCGTGTTTTTTTTCTGCGCTTCGAATTTTGTATTTTGTTTTCGTTTATTCCCATCGGTGGGTTTTATAAAAACAACATTAAATTTTCTTTCGGTTATTTAAACATAAATTTAAACTCCGTTCGCTTCGCGAGTGCACTTTGTATTGATACTAATAAATTGTTTTAGTTTTTCGTAATTCTTATCTGTGTTTTCTATCCTATTTATATCCACGCTGTTTCTCTTTTGTGCATGCACTTTAACTTATTAACGCTCCCGCTCTCTTGCTCTCTTTGCTTTTGAAAGTTCTAAGCGTGCAGTTTCTGCGCTCTTGCGGTACTTATAACTGCTCGCTTATAAATTTCAATTTCGCTTTCTTGGTACAGTGGTAAATAAATAAAATGAATAATAAAAATTTAGTCTGCTTCTGCAAAAAATGCAGCCTCGTAATCAGGGCTGACCAGTCTAATATGACTTGCTGGCTGTGTGAAAATATGGTGCACACCAAGTGCGCCGGTTTTACTGGCCGGACAAGTGATGACCTTTCAAAGGGGCCCAATTTGCAGTTTTGTTGTGACGCTTGTGTCGAGGTTGCGAACGAGATGAAATCGTTCATGCGCCAAACTAAAGGCGGCCTGATGGGACTGATTAGCTGTTTCGGAGTGGCTAGAGATAGTTTTCGCCGAGCTGATGATCTCCTATCTGCGCTGGACTCGCAGTTTAATAGTCGTAAGCTATTAGAAGAGTCCCCTAAGCGCAAAAAGGCCGCTGGTGGTAAGGAGCAAAAGGGGAACACCCCGCAACCGAAATCAAAAGAACAACAGAGCATTCCGACGGATCAGCAGCTGATTTCAGCAAACCCTCAAATGTTGCTAAGATCAGCAGCTAAAAAAGATTCGGTATCCGAACAATCCGTTACAGAATGCATGCAACCAGGGACTTCTAAGAATTCCGATTTGTCCGTAGTGGTTTCACAATTAGTGGATCCACCTATCTCTCAGAATGTAGTATCACCACCACAAGGGACTACTGAGTCCGGACAACCGGCTCAAGTTGGTTTTGCAGAAACAATGTCTGCTCCACCAAAATCCCTTTTAGTGGTTCCACTAAAGAAACAAATTTTCGTTTCTCGGCTTTCCCCTGATCAAACATCTTCTGATGTATTGTCTTATATACAAGACAAAACTAAAGCCGATTGTAATAGTGTAAAGGTGGAAAAGTTTAAGTTTTCTTATGCTAGAGACATTTCATCTTTCAAGATAACTGTCCCTAACGAGCTTTTTGAAGCCATATGCTCGGGCGACTTTTGGCCAGATAATATGGTTGTAAAAGAGTTCGAGGCTAAGATAAAGAAGAAGGGGCCCGTAGGAGTAAAACTTCCTAGTCGAGGCCAAACCAGTGTGCCAATTTCAAAAAACTAACTTCTAACCTCCTTCTTTCCTATCAGAATGCAAGAGGTTTGCGTAGCAAACTCACTAAATTGTATTCTGATAGCCTTTCCTTTGCATCTCATATTATTGTGTTCACAGAAACCTGGTTAAAGCCGGAGATCTTTAGCTCCGAAGTTTTTCCAGGTAAGTACACAATATATAGGTATGACCGTCCCTCTAGACGGGGAGGTGGAGTCTTAATTGGAGTTGATTCAAACTTCCCGTCTGAGGAGTTATTTTTTGATGAATTCAATACCATTGAATTTATTTGTGTAAAGTTATCGCTTCCTTGTAACTTTATATACATAACTTGCTCTTATATTCCGCCGTTGTCTGAACTTCCTGATTATTTAAATCACCTATCCGTTATTAAGTCCGTTGCAAATAAGCTTTCCGATAGGGATCAGTTGATAGTTCTAGGTGATTTTAATATACCTGGAGTTACTTGGTCCACTGAGGATGGATCGAATGTCTTACTACCTATAGCACAACATGATTTTATTGATGACCTGCTTGACATATCTCTATCTCAAGTAAACCATGTTCGAAATTCATTAGGTCGCCTACTTGATTTGTGTTTTGTAACGAATCCTGAAGGTGTGTTTCTGTCCAGAGTAGCACCACTCACGCAACCTGAAGATCCATATCACCCAACAATCGAACTTTCATTTGATACGGGTAGAGTTATAGAAGAAAAATCAGAAAAATCCAAACGAATACTTTGTTTTCGCAAGGCAGACTTTCTGAGGCTTAATAATTTTATTTCTGGCTTTAATTGGTCTGATCTTTACTTATGCAATAATATGTCCGATGCAGTTAATGTTTTTTATACTGCAATAAACTCATTTTTTAATTCCTGTGTTCCGTGGTACTATCCGTCAACTTCCAATAAATCACCTTGGTTTAGCAAAGAGTTGACACACTTAAGAAATGTAAAGTCCAGACTTTTTAGGAAATATAAAAATACCGGTTCTCAATCTGTTTTTACTAGATATCTAAGTGCTCGGTCAAGATTTACCGTGCTTAATGCTCAGTGTTATAATAGTTACTTAAACCGTTGTAAGGTCCAGTTCTCTCAGGACCCGAAACAGTTTTATAATTTTGTTAACACCAAGCGTAAATCTAATTCTTTTCCTTCCTCGCTGTCGTTCGAAAACATGACGGGAACCACAGATCAGGCAATAGCCGATATATTTGCCCAATTTTTTCAAACGACTTACTCTACTTTAGATTATTCATCTCAGCCTTATTCTTACACCATGCCCAAGTCAAACCTCATATTCTGTCCCACTTTAACAGAAAGCTCTCTTCTCTTGGATCTTCTTCGTATTAAGCCTGTTTATTCGCCAGGGCCCGATGGTATTCCTGGGTGCGTGCTTAGGTATTGCGCTAAGGCCCTGTGCAAACCTCTTCACAAGTTGTTTACCTTATCTCTAGAAACGTCCCAATTCCCAAATATTTGGAAGGAATCATTTGTTATTCCTCTTTTCAAAAAAGGTAACAAGTTAGAAGCCAGTAACTACAGAGGTATTTCTAAGTTGTCAGCTATTCCTAAGCTTTTTGAAAAAATTATTACTCCTCATTTGCAGCACTTTTGCAGATCAATTATTTCTCCGTGTCAACACGGATTTATTAAACGTAGATCCACAATTACAAACCTTCTAGAGCTCACTACATTTGTGATAAAAGGCTTCAATAGTAGTTTTCAAACAGATGTCATTTACACTGACTTTAGTAAAGCATTTGACTCTGTAAATCACTTACTTCTTATTCATAAACTTGACCTTTTAGGTTTTCCAGTTGATCTGCTTAAATGGATTTCAAGTTATCTAAATGGCAGGTCACAAAGGGTCCTTTTTAAAAATTCAATTTCTGAAATTCTCCGTGTTACCTCCGGTGTCCCACAAGGGAGCCATCTGGGTCCGTTACTTTTTACATTATTTATTAACGATCTTCCCTCAATTATAAGTCATTCTCGCGTACTTATGTACGCAGATGATGTTAAGTTGTGCCTGCAGTATAAGGACATTTCCTGCCATTTAGACTTGCAATCCGATCTAGATAATTTTCAAAACTGGTGCCGAGATAATTTACTAAATTTAAACGGCTCCAAGTGCAAGCTGATGACTTTTTATCGGGCCAATCCGATATTCTCGACTTACACGTTAAGTGGCAGCTCTTTGGATAGAATAACTCTTGTAAACGATCTTGGCGTTCTCTTGGACCCTAAACTAAAATTTTCTAACCACATTTCGTCCATGGTTAATAAAGCCAGAGGAGTGCTTGGATTTATTAAAAGGTGGTCAAAAGAATTCGATGATCCTTATTTGACAAAACTTTATTTATTTCGCTAGTCCGTCCGATTCTGGAGTATGGGTCTCCCGTCTGGAGTCCACAATACGGAATACATATTGGTCGTATTGAATCTGTACAAAAAAACTTCCTTCTTTTTGCTTTACGGCGCCTAAACTGGGATGCAAATCTTATCTTACCTTCTTATTCTAGTAGACTTCTTTTGATTAATTTACCATCCCTAGCCAACCGTAGAACGATGCTTGGTACTATCTTTTTTTATAACCTTGATACATGGTGATATTGACTGCCCCGACTTGTTAAGTCGGCTAAACTTTTCTGTGCCAAGTAGATTAACTAGAAATTATATTCCCCTAATTTTAAATCATTGTAGATCTAACTATGCCTTGCATGAGCCTTTCAGAGTATTATGTTCTGACTATAATAGACTTTTTCCTGTAATATCAAATCTTGACTCTCTGCCGCTCCTAAAACGATTAATACTTGCTTCATTGGCACAAGATTGATCTAACTATTACTTTTTTCCCCGGACCTTTACCTTTATTTTCCTATCTCGCGTCTATCCTATCGCGAATCGTGCCGTACGATACACGGCTGCGCCCCTCGGTCGGTTGGGCGGGTAAGTGGGCCGTGGGACTCCGCGCGAAAAAAAAAAAAAAAAAAATAAAGTAAGGGATATAGATATATCAGTAGGTGACCAAGTTTTATTAAAAAACGAGACAGGTCATAAGTTAGATCCTAAATATACAGGTCCGTATAAAGTAACGGAAATAGGAGAAAGAAATAACATTATAATAATGAATAACAAAAACAAAAAACAAAAAGTTCATAAGGATAGATTAAAAACTTTTATTTCATAATTGCATTTAGCATGGCCATGCATAGAAATACTTCTTTCTTAAATAAGAATACTATTATAAATTCCATTCTCTTTATATCAAAAAAAAAAATTAAAAAAAAAAAAAAAAAAAAAATTTTTAATAAAAAAAAAATTATTATTATTCCTTTAAGTAAAATATACCAATAAAATAACTTCATAATATATTACGTTATTTTTCAAAAGGAGGGAGATGTAGTATGCGCATATATTGAATATCTACTGTAAACACACTGTAACACTTTGTTGCAGTGCATTCATAAAGGCCCGGTCAAAAAACCCAAGTGGCCGAACACGAGTCGATCGGCGCGCTCACAGAAAGTGCAAGTGTCAGCATTCTGTTACACGCGCCGGCCGAACTCAAGTGCATGCATATACCCTCGCGCTCCAGCTTAAGAGAGCATAATTTAATACATATAATATATAGGTACATAGCCGTCTCTCTGCCTGCGAGCAGCGCAGCTACGGGACTTAGCCTTAATTAGACTTAAAGAATATTGTAAAAGAACAGAGACATTTTGATCGTTGGAGCGGCACCTTTGCTGCTCCTACTAAATAAAAAACACAAATTGGAACCAAACAGAATGAACTTATTTCAGTTTATTCTTGGCGTATCAAAATGTTAGGGGAATAAATATGAAGCTACACAAGCTTTATGCCGACTCCTCTGCATTCACCGAAGATATTTTGGCTTTTACGGAAACTTGGCTAAAACCAGAGATATCTGACTCTGAAGTTCTGTCAAATAACTTTAATACTTATAGGACCGATCGCTCCTCACGTAGGGGGGGCGGTGTACCACCTGGCTCTGATCTAGTAATTTATGAGCACCATCTGTCCGCAATAAAATCCGTACTATCCCTGCTTTCTAACAGAGACCTTTTGATTGTTTTGGGTGACTTTAATCTACCTGATATTTCTTGGTCTCCTCCCACTGACTCACTTGTCGCTATACCTTTATCCGCCCATGATTTTGTAGATGGCCTTTTAGAATTATCGTTACAGCAAGTAAGCTTTATACGAAATTCTTTAAATAGACAATTAGATCTTGTGTTTGTTTCAGACCCGTCCGAGGTCACGGTATGTAGAATTGACGCTCTTGTTGTACCTGAAGACCGATATCATCCAACAATGGAGTTGACAATTTGCCTCCCCTGCTCTGATACCCTCTCTCCTTTAGTGCCCCCAACTAAAATGAGATGTTTTCGTAAATGTGACTATAATAAACTTAACGATATGATTTCTCATTATAATTGGACAGACTTGTACAATTGTACAGACATTGAAAGTGCCACTGAACTATTCTATATAGCGTTAAATACTTTTTTTAATGAATGCGTTCCTGATAGGTTTCCTTTAAACCTAAACAGGCCTCCTTGGTTTACCAATGCGCTTCAAAGACTTAAAAACCTTAAATCAAATACTTATAAAAAGTATAAAAAATCGGGTAAGCCATCAGATTTTTCGAAATATGTAGTGGCTCGATCGGATTTTAATGTTCTCAACAGTCATTGCTATTCTATGTATCTAAATCGATGTAAATTTGAATTTTCAAATGATCCGAAACAGTTTTTCAGCTTTGTTAATGCCAAGCGTAAGTCATCGGCATTGCCTTCATCGGTACGTCTAAACTCAATGGAGGCATCGACGGATTCTGACATTGCTGATTTATTTGCTGAGTTTTTCCAAACCACTTATAGTTCGACAGCTTGGTCAAATTCTAACTACCCTAATCCCTTAAATAGGGCAAATTGTATTTTTTCCCCTTTAATTACTGAAAACTCTCTCTTAATAGATTTAGAAACAACAACGCCGACTTATTCTCCCGGTCCAGATGGACTTCCTGGATGTGTGCTCAAGTTTTGTGCGTCAACCATTTGTAAACCGATTCTTAAACTTTTTAATTTGTCTATTTCATCATCAGTTTTTCCTACTATCTGGAAGTACTCTTTTACTATTCCACTTCATAAAAAGGGTGCGAAGGCTGATGCCAAGAATTATAGAGGTATTTCCAAATTGTCGGCAATTCCTAAAGCATTTGAACGTATTATCACTTCCCATTTGCAACATTTATGTTCCTCGCTTATATCACCGTGTCAGCATGGTTTTGTTAAGCGAAGATCGATCACCACCAACCTTCTTGAATTGTCATCTATTGTAATAAATGGATTTCAGAAAAAAATGCAGACTGACGTTATATATACAGATTTTAGTAAGGCCTTTGACTCCGTCAACCACTCTCTTCTCTTATTCAAATTAGATCTGCTTGGGTTTCCTGGTAATCTATTAACTTGGATTTCAAGTTACTTGAATGGTAGGACTCAGAGGGTTATATTCAAGAATTCTGTTTCAAAATTGATCTACGTGACATCTGGAGTCCCTCAGGGAAGTCATCTGGGCCCTTTGCTGTTTACTTTGTTTATCAACGATCTTCCCTCTATCATAACACATTCTCGTGTTCTAATGTATGCTGATGATGTTAAGCTTTGTTTATCATATAATGATATAGCGTCGGGATTTAACTTACAGTCAGATATTGATTGTTTTCATGAATGGTGTGAGTAAAACCTTTAAAAGTTGAACTACCTTAAATGCAACGTCATGACTTTTTATAGGGGTACTCCTACGTTTATTAGTTATTTTCTTGAAAATACGTCACTCGACCGTATATATTCAGTTAACGATTTAGGTGTTCTTCTTGACCCTAAACTTAAATTTGACTGTCACATAATGTCCACTGTTAATAAAGCCATGAGTGTTCTTGGCTTTATAAAGCGTTGGTCAAAAGAATTTGATGACCCTTATACGACCAAATTATTATTTACCTCCCTTGTCCGTCCTATTTTGGAATATGGTTCGTCGGTTTGGAGTCCACAATATCAAGTGCACATTGACCGTATTGAGTCGGTACAAAAAAAATTTCTTCTTTTTGCCCTTCGTAGTTTGAACTGGGATCAAAACGTAAGGCTACCTTCCTACCAGAGTAGATTACTGTTGCTTAATTTACCTACACTTGTAAATCGTAGAAAAATGCTTGGTACTATTTTTATACCCTTGCAGAGGGTATTATAATTTCAGTCAAAAGTTTGCAACGCAGTGAAGGAGACATTTCCGACCCTATAAAGTATATATATTCTTGATCAGGATCACCTCCTGAGTTGATATAGCCATGTCCGTCTGTCCGTCTGTCCGTCCGTCCGTCCGTTTCTACGCAAACTAGTCCCTCAGTTTTAAAGATATCTGCTTGAAACTTTCCCAAAAGTTGTCTTTCTATTGCAGGTAGTATATAAGTCGGAACCAGCCGGATCGGCCGACTATATCCTATAGCTGCCATATAACTGAACGATCGGAAAGGCCATAACTTTGGTATTTTTAAAGTTAGGAAGTTAGAATTTTTTATGGGTTTTATATTTGGCCAACCCAATCCGACGTACCAAATTTCATAAGGATCGGCCGACTATATCCTATAGCTGCCATGTAACTGATTGATCGGAAATGCCATAACTTTGGTGTTTGTAAAGTTAGGAAGTTGGAAATTTCTATGGGTTTTATTTTTGGCCAATCAATCCGACCTTTTAAGTTTCAAAAGGATCGGCCGACTATATCCTATAGCTGCCATATAACTGAACGATTGGAAATGCCATTACTTTGTGTTTTTAACGTTAGGAAGTTGGGATTTTTTATGAGTATTAAGAATGCATCATATGAATAATTTTGAAGAATATAATTTACAGAATATTCTGCAAGGGTATTTCAACTTCGGCTCCGCCCGAAGTTAGCTTTCCTTTCTTGTTATGCATAATCTTATAAGAGGTGATATTGATTCTGCAGAACTTGTAAACCGCCTAACTTTCAATGTTCCTGTTAGACTAACACGAAATTATATCCCTCTAAATTTGCCACGATGTTCATCAAATTTTTGTCTGCACGAGCCCTTTCGCGTTCTATGTAATACTTATAACAACCTTTATCATCTAATCTGCATTTCCACTTCTATCCCGTTACTAAAAACTAATATTTTAACTCATTTGCTTTTCTCTTAATTGTGCCTTTTATTTTCACTTGTGTCTTGTCTCTATTTAATTTATGTATTTTCCTCGCGAACTCGCATTTTTTGCCCAAATTGATAATAGGGCCCGCGCGTAACAAGCACGTGCTTGGTGTCGTTGGGCCACTTGTATGTACTGCTCGTAGTGCATCAACGTCCATCAGATATAGATATAGATATAGAATCCACAAAGACCTAAAAATGATTTTAATTATTTTGGGGATTTGGTTATAGGGAAATTTTGTATTTCCTCTATTTTTAGAGGATTTGGTATTATACCGGTTGTTGTTATAATGTGTTGAATCTTGAGATTAGCTGCTCGTAATTTTTCAATACCTTTTCTCCAATGAAGTGGGGTACCCGATCATATCGTCCATGTAGACCAAACAATCCTTGTAGTTTAAATCTTCCAAAAGATTGTTCATGCACTTTTGTTCATGCATCCAAAAGGCATTCGAGTATATTTGTAATAACCATTTTTGGTGGATCTGTCTTTGTAATAGAATTTTCATCCATTTGTATTTGGTGAAAACCTTTTGCGAGGTCAATAGTGGTAAAATATTGACATCTACCAAGTCTGTCCAATATTTCATCCAAGACCGGGATAGGGTATTTGCCATATACCGTAATTTCATTTAAGTTACGATAGTCAATTACGATAAGGAACTTTTTTATTCCTGATGCATCACTTTTCTTGGGTACTATCCAAATAGCAATAAGGGGAATTCGACTTTCGAATTATACCCTGTTTAATCATATCCTTTATTTGCGAATCGACTTCTTGGTCGTAAGCTTGAGGATATTTGTTATTTTTTTTTTGTAAACCGGTTGCTTTTTTTTGTATGACATGCTTGTAGTACTAATGAAAGTCAAATTGTAACTTTCTTTGTACTGTATGTCGCTAATTTCTTATAACATTTTCTTTAGATTATCTTTTTCTTTGTCATAAAGATGTTCTAATCTAAACTTATTGGTTTCATTCAAGTCATTATGTGGGTCTCGACCTATGTGTCAGACTCCCGTATTTAAAAATAAAAAAAAAAGTTTGATACAAAATTTTGGTTTTTCTGTGACTTTCTTAACAAAACATTTGCCGGCCTTGCCTTCGGTTGGCAGGCCGGCTGCTCGGTAAACTTTCTTTTTCTTTATTTTCTTAGTTCCTTACGCAAGTACAATGTCAGATTCTGGTAAAGTTCTCAAAAAAAATGTCTTCCAATTTCAAGCCATCTCGATTCCATTTATTCAGACACCTCACCTGTCCCGACTATGACCATTTTTACCCCCAAGTGGATTAGTGAGAATGCTGCCGATGAAGAACGCTTTACTCAGGTAAATAACCTGAGGAAAAGACGAAATCTTGACATACTCGGACGTAGTAATATAAATAAATCATCGCTGTCAAACCCTGTTGGCGACCATAAACGTTCTCAAGCTGACCATACAAACACATTCTTCAAGTCAAGAAGACTCTACCTACTTAGGAAAGAACAATAGCTTTGCTATTTTGTTAGACGATGATGATGATGATACAATGACTTCCACTCATAATAATGATTCAGTCAGCACCTCTAAAATTGGTCATGGATTGTCTGAGCCTGTTGAAGCTAACTTGCATTCGGTGTCCCCACGCAATGCCTCTTCTCAAGCCAAAACCAAGAAACGTGATCCCCGTCCTCCACCCTTCCTTTTGAGGGGAATAACTGATTTTAGGCAACTAATTGCCTTACTATCTTCTGTGACCAATGGTTTTCGCCTCAAGACAACTGGTAAATCTTCCTGTAGGGTTACTGTGGATGACGGCAATGTTTACCATGTAGTCTAGAAACTTTTCAAGGATAATGGAATTCCTGTCAGCACTTTTCAGTTTAAAAATAAACGAGCCTTTCGAGTCCTCATCAAGGGACTTCACGCTTCCACTGAAATTGCCGAAATTACTGCGAAACTTAAAGCTCTGGGACTCAGCCCCCCTGGTGGAAATGGGAAGGCGAATCGGGATATATTCTTTGTTAAACTGCAACCAGCTAGAAACAACAAAAATGTATATGATATCCAAATAATTAACCACCAGGTGGTTAAAGTGGAACCGCAGCTTCAGAGAAAGGGTCCTTTAAGATGTTTCCGATGTCAAGAATTTGGACATTCTAAAAATTTTTGCTCACACTTGCCAAAGTGTGCCAGATGTGCTGGTGACCATGAGACAAAAGACAAGGAGAGGTGCTTGGCCATAAATGAGGAACAACTAATCATAGTGCGTCTTCCCGTCGATGTCCTGCCTATTTAGAGGCTATTGAAAGACGTAAGCCCACTTGTTCTGTAGAGCTTAGACCCACTCAAAAACGTACTTTAAAGCCTGCCATGCCCCCGGCTCAAAATGCTTGGTTTACTAGGCGTCTTTCTGCATCCCCAAGTCAGACTTTGCCAGCGGCTAATTCACATCCAAGTGAAAAGACCTCTTTGATTGAACAACCTACTCAGGACAGGCTTCTGGAATTTTTTAATGGATTAAGGAAGCAACAAGAGGCTGCTGCGATAGCCCAAGCGGCTGCAATTGATAAGTTGTTGTTACGCTTTGATCAACTGATGTCAGTAATGACGACCACAATACAATTGTTACAGAGCGTGATTTCTAAGCACGCCAATCTATCAGGGTCAACGCATTGCGATGACTAATTACGGTATAAATATCGTTATTTAGAACGCCAACAACTTAGTTGGCAAATCACCCGAGATTGAGCACCTCCTCCAGGAACGCAATATTGATCTCAGAGACACATTTTACCAGCCGTTCATTCTTCCACATTAATGGATATGCTGTTCACTCTGCCAACCACCCTGATGATCGACATCGTGGTGGTGCTGCTATCATCGTCAAATCCTGTTTAGATTATCAACTAAGCGCCACAATATCGGAGCCTAACCTGCAAGCAGTTGCCATAAGTTTGGTCACTGGGTTTAACAGAATTTCATTTGGTGCTGTCTACTGTCCACCTGGTCAGCGCCTTTCTTGGACGACGGGGGAATATCTGCGTCTGTTTGGCTCTGTAGGTAGCCACTTTCTCATTGGAGGGGATTGGAATGCGCACCACAGTTTCTGGGGGTGCAGGCGATCACTCAGGCGATGACTCAAATATGCAGATTTTAGCTAGATAGATATCCCGACGGCCATTGATTTTGCAGTGTACAAAGGCATCCCGTGAAACCACCTTACAATCTCAGAGTGCCCGGTACTTTCCTCTGATCATATTCCGCTCCTGATATATTTTTGCGTGGCTGCCTATACGATCGTCACCAAATCCAGGCTTCTTCCCCGGGGTTCGGATCTAAAAAGATTCAGTGCGCTACTAACTGCTCTGACTCAGGAACAACCTTCTCTTCTTTCTGTGGACGACGTATATAACGGCCGGGATCAGTCGACTATATCCTATAGCCTCCATATAAGTGATTGATCGGAAATGTCATAACCGACTATATCCTATAGCTGCCATATAACTGATTGATCGGAAATGCCATAAGTTTGGTGTTTTTAAAGTTAGGAAGTTGGGCTTTTTTATGAGTATTATGAATGCATTATATGAATTATTTTTGAGAATATAATTTACAGAATATTCTGCAAGGGTATAGCTTTCCTTTCTTGTTTTTATTATAATTTGCCTTATATTGGCCTTGAGATGTACTACCCTGCTGCTTATATTGATTTGGATAATTATTATTCTGCTGTCTCTATTGGTTTTGGAACTTGTAATTTTGTTGTTTATTAATATTATTGGTATTTTGTTGGGATTGATAACATCTTTTATATTGGCTTTGACTTTGTGTATTCTATGTTCGATCTGAATGAAATTTTTCATAACAATCTTCTTGTTACGCTACACATTTTAATTTACTAGCATTAGTAAATATCATACCTAGCCAATGACATAAAAGGTATATTTGGCATTTTTTTCATAATTACATCTTTAACTGTATATTTATTTTTATATAAAATTGTACTTGCAGCGTTATTTTCGAATGCTAATTTATGTCATATTATAAAAGATTTGGACTCAATGTCCTCAACGAACTTACGTATAAACCCGGGAAAGGGGGTGTTATACAGCCGTCTTAGTCTTTGCAGGACGCCTGGTACTCATTGGTGAGAGCGTTCCTTTAATCCGTCCAGCATCTGGTTATTGATTGTTGAGATATCCTCTGGGCATCTCCGTGAAGCTGCATTTCGATCGCCTGGCGTATACATGTTGTAGGGTATAGCTCCAGAATGAAATCTATGTTCCTAATGAACGGGCTATGTTTAAGTGTGTTGCCTCCAAATTGCGATTTTACACAGATATACTCCGCGTGTATTCTTATAATATATGTATACTATACGCGCTCTTTGCATGGGCATTAGTTCCTGCTCTCGCGACAGACGAGATTACATACCTATATGTATACTCAGAGTGTATAGGTATGCGAGAACGCTGCATGCTATACGCAGTGTTAATAGAATTAATAAAAATATTGTTGTAGTGCTTTTATATACTATAGTGTTACTATATTTTGTATACATTATTACAACTGCTGCTCGTCATCACGTAAGTAAATTATTATTTTATTTGGTAAATTTTGTTACGTACATGATACGTACATAAACAAATGCAACACGTTATTACATAAAATTATCTAAAACAAGAAAGGAAAGCTAACTTCGTGCGGAGCCGAAGTTGAAATACCCTTGCAGAATATTCTGTAAATTATATTCTCCAAACTTATTCATATGATGCATTCTTAACACTCATAAAAATCCCAACTTCCTAACTTTAAAAACACCAAAGTTATGGCATTTCCACTCGTTCAGTTATATGGCAGCTATAGAATATAGTCGGCCGATCCTTATGAAATTTGGTATGTCGGATTGATTGGTCAAAAATTAAATCCATAGAAAATCCAAACTTCCTAACCTTACAACCACCAAAGTTATGGTATTTCCGATCGTTCAGTTATATGGCAGCTATAGGATATAGTCGGCCGATCCTTATGAAATTTGGTAAGTCGGATTGATTGGCCAAATATAAAACCCATAGAAAATCTCAACTTCCTAACTTTACAAATACCAAACTTATGGCATTTCCGATCGTTCAGTTATATGGCAGCTATAGGATATAGTCGGCCGATCCCGGCCGTTCCGACTTATATACTGCGTGCAAAGGAAAGAAGGATGTGTGCAAAGTTTCAATTCGATATCTTTAAAACTGAGAGACTAGTTCGCGTAGAAACAGACAGACGGACAGACAGACGGACAGACAGACGGACAGACAGACGGACAGACGGACAGACGGACATGCTTATATCAACTCAGGAGGTGATCCTGATCAAGAATATATATACTTTATAGTGTCGGAGATGTCTCCTTCAATGCGTTGCACACTTTTGACCAAAATTATAATACCCTCTGCAAGGGTATAAAAAGAGAAACACGTGGGGTACATATATGTTTACAATAGTGTACAATACTATTTCAATACTCATTTCAGCTAAGAATTAAAAATTATCGGAAAGCCGGAAAAGTAGGAAAACCTGAAAAATCGAAAATATACTCATTTTATTAGAAAATTTCACTAGGGACGTTATATGGTCGGAAAATCGCTAACAATTATGGGAAAGCCGGAAAATTAGGAAAACCCGAAAAATCGAAAATATACTCAATTTAGTAGAGAATTTCACTAGGGACGTGATTTGACGGTCGGAAAATCGTTAACAATTATGAAAAACCCGGAAAAGAAGGAAAACCTGAAAAAATATATATGCTACGATTATAGCTTTAAACATAAGAAGTTTTCACTTCAAAAAAATTTACATTTTTATTTTTGATTATAGATTTGTGTTGAAAATGGATGCGGATGATTCAAATGATGCTCAATGATGGCGAAAAAAAAACATTTTCCATTAGTTTCGGTTTTGGCTATGACGATTCACAAGTCTCAGGGAGGTACTTTTGATGCTATTGTTTATGAGTGCAGTCGTTCTCACTCAAGAGAATTGGTTTACGTAGCCATATCAAGAGTAACTAATATAGAAGGTTTGTTCTTACTAACTAAAGAAGATACAGGAGCGAGCTGGAAATTTCATCCGGGCAGAATAGGAAACGCAGCGACTGATGTTTCAACCACAAGCAAAAACCAAAAGAGATATACAACTCATCGAGATGATTTATCCATCGAACTGAAACGATTACATGACAATAACTTACAAACTGTTACTAAAACATTTATTGATTTCCTTTCTCCTAAAAAGGGATATCTATTTTTTCATTCAATTATCAAAGCTTACGACGACATGTACATGACCTATCAGTTGATGCTCTTGTTGAGAAAATGAGTGTGTTAATATTATCAGAAACTCATGTGAGTAACGAAGAAACCATTGACATTCCAAATTTCAACTTTATAGCAAGTTTCAAAAGAGACAATCGTCCAGCAGGTGGGGTGGCTATTTATCATCGGTCCAATGATACTAAGGCCACATTTTCTACAGATCATATGGAAGTGCATGCGAGATATACCAGTATGTTCGAATATTGGTGATATATTTATTTCCCAATGCCATTCTAATGGACAAACAATAAAAATGGCTGCCGTTTATATTTTACCAAAATAGTCTTTACAAGGAATACGAAAGTTCTTGTATTCAAATTTATTCATTTATTCTAAAGCTGCTTCCGCACTATTTATGATGAAAATTAATAGAAGATTTTATCATTACCCTGTTATTTTGAGTGGAGATTTCAACATAAACTTTGCAGATGTCAAAAATCAATCATTAATTTAATTTTTATATGAAGAATTTGATTTAACGATGTCCAATGATCGCAATCTTAGCACAACAAAGTACAAAACTACTACTGATGATGAAGATATATAAATAGATTTAAATCAAAATTGTTTATTTCATACTTTAGTTACCATAGACCTATTGTTTCAGTTTTAGAATTTGATGAAAATCTTGATAATAATGATGAAAATGCTGATAATGATGATGTAATAGTTGTTGAAATTATGGATGAGAATTGATAAATTTTGTATTTACTATTGCTTTGATAAACTTGATTTTTTATGTACAATTTCTCATGTCGCGAGCGCACCTAAAAATGCTCACCCAAAAAAGTGACCAACGCGCCATAAGTTCAACATTTCACTTCTGCCAGCACTCCCGGAGTGCAACCCCCCTTGTTATTTTTTAGTACTCCCTTGTGTTGTGATTTAAGGCACTAACTTTTACAATAACTTGTATATTTCGGACGTTGATGCAATATGATCAGCGCAAACAAGTGGCCCTTACGACCCCAAGTAGTGCGCGAAGCCCGATTCCCCAATGGGCGTAAAAACGTAAGTCGCGATAAGTGAATTAGGAAAATATAGAAGCGGACGAGACTAATACTAATACAAATTTTGTGCTAAGTAAGATAAGATGAATGCTCTTTGGCTTGGCAAAGAGTCGGTAGTAGAAATAACATGGTATAGTCTATTATAGTCGTTACACAGTACTCTAAACGGTTCATGCATATCATAGTTAGATCTATAAATATTTAAAGAAAGAGGAACATATTTCCTGGTAATTCTATTAGGCACGGAGAAGCTTATGAGACTCAGTAACTCGGGACTCTCCACATCCCCGTGAATAAGTTTATAAAAAAAAGTTGTGCCAAGTTCTACGGTTTAATAAGGATGGTAGATTAATTATGTAGTATGTTAAGTTCCCAGTCCAACAAGTTCAAGACTTTAACTCGGGTACGCGTCTCGCAAGTATTGCGATTCGATAGTGAGAAATTTAAGTAAAGACACCCGCCAAAGCTTGAACCGAGCAGCTGAAGTGGAAAAACTTAGAGTCGTCCCGACCGCTAGAGTGAGCGCAAATTTTTTCTTTGTATTATCTCTGGCAATAAACCCAATCACTTGCGCCTATCGTGAGCATCATTAACCTGCAACCACAGTGATCCCCATGGGAAAACATCCACTGAAATTTTAAAAAATAATAGAGCGAATCCTAGTTTTTTATAGATACTACTTTAATTATACCCGTTACTCGTAGAGTAAAAGGGTATATTGTATTCGTGCAAAAGTATGTAACAGGTGGAAGGAAGCGTTTCCGACCCTATAAAGTATATATATTCTTGTTCAGGATCACTAGCCGAGTCGATCTAGCCATGTCCGTCTGTCTGTCTGTCCGTCTGTCCGTCTGTCTGTCCATATGAACGCTGAGATCTCGGAAACTATAAAAGCTAGAAGATTGGCATTTTGCAAATAGATTTTAGGAGTTCCTACGCAGCGCAAGTTTGTTTCAAAATGGTGCCACGCCCCCTCTGACGCCCACAAGCCACAAGCTGTGGCCACAGTTTTGATGCTATTATGAAAATTTTAATTGATATATATTTGTTTCGTCAATACCTATCGATCGGCCTAATAAAAGTTTGCCACGCCCACTCTAACGCCCAAAAACCCATTAAACGCTTAAACCTGGCTAGCGCCTACATTTCCGCCTTTCATGGCCCGTAGCGCCATCTAACGGATGACTTTGGAACAGCTGGCCAAGGTGCTAATTCGAGCGGCGAAAAACATACAAGAAGGCATATTTATATTAAGTTGTTTAGCTGAGTAACGGGTATCTAATCGTCGAGGCACTCGACTATAGCGTTCTCTCTTGTTTAAATAACAATTTTAAGCGTCTCAAGAATCGAAAAAAAAAAATTGCAAGAAAGTTTCTTTTAAAATCGTATTCAAAACATCAACTGTTCTTAAATTTACTTTTACCCTATGGTGCAAAACGCCATAAGTTTTTTTGTCAGCACACCTGCGTCGAGAGGTCGATCTTTCGTCGATGGAAAAGTTGCCGTGAGTTTGAAAACTAATTGTTTATTTCCTATATCCACTTTTTTTTTGAAAACTAAACAGGAATTTTATTTGAATGGCCAATATAATAAAACATGAGTCCCGGATCTAATAAAGCATTAAATTAACGAGCGAAGAAAAAATATTATCTAACAAATATTAAGTACTTACAAAAAAAAAAAATTAACTTCAGTTTAATTTTGAATTTAATCTAAATATTTTATTAATCCTAACTAAATTAAAACAAACAAATCAAGTTAATAGCTCACCCTGAAACAAATGGAAATTCTAACCTGTAAGACAACCGCCCCTATCTTACAAAAACGTTACATATATATTCATATAATTAAGATTATCTACCAATACCATTGTTTAAACATTATTACTATTTTTATACCTATTACTTTATTATGAGTTACTATTACTGAACTATTATTAATTATGTTTTCTTTCCCTGAATTTATTATAAAATTGGAAGTTTAAATCCAAAATTTAGTGAACTCAGTTGAATTTCTCACGGTCGTAGGGAACAGAAGGGGTCACCAGAGCCATGCTCTTGCGGCAGGTGATCATAGGCAGGGTGGGCAACATGGGAGCACAATAACATCCGTGCCTTCGCTGGGTTAAGATTTCTCTCTTTCTTTTCTTGAGCCTTTAAATTCTATTTTTTTCGAATTTATTTATATTTCTTCCGGATTATTTAACTAACTTATAATTTTGCCGCAAGCACGCTCAATTCTTAGTCTGTTAATAATAATGTGTAGACAGTGTCAGGGTCTGTATAAAGCAATAACAACACCCCCAAAGACGTCGAGTTAGTGCCGGACTCTATAGCGTGCCGCAAGTAGAGATCCCTCGATTCAAAATGCTTTAGTCGAACGTTACACGCTACAGATATAATTTATTATTATTAATAGGAAAAAGTGTCGCTCAACGTGTAGGGGCCTTACTGAGTAATTTTTATTTATTAAGACTCACTGGTAAATAAATTATATTTCTTTAAAACTTTATTTCATATTTTTTCTTAAAAAAATTTTTTTTTATGATTTTATTTATTTATTATGAATGCATTATATGAATTATTTTTGAGAATATAATTTACAGAATATTCTGCAAGGGTATAGCTTTCCTTTCTTGTTTTTATTATAATTTAGCTTATATTGGCCTTGAGATGTACTACCCTGCTGCTTATATTGATTGGGATTATTATTATTATTATTCTGCTGTCTCTATTGGTTTTGGAACTTGTAATTTTGTTGTTTATTAATATTATTGGTATTTCTCTCTTTCTTTTCTTGAGCCTTTAAATTCTATTTGTTTCGAATTTATTTATATTTCTTCCGGATTATTTAACTAACTTATAATTTTGCCGCAAGCACGCTCAATTCTTAGTCTGTTAATAATAATGTGTAGACAGTGTCAGGGTCTATATAAAGCAATAACAACACCCCAAAGACGTCGAGTTAGTGCCGGACTCTATAGCGTGCCGCAAGTAGAGATCCCTCGATTCAAAATGCTTTAGTCGAACGTTACACGCTACAGATATAATTTATTATTATTAATAAGAAAAAGTGGCGCTCAACGTGTAGGGGCCTTACTGAGTAATTTTTATTCATTAAGACTCACTGGTAAATAAATTCAATTTCTTTAAAACTTTATTTCCTATTTTTCTCAAAAATTTTTTTTTTATTTTTTTTATATTTTGGAAAACATGCTAAGTGAATATAAGTATTCAAAACTGTCCGGAATAATAAACTAACTAAAGAATTTTCCTAAATTTAGCAGAGATGATGAGGAGTCTATAAGTCTGAGGAAAACAGAAAATCCAAAAATCAACTTAGGTCTTCTGTCCCAGCTTAAAAATACTAACTATACTCTGTAAATTAAAGATAGACATTAATTTAACTGTTCGGAAAATACTGGCATCACTTGAAAGCAGTGTCATATCCACAAATAATTAGTGGCAATCTTGGATTTATCATTTTTCTGAAGTATTATATTCCTTTTTCATAGGCTGGAATACATGCGACTATGTTTTGAACAGGTCGCTGTCCGCTGTCCGAAATAAGAAATTAACTACTTCCCTCCTTTTGTGTTTTGGAAAAGGTTTTTTTATAAAGCCTAAACAATCTTTTCTTTCTGTAATTTTTATAATTTCCGAGAAACTTCAAAAACACCCACGACTCGTGGGACATCTAGCAAGGAGTTCAGTTAATATCTTTTCCGTATATATTTTTTGGGCTTACAATTTTGTTTATGGAAATAAGTTAATATCTTTTCTGTATATTTTTTTTTTGGGTTAACAATTTTGTTTATAACAAGAAAGGAAAGCTAACTTCGGGCAGAGCCGAAGTTGATATACCCTTGCAGAATACTCTGTGAATTATATTCTCCAAAATTATTCATATGATGCATTCTTAATACTCATAAAAAATCACAACTTCCTAACTTTAAAAACACCAAAGTTATGGCATTTCCAATCGTTCAGTTATATGGCAGCTATAGGATATAGTCGGCCGATCCTTATGAAGTTTGGTAGGTCGGATTGATAGGTCAAAAATAGAACCCATAGAAAATCCGAACTTCCTAACTTAACAAACACCAAAGTTATGGCATTTCCAATCGTTCAGTTATATGGCAGCTATAGGATATAGTCGGCCGATCCTTATGAAATTTGATATGTCGGACTGATTGCCCAAAAATAAAACCCATAGAAAATCCCAACTTCCTAACTTTACAAACACCAAAGTTATGGCATTTCTGATCAATCAGTTATATGACAGCTATAGGATATAGCCGTTCCGACATATATACTGCGCGCAAAGGAAAGAAGGGTGTGTGCAAAGTTTGAACTCGATCGCTTTAAAACTGAGAGACTAGTTTGCGTAGAAACAGACAGACGGACAGACGGACATGGCTATATCAACTCAGGAGGTGATCCTGATCAAGAATATATATACTTTATAGGGTCGGAGATGTCTCCTTCACTGCGTTGCACACTTTTGACCAAAATTATAATACCCTCTGCAAGGGTATAAAAACAAGTTAAATCTTTTCCGTATATACTTTTTTTTGGTTTCACAATTTTTGTTTATAGAAACATAAACACTCTTACTTGGTTAAAACTTTGGTTGAAGTTGGTTAGCGTTGGCGTAAGATTTTTTTTTGAAATTGTCCTAAGAATATTTTTCAACTGTGTGCATTATGGGTGTGGACCGATCTCCGAATAAGGGGGCAGAAGGTGGCCCAGCTACAATTTGTCCGATATGTAAATCCGATATGACCGTCGTCGAAATTTTCATAACCTTGTGCCAACATGAATTTCACAGGAAGTGCATAGAAGCGCATTTTAAGAAAAGCGCACAATGTCCAGTATGCAAATCAGCTTGTAGGCCTGCAGTCGGTAAGCCACTTGATAATTCAGGGCTACAAACTCGCAGTCGATCAAAAAGTAAGCAGCCTTTAGAGAGTAGTGATAAATCAGCAATGGATGAGGGACCTTCCACATCAGGAGTTAATACAAATTCCAGTAATAATACGGCAGGCTTTATAACCGCTAACGCTATGACTTTACTTGCCATGGAGCGAAGACTACTCTCTACCCTGTCGGAAAAAGTGACAGAATTGATTCAAAGTTCATTGACAGACAGTATAACAAGAGCTTTGGCGTCACAAATTAGTAGCAATGGTAACATTCAACAACCTGCTGCTCGAGGCATAGAAAGTATGAATATTCAGTCCGATTTAACGAATGAACCACTGGAAAATTCCCGGCTTCTTACGGTCTCTCCTGGTTCTCAAAGAAGCACCACGTCTGTCTTGCTGAACCGACCGGATAAAGTTGTGCATATACTTAATGGATGGAAAATAAAATATTCTGGAGTCGGGGTGTCTGTCGACAATTTTATATACAGAGTAGAGACACTCACGAAGGAAACGTTAGAAGGAAATTTCACGGTACTTTGTAAAAATGCAAGCGTGCTTTTTGAAGGGAAAGCCAACGAATTCTATTGGCGATATCACAAAGCACACGGCGAAGTTGTCTGGGATGCATTTTGTGCAGCCTTACGTCAACAGTTTAGACCAAGTAGGGATGATGGGGATATAGAGGAACTGATAAGGAATACTAAGCAAAAGCCAAATGAAAATTTCGATTGCTTTTAGGATATATCAGGACTAGTTGATCAGCTAGAAGTTCCATGGACGCCGCATAAATTAGTACGGGTCCTTAAGAACAACCTACGTCCCGAAATTAGACATGAACTGTTAAATATCGAGATTAAATCAGTTCCGGAATTAAGAAAGATTTGTCGTCGACGTGAAGACTTTTTGGCCGATATTAAACGATATTCGGGATACGTTCGAGGCCCTCTATTCAAGTGGGAAGTCTCCGAGCTCAATAAAGAACAAGAAGTCTTGGAAACAGAAATAGAATCCGAAAATGAGGTAGATATCGAGGCTTTTTCTCTGTTATGTTGGAACTGTCGTAAGGAAGGGCACCGATATCAGGATTGTGTATCTGAGAGACGTATCTTTTGTTACGGCTGTGGAACGGCCAACACATACAAACCGAATTGTAGTAAGTGTTCAAAAAACTACAAAACCGGCATGACGAAGTCGCCATTCAGACAGAGATGACCGACGAATGACCGAATAGATGACGCAGCCACAGTTATGTCACTCACCTTACCTGACGAACAAAAATTATCTGCTAGTCCTTTGCTACACAGCAAAATCCCAGAATTAAAAACCGTGGCTATCACGACCAGTGACCACAAACCTGAATTGGAACAGCTTAAATCTCGTAGTTCGAAGCGAATAAAAGAATTTTGGAAGAATGTTAAGGAATGTAAACTCGGTGTGGCGTACCTCAGCTCTCTTTCTGAAAGGCCTAAAGATCCTCGCCCATTCTTGCCAATTCGTCTTCTAAATCGTACCGTTTATGGATTATTAGATTTTGGCGCAGCGATTAGTTGTGTTGGAGGACAGTTAGCTTGTGAAGTATTAGACAAGTACAATTATACAAAGTTAAAAGCTAATGCATATACTGCAGATGGAAGATCTCAACAGATTATTACAACGGACGATTAAAATTGAATGATGAATATAGTAACGTCAAAAGGCCATTAACGATTTATATAATACCCTCACTGAAGCAAAATTTGTATTTGGGAATAGATTTCTGGAGGTTGTACGATCTGCTTCCAAAATGCTTGAATTTTCCGAGCTAGAGTCTAGCGATAGTAACGGAAAGGTCGAAACCGATCAACATGATTTGTCCGAGGCTGAAAGAGCCAAGCTAATAAACGTAATCAATTGTTTTCCCTCTTTTACTCAAGAAGGTCTCGGCAAGACCAATTTAATTGTGCATTCGATCGATGTGGGTATGGCTAAACCAATCAAACAACGTAATTTCCCTGTCTCTCCCGCAGTGCAATGCCACGAGTACAATGTCGCGGTTGATGGACAAGGTCGTCCCGGCTCATCTCAGGAACGAGGTGTTCATTTACTTGGACGATTTATTGGTAATTTCTGCTAGTTTTGAAAGGCATCTCGAAGTACTTACAGAGGTAGCTCTGCACATAAGGCGTGCCGGTTTGACAATCAACATTGGCAAAAGTCACTTCTGCATGCTGCGTGTGCGCTATTTAGGCCATATAATAGGTGACGGTGGAATACGCACCGACCCTGAAAAGGTGACTGCTATCACGAATTTTCCGCTACCCAGGACTTTGCGCAGCTTGAGAAGTTTTATGGGTTTGTGTGGGTGGTATCGCAAGTTTGTTCCAAATTTTGCATCTGTTTCCGCTCCTCTGACTGAATTTGATGACTACGAAACGGAGGTTTAGTTTGACTGATGAGGCCATTAAAGCTTTTAAACAGTTAAAATGGTGTCTTAGTGAGGCTCCGGTCTTATGAAGCCCCGATTTTTCTAAACCATTTGCGATACATTGCGATGCAAGTAAAACCGGTGTAAGTGCAGTTTTAGTACAAGTCTCTGAGGAAGGAGACGAGCGTCCGATTGCGTTCATTTCGAAGAAATTGAACAAGAATGCCTAGCAGCGATTGTAGCTCTTAAAAATTTTAGGGCCTATGTGGAAGGGCATAAATTTAAAATCATAACCGACCACGCATTATTGAAATGGTTAATGTCTAATCATGACCTAAATTCTCGCTTAGCTCGATGGGCGTTAGCGTTGCAAAGGTATAATTTCGATATTGAGCATCGTAAGGGATCCCTTAAACATAGTTCCCGATTCACTGTCTCGCGTTAATGAGGATACAGTAGCCGCCTTAGACTTGCGTGAAGGGTTGCTCGTTGATCCTAGTTCGGAACATTTTAAGTCCGCTGGGTACGTTGATCTTGTAGAGAAAGTAGCGGCAAACCAAGCTAGTTTTCCCGATCTTAAGACCGACAGCGGTTATGTTTATCGGAAAGCCGAACACTAGACAGGAGAGCAAGTTCACGATGAGTGTGCATGGAAGCTCTGGATACCGAGAGAATTAGTGCCCGAAATCCTTTCGCGAGCGCATGATAGCCCTTTGTCGTCACACTGTGGCATACACAAAACGATTGAGAGAGTGAGGCGATACTATTTCTGGCCTGGCCTTGTGTCGGATATAAAGACTTATATAAATGGTGTGTAAAACCACAAAGGCTCCAAATTTCGTACTGCGTCCTCCCTTAGAAAAAGCCTCTGAAAGTCAGCGATATTTTCAACGTCTTTTTATTGACTTTCTTGGACCTTATCCTAGGTCAAGAAGTGGAAACATTGGTATTTTTATCGATTTAGATAATTTTTCCAAGTATGTGTTTCTAAAAGCAGTTCGAAAGATTAATACTAGTGTCGTTATAAAATACCTTGATGGGGAGTTGTTTATGGCGTATGAAGCTCCGGAAACGGTGTTGTCTGATAACGGTTCGCAATTTCGCTCCCATGCTTTTGAGAAGCTTATGCAACAGGACGCTGTTACTCACACACTGACTGCAGTGCATTTGTCCCAGGCCAACGCGTCTGAGCGCGTTAATCGCTCTGTAATCTTCGCAATTAGAGATCATTTGCGTCCTGATCATTAGGACTGGGACGAGTATCTAAATAGGATATGTTGTGCTTTAAGATCATCGGTTCATGCTAGTATAGGCACCACGCCTTGTAGCGGCGACTGAAGCAACGATTCTTTTTTTTTTAGTTCGACCCAGAAAAAATATTCTTTAGCTGTTTGTTTGAGCTTAGCTTAGTTTCAGACCGTAAATATTAGTAAGCCCAGCTCACTTTGTATTTTTTTTGAGAATGCCAACAGATCAGGGCTGGCATGATCAGCTATACCAGAGGAGCGCTGGAAAGCTTTATTATCACCATGGCGTGATTACCGGCTGCGATGCATTTCCGCTGGCAGCCTAGGCCAACATTTCCCGGTTCTGTTCTGTTTCTTTTCAATCGAGCAGTTGCGGTGCGCACATGCACTAAAAAATTAAGTTCCTAGTCCAACAAGTATTCGATGGTCATTTCTTTAAAAGTTTTTATGATTTTTGTTTTGGGAAAGTAATTTATTATTTCGACATCATTTGAGTCTCCTCTTATAAATTCTAATTGTCTGTTTTAATAATTAAGTGGTCTTTCTGTTATTGAAATGTAGCTTTGGTTATCTTCTGGTGCACTATGCACTGTAGCTACTGTTGTTATTGTATTTGAATTACTGGAAGTCTTACCTAAATAAGCTTCCTCTATTCTTATTCTAGATAAGGCGTCTGTCACTTGGTTTTCTTTACCGGGCAAATATTTTATTTCATAATCAAACTCATTTAGTTTGATTTTCCAGCGCTGTAATTTCATATTTGGTTCTTTTATATTATTAAGCCATACTAGAGGCCTGTGATCACTTAGGATCAGAAATTTTCTTCCAAAAAGATAGGACCTGAAATATTTGGTATCCCAGAGAATAGCTAAAAGTTATTCTTCTAATGCCGAATAATTGATTTCAGGTTTATTAAGAGTTCTGCTGGCATAGCAGATTGGTTTATGATTTTGTGATAATAATACATACATAATACATATTTCTCCAATAAAGTGGAGTACACGATAATATCGTCCATGTAGACCAAACAATCCTTGTAGATTAAATCTTCTAAAAGAGTGTTCATGCATCTGTGAAAGGTAGCAGGAACATTTTTTAAATCAAAAGGCATTCGAGTATATTCGAAATGAACATTTTTGGTGGAAATATCTTTGTAATAGAATTTTCATCCATTTGTATTTGATGAAAACCTTTTGCGAGGTCAATAGTGGTAAAATATTAACATCTATCAAGTCTGTCCAATATTTCATCCATGACCGGGGTAGGGTATTTGCCATCTACCGTAATTTCATTTAAATTACGACAGTCAATTACGATACGGAACCTTTTTATTCATGATGCATCACTTTTCTTGGGTACTATCCAAATAGGTGAGCAATAAGGGGAATTCGACTTTCGAATTATACCGTTTTATCATATCCTTCATTTGCGAATCGACTTCTCGGTCGTAAGCTTGAGGATATTTGTTATTGTTTTTTTTGTAAACCGCTTGCACTTTTTTGTATCACATGATTGTAGTACTAGTTAAAGTCAAATTATCAATCTCTTTAGATTATCTTTTCCCTCGTCATAAAGATGTTCTAATCTAAACTTATTGGTTTCTTGGAAGTCATTATGTATCCCAAAATAAAATGATGAATCTGTTGTAAATAGGGGATCGCAGCAATCAATTTCTGCTTCTCCTTGTTTATATTCGAAATCGTTATAATTAACTGTTATTGATTTATAATTAATAATTGCATTACATGCTTCGAGATATTCTCTTCCTATGATCATATCATATCTATCGGAAAAATTATGGACCCAAAATGTTTGTTTGGTCGGAAAAATCTAACTTGCGTGGTATGACACGGCTTCATTTATGGTATGAACTTTATGGTATGAACTTTAAGAGGTGTATTTTTGGTCGTAAATTAAAGTAAATTTCTTTAATTAAATTAATAGAAGAGCCTGTGTCTACAGCACATCGGAACTCTTGATCATTCATGATAATTCGTATGTAGGGGTTTCTACTTCCTGTTCTGTGTCCGAGGCTTGCTGATGAAAATTTTCTGTGTCCATTTTCATACTTTTGCGATTTCTTTTTATTGGTCGATTGGGCGCATTAGCCCCATTTCGTTGTGATTGATAATCCTACCCTGACTATATTTTAAACCTTGTTGAAATTCTTGTTTTGTTGCTTGATATATTGGATGGTTTTCATATAAAGGTTCGTTGTTATTATACCCTCTCAGAGGATATTATAATTTTGGTCAAAAGTGTGCAACGCAGTGAAGCAGACATCTATAAAGTATATACATTCTTGATCAGGATCGCGTCCTGAGTTGATATAAGCATGTCCGCATGTCCGTCTGTCTGTTTCTACGCGAACTAGTCTCTCAGGTGCACACACCCTTCGTTCCTTTGCACGCAATATATAACGGCCGGGATCAGTCGACTATATCCTATAGCCGCCATATAACTGATTGATCGGAAATGCCATAACTTTGGTGTTTGTAAAGTTAGGAAGTTGGGACTTTCTATGGTTTTATTTTTAACCAATCAATCCGACCTGCGAAATTTCAAAAGGATCGGACGACTATATCCTCAACGAACTTACGTATACACCCGGGAAAGGGGGTGTTATACAGCCGTCTTACGTCTTTGCAGGACGTCTGGGTTTTGTACTCATTGGAGAGAGTGTTCCTTAAATCCATCCAGCATCTGGTTGTTGATGGTTGAGATATGCATAGTGTTGCATTTCATGTTGGAATCGGCTGGAAGAAAAAGGAAGGAGGTATTCGTTTTTGGTATCGATAAAGTTTGGTGGGTGGTGGGTTGCCCCTACTGAAGTGGCGCCCCTTCTGCTGATGCCCTTGGCTATCTAGCTATTTAAAATAGCCCGGTTCGCTCTGGGTATGGCTAGGATGGCCTTGGATTCGCCCAATGACCCACTTTTGGGAGAGGGAAATGGAATATGGTGTGATGAGCATGACATTGCGTAAGTCAGGTATAGGGTTTAGTTTCTGCCAGACATCGAAGCCATGTCGACGTGATTTTTCTATTTGTTATCTTAAAATAGCCCAAGAAAAAGTCCACCGAGGACCCTAGTACATAGGTCCCCGGCAATTAATTCGATTTTCTTCGATTTTCCTCTCGGAGGAAGGGCAGCAAAAACACCTCGTGGTAGTGATCAGCCACCAATAGCCGCAGGCAGCAGCGACAGCCACCGGCAGCAGCAACAGCAACAGGCAGCAGCAACCGCCGCAGCCAGCAGCAACAGCCGCCGGCAGCAGCAACATCCACCGGCAGCAGCAACAGCCGAAGGCAGCGATAGCCAGCCAGGTGGACTAGCAACCGCCGCCAGCAGTTAGGTTATTTAACCACAACAAAATTCCACGTTACCTCGGTGAGTCCATTCCGGGCACGTAGAACCCGATCAGCGCTGCGTCGCGACCCTGACTGTGCTCCTTCACCACGCGGCCTCTCCCACGTCGCGATCCACAGTGGCCAAACCAAGGCGTGGTACCGATCTCCGCACCACACCTGCAAAAACACAAATAGTTAGTCATTTAAGAAAATTAAATTTGTAAATTGTACTTACCATCGTTGTAAATTGATGCGGATTTACCTGCGTCCTTCCATTCTCGCCCCTCGTTAAACCCAGCTATTTGGTCGCGGGAATCCCTAAAAGTGAGGGAGACCCTTAGGTCTATAGGCACTTTTCCTTATATATATTTATACATACGCACGTCCCTTCTTATCCCTCGGAGCTTCCCGGGATTAGGTGACCCGAAATGGTGCAGTAGACCCAACCAACCCTGCGCGAAGATTTGGTTCCGCGGTGACCGTAGCTAGTTTCCCGACCTTGTCGGTACTACCGCTGTGACCCCTTAGTATTATTTTCAAATTGCTGGTGCGCTTAGGGTCACGCATATAAAGAAGCATCCTTACCTGAAATGAATATAAGTTGTAAATATTAAATCGTAAGAGGCAAGTTGAAAATGATGGAGTAAGTTATTTACCTGTTGGGGGAGATGGGCCGGTCGTAGACCGCCTGGCAGTGATTCCGGCCGCTAACGATGGGTGGTGCCTCCCTCGGGCACCACAGAAAGGGAGGGTGCGCTGTGGCAGCCACATCTGATGCCACTTTTCCGTCGTATTGGTCCCGATTTGTTTGTTGTTTCGTTTGTTTACGTTTAGGTTATTAGAGATGTTAGTATTTGTAGAGCGAGACGTCGATAGTCATCGATATTTAATGTTGTGGGGCTGTAGGGACATTGGGGGTACTCCGCCCTAAGGATTCCGAAGCTAGCCGGGGCCGTCCCAGGAAGAACAATATGCAGTTCCATAACAATAGGCATCTCCGTCAAGCTGCATTTCGATCGCCTGGCGATGTCTCTTACCACTGGTGGGGCAGAACTAAGGTTTTTTATTTTTTAGTACTTCCTTGTGTTATGATTTAAGGCACTAATGCCCTCTTCCCACAGAGCTCCATCCACCATCCACCAACGGATGGTCCATAAGGTTTTGCCGTTCCGAAAATTCCCAGTTAGTTCCCCATCCAAATTTGACGGACTTTTTTATGCGATAGTTAGGCGATGTTTTTTTGGTGCAACTCTGAGTTCTTCTTCTTGACAGTGGAAATTGGAACATTCACTAGGAAAATTTAAAAAAATAATGGCTGGTAACTTTTGAACAGGAAGGCGCCAATTCAAAAAATGCTGTTTATACTTGTAATAATTAATTAATTACTGCTCCATCCGTGTGGCAGCATTAGGTGTTGCTCCACTCTTTCCTAGGCGCATAGGTATGCTCAACATTGAGCAGAACATTTAAAATGAAATAAAATATAAAATTATAATAAAACAAAAAACAAACATTTATATATAATGAACTTGATTTGTTACCATTTAGACAATATTGGGCAATAGCTGTTCATATTTTGTCTGCAGGCTGGCAAAAATCTGCAGACGTATTAGTTCGTTTTGATTGTTCGCGTAGATCACTTGCAGTCTGTTACCAAGTATCATTTATAACGCTGTTGTGCTCATTTTAAATGTTGTGCAAAATGCAACGGGCTAAAATGATGAGCCACAGCTGTTCAGATCAGCTGTTATCGGATGGTGGATGGTGGATGTGCTCTGTGGGAATCGGAGTTTCACATTTGTCAAAAATCGCAACCGTTTCAGACGGATGGACTCTATGGGAAGAGGGCATAACTTTTACAATACCTTATATATTTCGGACGTTGATGCAATATGATCAGCGCAAACAAGTGGCCCTTACGACACGGAGCCCTATTCCCTAATGGGCGTTAAAACGAGATCGCGAGAAGTGAAAAAGGATAATATAGAAGCGGACAGACTAAGTTAGAAATACGTACGAGACTAATACTAATTTTGTGCTAATTAAGATTAAATTAATGCTTTTACTCTTGGCAAAGAGTCGGTAGTAGAAATAACATGGTATAGTCTATTATTGTCGTTACACAGTACTCTAAACGGTTCATGCATATCATAGTTGGATCTACAAATATTTAAAGAAAGAGGAACATAGTTCCTGGTAATTCTATTAGGCACGGAGAAGTTTATGCGAACCAGTAACTCGGGACTCTCCGCATCCCCGTGAATAAGTTTATAAATAAAAGTTGTGCCTAGCATCGTTCTACGGTTTAATAAGGATGGATTATTAATTAAAAGAAGTTCTTGAGTAGGATGGTAAAAAAAGGCTTTTATTCCAGTTAAGGCCCCGTAGAGCAAATAATAAAAACTTCTTTTGCACAGACTCTATCCGGTCTATATGTACACCATACAGAGGACTCCAAACTGCTGAACAGTACTCCAGGATTGGACGGACTAGTGAAATGAACAGAGTCTTTGTAACATAGGGATCATCGAATTCCTTTGACCACCTTTTAATAAATCCGAGTACTCCCCTGGCTTTATTTACCATAGAAGTAATATGGTCACAAGACTTAAGTTTTGGGTCAAAAAGGACGCCAAGGTCATCAACATGCGTGATTCTAGACAACGCACAGCCACCCAGCGTATACGTGGCATATTGTGGGTTCACCCTAAAAATGTCATTACATTAAACTTAGCGCTTTTTAAATTAAAAAGATTTTCACAACACCATGTTTAAAAAGCATTTAGGTCCGATTATATAATATGTCTGAACTGCAAAAATTTGGTTATATTGCAGGCATAACTTGACGTCATCTGCGTACATAAGGACACGCGACTTTGTTAAGACTAGAGGGAGATCGTTTATGAATAAAGTAAATAGAAGTGGGCCAGGGTGGCTTCCTTGTGGGACGCCTGAAGTAACTCGGATCAAATTAGAGATAGAGTTTTTGAAGAGGACTCGTTAAATTAGATATCTTAAATTCTATGTTAGAAGATCACATGGAAACCCTAATAAGTCTAGTTTTTATACAAGAAGCGAGTGATTTACTGAATCAAACGCATTACTAAAATCAGTGTAAACTAATTCAGTCTGCATGTTCTTTCTGAAGCCATTTAATAAACAAGAAAGGAAAGCTAACTTCGGGCGGAGCCGAAGTTGATATACCCTTGCAGAATACTCTGTAAATTATATTCTCCAAAATTATTCATATGATGCATTCTTAATACTCATAAAAAATCCGAACTTCCTAACTTTAACAACAACAAAGTTATGGCATTTCCAATCGTTCAGTTATATGGCAGCTATAGGATATAGTCGGCCGATCCTTATGAAATTTGATAGGTCGGATTGATTGGCCAAAAATAAAATCCATAGAAAATCCCAACTTCCTAACTTTACAAACACCAAAGTTATGGCATTTCCGATCAATCAGTTATATGGCAGCTATAGGATATAGTCGAACGATCCTTATGAAATTTGGTAGGTCGGATTGATTGGCCAAAAATAAAATCCATAGAAAATCCCAACTTCCTAACTTAACAAACACCAAAGTTATGGCATTTTCGATCAATCAGTTATATGGCAGCTATAGGATATAGTCGGCCGATCCTTATGAAATTTGGTGGGTCGGATTGATTGGCCAAATATAAAACCCATAGAAAATCCCAACTTTCTAACTTTACAAACACCAAAGTTATGGCATTTCCGATCAATCAGTTATATGGCAGCTATAGGATATAGTCGGCCGATCCTTATGAAATTTGGTAGGTCGGATTGATTGGCCAAATATAAAACCCATAGAAAATCCCAACTTTCTAACTTTACAAACACCAAAGTTATGGCATTTCCGATCAATCAGTTATGAAATTGATCCTTATGAAATTTGGTAGGTCGGATTGATTGGCCAAATATAAAACCCATAGAAAATCCCAACTTCCTAAATTTACAAACACGAAAGTTATGGCATTTCCGATCAATCAGTTATATGGCAGCTATAGGATATAGTCGGCCGATCCCGGCCGTTCCGACTTATATACTGCGTGCAAAGGAAAGAAGGGTGTGTGCAAAGTTTCAATCCGATAGCTTTAAAACTGAGAGACTAGTTTGCGTAGAAACAGACAGACGGACAGACGGACAGACGGACATGGCTATATCAACTCAGGAGGTGATCCTGATCAAGAATATATATACTTTATAGGGTCGGAGATGTCTCCTTCACTGCGTTGCACACTTTTGACCAAAATTATAATACCCTCTGCAAGGGTATAAAAAGGCGTTAGCTCCAAGAGGTCGTAGATCTTCGCCTTATAAATCCATGTTGACATGGAGATATAATTGATATACAAAGATGTTGCAAGTGGTGTGTAATAACATTTTCGAAAATCCTTGGGATGGCGGATTATTTGGATATGCCTCTATAATTACTTGTGTTCGATTTATTTCCATTCTTATGAAGGTGAATAACAAATGACTCCTTCCAAATAAGTGGGAAATGAGAAGTTTTCAAAGACAAGGTAAACCATTTGTGCAGAAGTCTACACAGAGTTTCAGCACAGTATTTAAGCACGCAGCCTGGATCTCCGTCGGGACCCGGTGAATAGACTGGTTTAACTTTAAGGAGATCCAAGAGAAGGGAGCTTTCGCTTAACCTCGGATAACCTTGGATATGGCATTTAAATAAGACGGATTTGGACGGGATGAAACAGAATATGTTGTCTGAAAAAACTGGGCAAATAGATCGGCAATTGCCTGGTCAGTATTTGCCGTACAATTTTTAAATGATAGCGATGGTGGGTAACAGGCTGATTTATGTTTAGTGTTAACAAAATTATAAAACTGTTTTGGATATTGTGAAAATTGGACCCTACAACCAAGCGTTAAGCACGGTAAAATTTGACCGGAACATGTAGGAATGGAATGGAAAATATATTACGCTTTTCGTAGTAAAAAAGTATTCGATTATTAATTGTTTTGCGTATTCGATGGTCATTTCTTTAAAAGTTTTTATGATTTTTGTTTTGGGAAAGTAATTTATTATTTCGACATCATTTGAGTCTCCTCTTATAAATTCTAATTGTCTGTTTTAATAATTAAGTGGTCTTTCTGTTATTGAAATGTAGCTTTGGTTATCTTCTGGTGCACTATGCACTGTAGCTACGGTTGTTATTGTATTTGAATTACTGGAAGTCTTACCTAAATAAGCTTCCTCTATTCTTATTCTAGATAAGGCGTCTGTCACTTGGTTTTCTTTACCGGGCAAATATTTTATTTCATAATCAAACTCATTTAGTTTGATTTTCCAGCGCTGTAATTTCATATTTGGTTCTTTTATATTATTAAGCCATACTAGAGGCCTGTGATCACTTAGGATCAGAAATTTTCTTCCAAAAAGATAGGACCTGAAATATTTGGTATCCCAGAGAATAGCTAAAAGTTCTTCTTCTAATGACGAACAATTGATTTCATGTTTATTAAGAATTCTGCTGGCATAGCAGATTGGTTTATGATTTTGTGATAATAATACATACATAATACATATTTCTCCAATAAAGTGGAGTACACGATAATATCGTCCATGTAGACCAAACAATCCTTGTAGATTAAATCTTCTAAAAGAGTGTTCATGCATCTGTGAAAGGTAGCAGGAACATTTTTTAATTCAAAAGGCATTCGAGTATATTCGAAATGACCATTTTTGGTGGAAATAGCTTTGTAATAGAATTTTCATCCATTTGTATTTGGTGAAAACCTTTTGCGAGGTCAATAGTGGTAAAATATTAACATCTATCAAGTCTGTCCAATATTTCATCCATGACCGGGGTAGGGTATTTGCCATCTACCGTAATTTCATTTAAATTACGACAGTCAATTACGATACGGAACCTTTTTATTCATGATGCATCACTTTTCTTGGGTACTATCCAAATAGGTGAGCAATAAGGGGAATTCGACTTTCGAATTATACCCTGTTTTATCATATCCTTCATTTGCGAATCGACTTCTCGGTCGTAAGCTTGAGGATATTTGTTATTGTTTTTTTTGTAAACCGCTTGCACTTTTTTGTATGACATGATTGTAGTACTAGTTAAAGTCAAATTATCAATCTCTTTAGATTATCTTTTCCCTCGTCATAAAGATGTTCTAATCTAAACTTATTGGTTTCCTGGAAGTCATTATGTATTCCAAAATAAAATGATGAATCTGTTGTAAATAGGGGATCGCAGCAATCAATTTCTGCTTCTCCTTGTTTATATTCGAAATCGTTATAATCATATCTCATTCCGAATTGATAACCGTTTAAATTAACTGTTATTGATTTATAATTAATAATTGCATTACATGCTTCGAGATATTCTCTTCCTATGATCATATCATATCTATCGGAAAAATTATGGACCCAAAATGTTTGTTTGGTCGGAAAAATCTAACTTGCGTGGTATGACACGGCTTCATTTATGGTATGAACTTTATGGTATGAACTTTAAGAGGTGTATTTTTGGTCGTAAATTAAAGTAAATTTCTTTAATTAAATTAATAGAAGAGCCTGTGTCTACAGCACATCGGAACTCTTGATCATTCATGATAATTCGTATGTAGGGGTTTCTACTTCCTGTTCTGTGTCCGAGGCTTGCTGATGAAAATTTTCTGTTTCCATTTTCATACTTTTGCGATTTCTTTTTATTGGTCGATTGGGCGCATTAGCCCCATTTCGTTGTGATTGATAATCCTACCCTGACTATATTTTAAACCTTGTTGAAATTCTTGTTTTGTTGCTTGATATATTGGATGGTTTTCATATAAAGGTTCGTTGTTATTATACCCTCTCAGAGGATATTATAATTTTGGTCAAAAGTGTGCAACGCAGTGAAGCAGACATCTATAAAGTATATACATTCTTGATCAGGATCGCGTCCTGAGTTGATATAAGCATGTCCGCATGTCCGTCTGTCCGTCTGTCCGTCTGTCTGTTTCTACGCGAACTAGTCTCTCAGGTTTAAAGATATCAAATTGAAACTTTGCACACACCCTTCGTTCCTTTGCACGCAATATATAACGGCCGGGATCAGTCGACTATATCCTATATGATTGATCGGAAATGCCATAACTTTGGTGTTTGTAAAGTTAGGAAGTTGGGACTTTCTATGGTTTTATTTTTAACCAATCAATCCGACCTGCGAAATTTCAAAAGGATCGGACGACTATATCCTCAACGAACTTACGTATACACCCGGGAAAGGGGGTGTTATACAGCCGTCTTACGTCTTTGCAGGACGTCTGGGTTTTGTACTCATTGGAGAGAGTGTTCCTTAAATCCATCCAGCATCTGGTTGTTGATGGTTGAGATATGCATAGTGTTGCATTTCATGTTGGAATCGGCTGGAAGAAAAAGGAAGGAGGTATTCGTTTTTGGTATCGATAAAGTTTGGTGGGTGGTGGGTTGCCCCTACTGAAGTGGCGCCCCTTCTGCTGATGCCCTTGGCTATCTAGCTATTTAAAATAGCCCGGTTCGCTCTGGGTATGGCTAGGATGGCCTTGGATTCGCCCAATGACCCACTTTTGGGAGAGGGAAATGGAATATGGTGTGATGAGCATGACATTGCGTAAGTCAGGTATAGGGTTTAGTTTCTGCCAGACATCGAAGCCATGTCGACGTGATTTTTCTATTTGTTATCTTAAAATAGCCCAAGAAAAAGTCCACCGAGGACCCTAGTACATAGGTCCCCGGCAATTAATTCGATTTTCTTCGATTTTCCTCTCGGAGGAAGGGCAGCAAAAACACCTCGTGGTAGTGATCAGCCACCAATAGCCGCAGGCAGCAGCGACAGCCACCGGCAGCAGCAACAGCAACAGGCAGCAGCAACCGCCGCAGCCAGCAGCAACAGCCGCCGGCAGCAGCAACATCCACCGGCAGCAGCAACAGCCGAAGGCAGCGATAGCCAGCCAGGTCGACTAGCAACCGCCGCCAGCAGTTAGGTTATTTAACCACAACAAAATTCCACGTTACCTCGGTGAGTCCATTCCGGGCACGTAGAACCCGATCAGCGCTGCGTCGCGACCCTGACTGTGCTCCTTCACCACGCGGCCTCTCCCACGTCGCGATCCACAGTGGCCAAACCAAGGCGTGGTACCGATCTCCGCACCACACCTGCAAAAACACAAATAGTTAGTCATTTAAGAAAATTAAATTTGTAAATTGTACTTACCATCGTTGTAAATTGATGCGGATTTACCTGCGTCCTTCCATTCTCGCCCCTCGTTAAACCCAGCTATTTGGTCGCGGGAATCCCTAAAAGTGAGGGAGACCCTTAGGTCTATAGGCACTTTTCCTTATATATATTTATACATACGCACGTCCCTTCTTATCCCTCGGAGCTTCCCGGGATTAGGTGACCCGAAATGGTGCAGTAGACCCAACCAACCCTGCGCGAAGATTTGGTTCCGCGGTGACCGTAGCTAGTTTCCCGACCTTGTCGGTACTACCGCTGTGACCCCTTAGTATTATTTTCAAAATGCTGGTGCGCTTAGGGTCACGCATATAAAGAAGCATCCTTACCTGAAATGAATATAAGTTGTAAATATTAAATCGTAAGAGGCAAGTTGAAAATGATGGAGTAAGTTATTTACCTGTTGGGGGAGATGGGCCGGTCGTAGACCGCCTGGCAGTGATTCCGGCCGCTAACGATGGGTGGTGCCTCCCTCGGGCACCACAGAAAGGGAGGGTGCGCTGTGGCAGCCACATCTGATGCCACTTTTCCGTCGTATTGGTCCCGATTTGTTTGTTGTTTCGTTTGTTTACGTTTAGGTTATTAGAGATGTTAGTATTTGTAGAGCGAGACGTCGATAGTCATCGATATTTAATGTTGTGGGGCTGTAGGGACATTGGGGGTACTCCGCCCTAAGGATTCCGAAGCTAGCCGGGGCCGTCCCAGGAAGAACAATATGCAGTTCCATAACAATAGGCATCTCCGTCAAGCTGCATTTCGATCGCCTGGCGATGTCTCTTACCACTGGTGGGGCAGAACTAAGGTTTTTTATTTTTTAGTACTTCCTTGTGTTATGATTTAAGGCACTAATGCCCTCTTCCCACAGAGCTCCATCCACCATCCACCAACGGATGGTCCATAAGGTTTTGCCGTTCCGAAAATTCCCAGTTAGTTCCCCATCCAAATTTGACGGACTTTTTTATGCGATAGTTAGGCGATGTTTTTTTTGGTGCAACTCTGAGTTCTTCTTCTTGACAGTGGAAATTGGAACATTCACTAGGAAAATTTAAAAAAATAATGGCTGGTAACTTTTGAACAGGAAGGCGCCAATTCAAAAAATGCTGTTTATACTTGTAATAATTAATTAATTACTGCTCCATCCGTGTGGCAGCATTAGGTGTTGCTCCACTCTTTCCTAGGCGCATAGGTATGCTCAACATTGAGCAGAACATTTAAAATGAAATAAAATATAAAATTATAATAAAACAAAAAACAAACATTTATATATAATGAACTTGATTTGTTACCATTTAGACAATATTGGGCAATAGCTGTTCATATTTTGTCTGCAGGCTGGCAAAAATCTGCAGACGTATTAGTTCGTTTTGATTGTTCGCGTAGATCACTTGCAGTCTGTTACCAAGTATCATTTATAACGCTGTTGTGCTCATTTTAAATGTTGTGCAAAATGCAACGGGCTAAAATGATGAGCCACAGCTGTTCAGATCAGCTGTTATCGGATGGTGGATGGTGGATGTGCTCTGTGGGAATCGGAGTTTCACATTTGTCAAAAATCGCAACCGTTTCAGACGGATGGACTCTATGGGAAGAGGGCATAACTTTTACAATACCTTATATATTTCGGACGTTGATGCAATATGATCAGCGCAAACAAGTGGCCCTTACGACACGGAGCCCTATTCCCTAATGGGCGTTAAAACGAGATCGCGAGAAGTGAAAAAGGATAATATAGAAGCGGACAGACTAAGTTAGAAATACGTACGAGACTAATACTAATTTTGTGCTAATTAAGATTAAATTAATGCTTTTACTCTTGGCAAAGAGTCGGTAGTAGAAATAACATGGTATAGTCTATTATAGTCGTTACACAGTACTCTAAACGGTTCATGCATATCATAGTTGGATCTACAAATATTTAAAGAAAGAGGAACATAGTTCCTGGTAATTCTATTAGGCACGGAGAAGTTTATGCGACCCAGTAACTCGGGACTCTCCGCATCCCCGTGAATAAGTTTATAAATAAAAGTTGTGCCTAGCATCGTTCTACGGTTTAATAAGGATGGTAGATTAATTAAAAGAAGTTCTTGAGTAGGATGGTAAAAAAAGGCTTTTATTCCAGTTAAGGCCCCGTAGAGCAAATAATAAAAACTTCTTTTGCACAGACTCTATCCGGTCTATATGTACACCATACAGAGGACTCCAAACTGCTGAACAGTACTCCAGGATTGGACGGACTAGTGAAATGAACAGAGTCTTTGTAACATAGGGATCATCGAATTCCTTTGACCACCTTTTAATAAATCCGAGTACTCCCCTGGCTTTATTTACCATAGAAGTAATATGGTCACAAGACTTAAGTTTTGGGTCAAAAAGGACGCCAAGGTCATCAACATGCGTGATTCTAGACAACGCACAGCCACCCAGCGTATACGTGGCATATTGTGGGTTCACCCTAAAAAATGTCATTACATTAAACTTAGCGCTTTTTAAATTAAAAAGATTTTCACAACACCATGTTTAAAAAGCATTTAGGTCCGATTATATAATATGTCTGAACTGCAAAAATTTGGTTATATTGCAGGCATAACTTGACGTCATCTGCGTACATAAGGACACGCGACTTTGTTAAGACTAGAGGGAGATCGTTTATGAATAAAGTAAAAAGAAGTGGGCCAGGGTGGCTTCCTTGTGGGACGCCTGAAGTAACTCGGATCAAATTAGAGATAGAGTTTTTGAAGAGGACTCGTTAAATTAGATATCTTAAATTCTATGTTAGAAGATCACATGGAAACCCTAATAAGTCTAGTTTTTATACAAGAAGCGAGTGATTTACTGAATCAAACGCATTACTAAAATCAGTGTAAACTAATTCAGTCTGCATGTTCTTTCTGAAGCCATTTAATAAAAAAGGCGTTAGCTCCAAGAGGTCGTAGATCTTCGCCTTATAAATCCATGTTGACATGGAGATATATTTGATATACAAAGATGTTGCAAGTGGTGTGTAATAACATTTTCGAAAATCTTTGGGATGGCGGATTATTTGGATATGCCTCTATAATTACTTGTGTTCGATTTATTTCCATTCTTATGAAGGTGAATAACAAATGACTCCTTCCAAATAAGTGGGAAATGAGAAGTTTTCAAAGACAAGGTAAACCATTTGTGCAGAAGTCTACACAGAGTTTCAGCACAGTATTTAAGCACGCAGCCTGGATCTCCGTCGGGACCCGGTGAATAGACTGGTTTAACTTTAAGGAGATCCAAGAGAAGGGAGCTTTCGCTTAACCTCGGATAACCTTGGATATGGCATTTAAATAAGACGGATTTGGACGGGATGAAACAGAATATGTTGTCTGAAAAAACTGGGCAAATAGATCGGCAATTGCCTGGTCAGTATTTGCCGTACAATTTTTAAATGATAGCGATGGTGGGTAACAGGCTGATTTATGTTTAGTGTTAACAAAATTATAAAACTGTTTTGGATATTGTGAAAATTGGACCCTACAACCAAGCGTTAAGCACGGTAAAATTTGACCGAGCCCTTTGGTATCGAGAGAAGGCACATTGTAAACTGCATATTGTAAATTTATTGAAAAGTCTGGACTTAACATTTTTAGGTGTAGCAACTCCTTATTAAAGCCTAGTACTCTGATCAACAAACGAGTATGCTAGCGTAAACACTTTAATCTTTCCAGTGTGACCAAAATTTTGAGAGTTCATCAGAATTAAGCGTGCTACGGTCGTAGTTTCACTCAGCTGGGTTTGTTGACAAGCAGTTAAAATTCAAACATCGTATTTGCGGGAAAGAGCTTTTAAAAGTTATTATCAAACACCTTGGCAAGACAAGTCTGCCGCTGTACAAAGAAATTAAAAACAATACAATTTAAATTTAACAGTTGTTTTTTTAATTTACTGATAATTATTTGCTAATTTGAAGTTCATAGCTGCAGTTTTATTATGTCTTTTCGTAAATTTTTGACCTCTGACAAGAGGCATCCCAGATAGTATTAATGTTATTTTGTCCTCACATGTAAGCTCCTGCAATCAAATTTTGCGGGTTTTTTGAGTTTTTCCCTCCATTTTTTAAAATGTTCAGTGAGAAGCGCACGACAAAAGATTAAATTTTTTATTCTTTTCGCTAGGGTTCACCCAAAGTTCATTTCAGCAGACTGGCAACGCTATGGAATTATCTGGTATTTTTTTCGTCGATCTGCGGACCGACGTGAAAAAAAGGCCCGACGAAAAGTGAACGCCAGCTGTTTGCCTCTCGCTCTCTCATGACTGCCATACGGTTTTCGTCGATCTGAGTACTAGGCTTAAACCATGGAGGTTTATTTGAAATTGACGGATAGTATAACGGAACACACAGATAAAAGAAGAAGTTCAATGCATTATAAAAGATATTACCGGCCTCAGCCATGTTAGTGCATGAATAAAATTCGGACCAGTCATAGCCGAATATGAAAGTATTTAAAAGATGAAAGTTTGCCTTACGAAAGCAGCGGACTCGTATCTCCGACTTTTCTGTTTTTTTATTCAGCTCTGTTCTTGCATCTACGGTCAGCTAGAGTTCCTAGAGTTGGATGATAAGGATCTTCCAGTTGTGTAAGTGGTGATGTTCTTAATAGACAAACGGCTTCTGGATTTGAAATAAAACACAAGTCCAGTAAACTTCCTTAGGAGTTTTTAACATGGTTCACTTGGAATAGCGCAATGTCAAGCAAGCCGTCAATAAAGTCATGCTGCGCTAAAGGAAGTAAAATATTAGAGTTTTCGTCTGGGGACTATTTCGCACTAGGTATATTAAAACCACCTAATACTATTAACTGATCTCAATCTGACAGTTTTTTGGAAATGGAATGAATAACGGAAAGGTGATTGGCGTAAATAGGGAACTCAGATGATGGTGGGATATATGAACAAGTAATATATACAAAACTACCGGGAAACGATAATTTTATAATTAAAGTCTTCGAATGTTAGTAATTCAGAGGAAAGGGTTGAGTCGACAGCAATCAGAACTCCACCTCCCCGTCTGGACTGTACTTACCCGGGAGAATTTTGGAGCTAAGAAAATCCGGCCTTAACCAGGTTTCTGTACATACCATAATATTATATGGGAATGAAAAACTATCCGAGTACAATTTAGTCAGCCTACTAAGTAAGGCTCTAGTGTTCTGATAGGAAAGAAGAAAAGAGGAGGCTAGTTTTTTTGGGACAGAAGAGGGTGTGGAGGGCGCTGGGAATGGTTCTTTAATGGTATTTTCCAAATCCCCGGAATTATTCTTTTTTCTCTTGACTTCGTACTCTTTTGCAATAGGGCCAGAAACTGGCGGAACACACAGATGCAAAAAGAGCACAAGGAAATACCTATCTTAAATGATGATACTTTCCTAGCATAAGAAAATTTAAATTGTTCGACCTTTAAATCATCAACTTGGAATTTGTTACGGATATATGCCGTAATATTCAGGGATGAGAGGTCTGGGGCGAGCCGTGAAACAAATACATGTTTTAGCTGGGGCACCCGAACACAAGTAACCGTTTTTGCATGTGTTGTAATGCAACCCTTTTTGGTACTACAGAATTTGTATCTGTACTTCCAGTATCGGCCGGTAATCCGGACGTTAAGTCTACATGAGGGCCACTGCTTTATTTTGATCGGACAGAGCGGAAGTTCCTAGCGGCGGCACATCGGTTCCAGCAACTTCGGGTACCGAATCACTTCTTGCCCCCGATCTTAGTACCATTTGAGCCTAAGATTGGCAGCTGAGCTGGAATCGAATCGCGGGCAGCAGGTTGCACGGCACCTGCCATAGAATGCCCACCGACCGCGACTTTTTTGCGCTTTGGGGAATCGGGCTCAGCTAGCATGGGACTAGTGAGCTGCGATTCAAGCGCCACGAGCAGGTCCGTATTTTTACGGCAGTTCCGGATTAATTCCGTAACAGTGCTTTTTGTGAACCGCCTAATAGGCTCTCATGTACGATGAATTCATCGCAGTAGTAGCGTAGGCCACTAATCTTATCGATGGCATCGCGAACCAGGCCAGAATAGCCAAGACACTTGGCTTAACTCTTAACACTTAACCGATTAACTCCGGTATAATACACCTCAGAGAGATATTACCGTTGGAGTGCGTGCCGTTCCAACAGCGTGTGACGGGTTGTCGTTGTAGGATGGCTCAGAGATGGCCAGGGTTCTTCACAGGTAATTTGTTTGTGTCAAGCGTGGTTGCTGAAAGAGAGTTACCCAGTAATTGATTATAACTAGGTTTATTTCAGTAAGATTCTTCACATTTGATTGATTCTGACTAACGGATTCTCCTGACTGGCGGTGTGCCGCCCTCTTTGCTTCCTTCGTCAATCCGACTGCCGGGTGATGGGAGTCGTCCCGCTGCTCGAAAGGCACAGCAAGGAATTACGGCTGCTAGTAGAGTAGACCCCGGTGCTGGTCGCCACGTAGAGAGCCTGAAATAAAAGTATGTTGCTTGGGGACACTGAAGTCGGCCACAAGAGAGAGAGAGCGCGGCCGATGAATCAAACGTCTCCTAGTGAAACCTTCGGATCGGCAAGCCGAGCCGGGCTTAAGAAGGGTAGTGGGAAGTACTACGGGAACTAACTACAATTTATAAGCGGACTCAGACCGAATGATATACTCCACCAAAAAGTGACTTTGCTGCTCACCACTTACTGGGGAGTTACCTCTGTCCCAAAGACGGTCTGCTGCTAAGTGACGTTCTATGGCCCGTGGTCCGCCTTATATAGGGCTCGGGGAGATCTAGTGTGCCCGCCGCCTGTGTGGGATTTGCCGGTATAAGTGTGGCCACCTCTCTCGGCCTAGTGTGCCCCTACGCGTTCTTAGTTTGAATTTGAATTAAACGCTCTTTTCGTTTAACTTTTTCAGTCTTTTTATTTACATATTGTTTTGTGCGCGCACAGCGTCACAAGCGTCCAACGCAAAGAGAAAAACGGAAAAGGGAGGCAATGGAAAACAATAACAACAAACCAGCACTGAATTAATGATAAAAACTTTTTATTTTCTAAACACAAGTTAATCACGATGCACTCGCGAGGCGAACGGAAAGTTGTTGAAGACACTTAAAAGTGTATAAACGTTAAAAAAGATTTACTAAAACCCCGGTGGTTTCAACAAGAAAATGAAAATTCGGAACGCAAAACATAAACACGATCGTTCACTGTCAAGAGTGTGAATAAAAATCAATAAAGGAAAGCTTGCAGAATATTCTGTAAATTATATTCTCCAAAATTATTCATATGATGCATTCATAATACTCATAAAAAATCCCAACTTCCTAACTTTACAAACACCAAAGTTATGGCATTTCCGAGCAATCAGTTATATGGCGGCTATAGGATATAGTCGGCCGATTCCAGCCGTTCCGACTTATATACTGCGTGCAGAGGAACGAAGGGTGTGTGCAAAGTTTCAATTCGGTATATTTAAAACTGAGAGACTAGTTCGCGTAGAAAGAGACAGACGGACAGACAGGCAGACGGACATGCTTATATCAACTCAGGGCGCGATCCTGATCAAGAACATATGTATATACCTTATAGGGTCGCAGATGTCTCCTTCACTGCATTGCACACTTTTGACCAAAATTATAATACCCTCTGCAAGGGTATAAAAACGGATTTGTGCAAATTTGTATTTGTTAGATTCTTGACAGTCACACGCGTCAAGATTTAGTATACCCTTGCAGAGGGTATTATAATTACAGTCAAAAGTTTGCAACGCAGTGAAGGAGACATTTCCGACCCTATTCGATTTAGCCATGTCCGTCTGTCCGTCCATTTCTACGCAAACTAGTCCCTCAGTTTTGAAGCTATCTTCTTGAAGCTTTCCCAAAAGTTGTCTTTCTATTGCAGTTAGTATATAAGTCGGAACGAGCCGGATTGGGCGACTATATCATATAGCTCTCATAGCTATGAGAGCTATGTTCCTATGCATAGGAACAATCGAAAAAAAAATCAAAGAAATTATAACTTTGTTGTTTAAATATTAAAGATTTACAATATCACATAGCTGCCATAGAAACAATGGCAAAATACAGCGCCAAATCGACATTGTTTTTAGTAATGTAGGCATAGAAATCGAAATGTAGTCGATTTGTAATAAATAAACTTCGGCTTTCCGAAGTTTACTTCCTTTCTTGTTTTTTTGTTGTTGGTAAAAACTTCGCAAGCTGAGCATCGATAACGTGTTGCAAAAATTGAGGTTACCGTTCGTATAATAGCGACACAAACCGACTATTTGGGTTCTTTAAGAATATAACCTCATTAATAGTTATATCCTACCGACTGCGCCACTAACAAAAACGGAACTAACAATTTGTGAAAAAAAATACAACTTTCATTATTAACAAAATATTGTGAACGCGAACTGGGAGAGATAGGTCTGCTCCTTACCAGACTCAACTTAAAACACCAACTTATAAACTACGCTGACAATTAGCAAACCTTTGATTGGGAGAAAGAACGCAATTGATAAATTGAGAGTGTCCACAATGAGAGTAATGAGCATCTAGATTTGAGCTGCGTCTGCAATTTTACACTATTGGGGGATAAAAGCTTTTTAATGCTTGGGGACATTTGTTTATAACGCAAGAGGATGTTTACATTAATTGGCCACTCGTGGGAGACAATAACTTAGGGTTCTTTTTTTACTTGACAAATGCGTAGTGTGAATGTGGTAGATTTGTCTGTGTAGATATGCTACTATATATATATGTTCTGTAAACATAGTTGTTAAGTATGTACATATTGTATTTAGTGTAAGCATCCTGTAAAGTGATACGAACTAGTGAGTACCTTCTAGAAATTAGAATTAACAATAGCGATCACTATTGATAATGTGAACATAACTTGAATAAGATTAATCGATAAATATACAAGAAAGGAGCAAGCACGTGAAAATAAAAAGAATATAAATTTAAATAAATAAAGACCATCATTTATAATTTGAACATTAGATTGGTTTCTAAATTTGGTAAAATGGTAGGATGATTTATTTTGTTTTAAAACAATTTTATTTCTGAAGGTGAAATGCATATATTCAACGACTTGGATACTTCTGTGTTTCCATTCCTAGTCTTTTGCTGATGAGCAATATTAAAATTGGTTTATAGCAATGATTTTAAAAGATCTTTGTGATCGTATATCAATAAAAAAAAACTTCTGGTTTTCGACAACAATAGATTTGTGTTTTTCCTAAATCTGTACGAAAATAATGGATAATAGTCCTATTTTCACAATGTTAATTAGTTTTTGTCCTGCTCGATTCTTAGACTTCTGAAGAGCCGCTCGTACTTCTGGCTCCTTAACAGTAGCTAATTTTGCCGAACCGTTGCCAATACCTGTGTCCGACAATACAGAATACCTTATTTTTATACCCTTGCAGAGGGTATTATAATTTCAGTAAAAAGTTTGCAACGCAGTGAAGGAAACATTTCTGACACTATAAAGTATATATATTCTTGATCAGCTTCATCAGGAGAGTCGATCTAGCCATGTCCGTCTGTCCGTCCGTTTCTATGCAAACTAGTCCCTCAGTTTTAAAGCCAAACTACTGGCCAAAATAATAAGTACATAGGTATAGGTAGGGCTGCTAGTTGATTATATTTTGAAAAGTTATAGTGTTGTAAAATATTTAAATCAAAAATGTAAATGGGGAACCCCATTTATCCAGTGCTAAGCCTAAATTTGTTCTAGATGGTCGTTTTTGGTCTGGTCAAAATAATAAGTACACTTCAATTATTCACAAATTTGAAAATCCTTTATTTTAGAATTTATAGCAGGCTATATTAGAATTACGCATTAGGAATACACAGAATACCAATTTGTTAGAACACATATAGCTATCTCACTCTCTGGAAAAGAAGATGAAAGAGAACAAGAACAGGGTTGTTGGAAAGCTGCGATCACGCAGCGGAGTCAGTCTAAAGCGAAACGTGAACGAGAGAACATCAAATAAAAAGACAAATCAAAAACAACTAATATCTACACACGTGTTCTTCTTTCGTCCACAAAAGCAGAAGTGGTTAAAAAGCCTACGTCAAAATGGACAAAAACATTGAATTTTTAAACGCTAGAGTAGTGTTATTAAAAAAGTGGCTGGCGTCAGCAAATTTGGCCACCACGGGGTCCAAAGCGGAGTTGTGGGACCGGTGGCTGCAAGTACCGGAGAGTGTGCGGCAGAAGATAGAAGCGGAGGATTCCGAAAAAGGCAAACAGGACGAATCTGACGAAATCGATGGAGCCAACGGGGGACAGGGCGAATCAGCGATCGTACAAACGGAGCAGAACATAGTGCAACCAGCGGCTCCAATGTTTAAAGTCGAGCATTTGGCATTCCTAAGAATGTTAGAATCGGAGATGAAAGCAGCAATGGATTTTCTCGGAAAAATGCACCTTCCTGGAAATTCATATATTCCAACAAAAATTATTTTGCCAAGCGACAGTGATGGCAGAGATGACGTTGACGGCGACAGTGATGGCAAAGGCGGCGACAGTGATGGCAAGGGCGGCGACAGTGATGGCATCGGCAGAGGTTTTACCGTCAAAAACAACGACGATAGGAATGTTGACGCCGGAGACAAAAAGTGCACCGAACAAATTGACAAGAAGAAGCCTGTTTGTGTTAATAAAAATGATTGGTATTCGTCAGCACTGGCGTTTGCGAAGGAAATTGTATTCGAATTCTCGGGCCAAGCAAGAGTACATAACTAGATCAAGCAACTGGAAAACGTTTCGAATTTGTACCAGCTCAGCGATATGCAGCAGCATCTGTTGTACATCGCTAAATTGAAGGGTGACGCATTGCAGTGGCTACATGCAGATCCCAACCGTATTAGTATACCAGGTGGAATTTTATTGGGAGATTTGGCACAGGCGTTTGGTGGAAAAATGTCAAAAGCAGAACAGCGCCGAGTTTTCGAAAGTCGTGGGAAACCGGAGGAGCGTTTCACTGTCTATTACGATGACAAAATGATGCTGGCCAGGGAAGTCAATATAGACATGGAGGAGCTGCTTGATGGATTGATCGAAGGAATACCGATGGAAAGCATGCGCATACAGGCGCGTGTGCAATGTTTTCAAGGTCCAACTCAGATGCTGCGAGCGTTTGCGCAGATCTCACTGCCCAAAAAGAGAGTGATGAGCAGCGTTAAATTGGAAAAAGAGAAGTCGTCGTTTGTGGTACCCAAGGATTCACGGTGCCAAGGGTCATTGGGCCAAGGATTGCTGGAAGCCGAAGCGTGTACCAGGATCATGCTACGCGTGCGGAGAAATGGGCCACATGGTAGCTGAATGCAAAATGAAGAAAAGTGGAGACGTCAACCAATATGTAAGATTATTTAGAATATTTTTTCAAACTCAAAATGTAAAATGAATTATTACTGAAAGCCTCATAGACTCAGGAATTCCAATTTCGTTCATAAAATTTAAAGAAATTCCCAGTGAAGTAAAGTTAGAGCCGGTAAACACGGTATATTATGGTTTAAACAAGAGTGTACTAAATTGTTTTGGAAAAACTTTAGTGTATTGTTTATTTTTATTTAAATGTGGTGGATAATGAGACTATGGGCTTTGATGTTGTGTTAGGACGAGACTTTATGGATGATTGGTACTATTTTTATGCATAATCTTATAAGAGGTCATATTGATTCTGCAGAACTTGTAAACCGCCTAACTTTCAATGTTCCTGTTAGACTAACACGAAATTATATCCCTCTAAATTTGCCACGATGTTCATCAAATTTTTGTCTGCACGAGCCCTTTCGCGTTCTATGTAATACTTATAACAACCTTTATCATCTAATCTGCATTTCCACTTCTATCCCGTTACTAAAAACTAATATTTTAACTCATTTGCTGTTCTCTTAATTGTGCCTTTTATTTTCACTTGTGTCTTGTCTCTATTTAATTTATGTATTTTCCTCGCGAACTCGCATTTTTGCCCAAATTGATAATAGGGACCGCGCGTAACAAGCACGTTCTTGGTGTCGTTGGGCCACTTGTTTGTACTGCTCGTAGTGCATCAACGTCCATCAGATATATATATATATATGTATGTAATTTAAATATTGATCTAAACGCTTTGAAAATGGTAACAGTGGAAAAAGTAGAAAACAATAATGAATATGTTAGAAATAAACAAGAAATTAAAAATGAATTAGATAAGAAAGAAGAAACAGTTAGAAATGAAGAATGTAAGACAACAGTTGAAAAGGAAGACATAAATGAAATAGTTAGAAAGGAAATAAGGAAATCAACATTAGAAGAAAATTTCGAAAGAGAAATGTTAGAGATAAATTGTGTAGAAAATGGAGAATCGGAATACAATATATGTGACGAAGTAGGGTACAATATAAAAAAACAGTTCGTTGAATTACTGGAAGACAATTATGTTAATGCAAATAAGCCGGATGAGCCTGACATAAAATGGGAAATGAATATTAAATTAGAAAAAGGCAAGCCTTTTAGCTCTTCGCCAAGAAGATTACCGTTCACAGAGAAAGAAAAATTGCAAGATATGTTAGATGAATATTTAAGAAAAGGAATAATTAGACATAGTTGTTCGGAATTCGCGTCTCCAATAGTTTTAGGGAAAAAAGTCAGGAGAATTATGTATTGATTACCGAAAGTTGAACAAAATGACCATTAAGGATAATTATATATTGCCCTTAATTGATGATCTATTAGATAAACTTCTTGGGAAAACGGTGTTTTCGAAACTGGATTTAAAAAACGGATATTTTCATGTTTTCGTTGAAAAAGAGTCGATCAAATATACATCATTTGTAACCCCGTTAGGTCAATTTGAGTTTTTAAGAATGCCTATGGGCCTAAAGAATGCTCCACATGTATTCCAAAGATTTGTAAATTATGTTTTTGCAGATATGATTCGTGATAATACAGTAATCATTTATATGGATGATATTATTATTGCAAGTAAATACTTAGAGGAACATTTTAAGACTATTAAAAACAGTACTGCCAAGGATTAAAGAAAATAAATTAGAACAAAGACTGGAGAAGTGTGAATTTTTGCATTCGAGCGTTAAATATTTAGGGTTTTTAATTTCGAAAGACGGTGTTAGAGCGGACGATAAGGGGTTAGAAGCGGTAAGAAATTTTCCAGTGCCGGGGAAAACACAGGATGTTCAAAGTTTCTTAGGACTGTGTTCTTATTTTCGTAGATTTATAAAAGATTTTTATGACTTATTAAGAAAAGAAAGAAAATTTAGTTTTGAAGAAAAAGAATTAGAATGTTTTGAAACGTTAAAAGAAAAGTTTCTGAAGCACCGGTCTTGTCAATTTATAATTATAAGGATGAAATTGAACTGCATTGTGATGCAAGCGCATTGGGGTTTGGAGCAGTATTATTGCAAAAGAAAGATGATCAAAGATGGCATCCAGTATTTTATTTTTCGAAAAGAACCACAGAAACTAAAGCAAAATATAATAGTTTTGAATTGGAAACATTAGCTATAATATATGCATTGCGAAGATTTTGGATTTACGTACAAGGGAAACACTTTAGAATTATAACTGATTGTAATTCGTTAACACATTAAATAAGGTAGAGATTAACCCAAGAATTGCGAGATGGGCATTAGAACTGCAAGATTACGATTTTGAATAAGTGCACAGGGCTGGAAAGAAAATGCAACATGTGGATGCGTTAAATCGATGTACGAATATTTTGATAACGGAAGCAAACACATTGGAGGATAATTTAGTTATATGTCAAGGAAAGGACCAGAAAATTAAAGATATTAGAATATTGTTAGAAAAGGGTGAGGATAAATTGTTCGAAATGAGAAATGGTGTGGTTTATAGGAAAACAAATGATGGAAGGTTGCTGTTTTATGTACCTGAGGAGATGGACACATTTTGTATAAATATCATGATGAATTGGGTCATATAGGAAGAGATAAGATGCAAAAAGCAATTAGAAAAAAGTATTGGTTTAAAAATGCTAATAAAAAAAATTATGAAACATACCGGAAATTGTTTAAAGTGCATCGCTTTTGCACCAAAAAATGGGAAACAGGATGGACTTTTACATAGTACACCTAGAGGACAGATAGATAAACCGTTTGATATAATTCATATAGACCATTACGGGCCAGTAGCAGCAGGAAGATCGAAAAAACATATATTAGCTGTAGTAGTTTACGAAATATGTTAGGTTATATACAACGAAAACCACTAATTCAAAAGAAGCAATAAATGCGTTAAGAGAATATTTTCGTTCATACAGTATCCCGATATGTATAATATCAGATCGTGGAAGTTTGTAAGGATGTTTCTACGGCTGGGATGGAGCTCAGTCTCCCCAGGATCCTTTACAATCGAATTTGTAAATAAGCGGGGACGAGGAGAGGCGGGCAACCTGGACGCAGTCGCCGATCAGTCGCGATGCGCGCGTCGGGCCTTATTGGCGGGTCAGAGCAGGCATTTAGGACTCCGATTTGGCCAGACGCGAACGAGTGAAAGCCGTCACGTGCGTGCCGGAGGAGGCACAGTGGGGGGATTGGCCCGTACCACTGTGTCAACTCCCGCCGCCTGGGGCGGTGTTTCACGCCCACGCAGAGGAATCGTCTCTAAACATGGACAGAAGTCAGCGCTCCCAGTTCTGGGACAGGCTCCCACTGTTCGGGATGGGTGTGCGTCGGTCGAAACCGAGGCGGAAAGCTATGCAAGCGGAAAGAAAACCCGTACTTGCACCCCTTCACGTCTGTGCACGTGGTTGCCACCAAAGTCCAGTTGCGCAGAGGAATCTTCTCGAAAACGCAACCGGCTTGGCTTGGGCCACAGTGTGGCACACGCGGGTCGGGTTTTGGTTACTTGGGGCTTGGGTTACTTGGGGCTTGGGTTACTTGGGGCTTGGGTACGTCGACCGGAATCGAGACGGAAAGCTATGCAAGCCGAAAGAAACCCGCACTTGCACGCCTTCACGTCTGTGCACGTGGCTGCCACCAAGGTCCAGTTGCGCAGAGGAATCTTCTCGAAAACGCAACCGGCTTGGCTTAGGCCACTGTTTTAGCACACGCTGATCAGGGCTTTGAGGGTCAGGGAAGAAATAAATCCAACTCGGTGTATGTTCGCTGTTCTTATTGTCCGTGTTTTGTTTTATTTTTCTTGGTTATCTTTTTGGGCTTTTCTTCCTCTTTTCTATATGTATATTTTCCCTAGCCGCACTATTTTCTATCCCTGTCTCTCCCTATCTCTCTCGCACTCTACTCACTAGGGTCCTTCGTCCTGATCCTTGATGTCCTGCGTGTCCTTGTGTGGTTTTTCTCTGCTTCGATGTTTGGTCTTTGACTTGTGGCTAATGAAAAAGAGCGGGACTGGCAGCCGCCGGGCTTATATAGCCAGCCGGGCTCTCGCTTCTCAACACTGGAAACGTGCGTAGATCGCCTAATCCGATCGTGTGTAGATCGCCTAACCCGCTGAGTAGAGCGCCTGATCAGCTGAGATCCTAATTAACACACTAAATAACGCCTGTTTGAACTACCGGCTAACGGCCGATTAACACACTAAAAAATGTCTGTTTGAACTACTGGCTAACGGCCGAAGTTTTGAACTTAACGGCTCTTTTGGCTTCTTGCCTGCCTCCGTGGCCTATCCTAACTTATCTTATATCTTAAATTTACTCGCTGGATGTGGGGCAGCTTTTACGGTGCCTCACAAGTTGTTTCACATCAATACAGTTTGAAGAAGTTATGAATGAGGTAGGTGATAAACGAATAAAAATTGCCACTGGTACGCCGCAGGCGAATGGCTAGGTGGATAGAATAAATAGAGTCTTAGGTCCAATGCTAGCGAAACTTACAGAAGATGAAAATGGATTACATTGGGATGTAGTTGTAGAAAAGGTGGAATTTGTACTTAATAATACACAACATACGCAACTAGGAGAAAAAAGTCAAAAAAAAAATTCAAGAAAGTAACGAAAAGTATTACAATCAAAAAAGAAAACAAGCGACTGAATATAAGTTAGGTGATTATGTGATGGTGAAAAATTTTGACAGTACGGTAGGAGTTTCCAGAAAGTTAAAATGATAGATATTTACTGAAAGATGTTGAAGGTTTTCAGTTAACACGAAATCCTTATCGGGGCGTTTGGAGTTCACAAAATATTAGACCTTGGATGAAAAGAAATTTATGAAAAAATACGGATAGACATATAATGTCAATTGTAAATTATTTAAGTGCAAATATGTAAAATAATAGATATAAGTAGAGAGATAAGATTAGCTTGTACTATAATTGAACTATGTAAATTACAAGAGAGAGATCGGGAGATTCCCAGTGTCAGAATGGCCGAGTTATAGCAGGCTATATTAGAATTACGCATTAGGAATACACAGAATACACATGTCTGTGATTTTGGTTACAGTTATAACGAGCGTTATAGAAATTGCGCATTAGTATACACATTTCGGTGATATTGTTGTTGTTTACTTTTAAGTTCCGTTAGAATGTATAAGATAGTTGTCTCTCTCTTATACATGTTAACCAATCTGTTAGAACACATATAGCTATCTCACTCTCTGGAAAAGGATATGAGAGAGAACAAGAGAACAGGGTTGTTGGAAAGCTGCGATCACGCAGCGGAGTCAGTCTAAAGCGAAACGTGAACGAGAGAACATCAAATAAAAAGACAAATCAAAGACAACTAATATCTACACACGTGTTTTTCTTTCGTACACAAATTTGACTATAGTATGTTGATTTTTAATGATTACTTGCCTTTTAAGTATATTCGGGTTACAAAAAATTCTTTAGATGGGCCGAAAAAAGCATTACCCTTACCAGTACCCTGGAAGAAAAGAAGATTGCCTTCAATCTTCAACAAGAAGGAAAAAGTTTACGAGAAATTGCGACAAGCCTTGGACGCTCGGTGCGTTTTGTTCAGAATGCCTTAAAATCGAAAAATCCTACCGAAAAACGAGGAAGGAAGAAGAAAGCTTCCCAAATGACGGACACCCGCATCGTCAGTCTGGCAAAAAAGGATCCCTTTATGTCTTCCAAGTACATTGCCGCTGAAATCGGCAATGAAATATCATCTCGAACGGTTCGGCGCAGACTTAAATGTGCTGGCCTAAAAGGACATATAGCCAGAAAAGTTCCTTTACTTCGGAAAAAAAATTTACAGATGAGGCGCCAGTTTGCTCAAAATCTTTTGGCATGGTCTGGACCAGAAGGTTCTAAAAAATGGAATAATGTGACTCTAGACGTTATGTACGACGCCCAAAAGGTAAAGAATTCGACCACCGGTACACAAAGAAGACCGTTAAGCACGAAGGCGGGTGCATAATGGTTTGGGGCTGTTTTTCTTGGCATGGCGTTGGTCCGATACATCGCATAACTGATATTTTGACCCGATTTGGGTATAAAAGTATACTCGCTGCCGTTATGCTACCATATTCTGAGGATAACATGCCTTTGAGATGGGTCTTTAAACAAGACAAAGACCCAAAACACACCTCAAAGCTGGTCAAGGCTTGGTTTACCGAAAACGAAGTAAATCTTATGAGTTGGCCAAGCCAGTCTCCGGACTTAAATCCGATTTTTTTTAGCCGACATAGCTTTATTGTTTTTAGTAATATAAAAATCGTAATGTGGTTGATTTGTAATAACTGCAAGGGTATATAAACTTCGACTTGCCAAAGTTTGCTTCCTTTTTTGTTTTTCTCATATTTCCTATAATAATAAAAACAATTTTGATTTCCAGGACTGGTGCCTCAAATGAAATAAATACTTTGGCGCCAATAGTGACAGGCGATCCAATACTTCGTCCTGCCATTTTACTGCAAGACCAACGCATTGGACTCTACTGAATTTCTACGCCTGAGTTATAGTATATAATTGTTAGTGCTGCTGTTAGTCATCCAATATTCAGAGAGGATTTAAATAAACAGTTGATGTGTTCGCTTTGGTTGTTCCAAACGGAATAATTTTATTGTGAATTTTATGTGTTTTACAATTATGTATGTGTGTGTAAGTAAATGCTAACAAATTATTTTCTAGAGCTCTGCTGAGTGGGTGTCGTTTAGCAACATCCTGCCTTGTACTGATGTTGCATTTCTTATGTGGGACAACGAACGGCTAGCTGCCGGTCACTGTCCAGTTGAAAGAGGGTAGCACGGGGAGGTTTAGGCGGTGGAGTAGTCGATGGTACCGGTATGGTAACTCCTCCCCCCCTAGAATGGAGCGATGGTCACATCTGTGGTATATCCAGAGCGACATTGTGCGGAGAAGCATTGGGGGTGAAGATTGTTTTTGTTTTTTCTAAATCTCCATATTACCAGTACTGTTATCGTTAGAAGCACCAACATACCGTATATTACAGAAAAATGTGTTTCCTGTACTTTTCCTATGTACACTACTTTTTTGAGGTTTCTCATATCTTCGAGATGTAAAACTTTTAGGTTTAACTCCTGATTGGTGTTATTTATAAGTATCTGTTTACTTATTGCAGTGGTAAGTACTATATGGTCCTCTTTATGTTCCATAGCTTGGCCATCATACCTTATGCCATTTATTTCGATCGAACAGTTTGCATATTTGATTGCTAATGCCCCCGATACTGTAATATCTTCTCCACACGTGTTGCTTACAGATAAGTTCAAGGCGTTGAAAATGAATATGTGTCCATCCTCAGGTGCCAAAACCATTTCTATCCCCTCTAGATTTAATGTAAATCTTCCTCAAGTTTCATGAACTTTTGAACATTGGTTGTTAAAAAAGCTTATTTTATACTTATTAATTGCTACATAATTTGGTATTACTAATAAATGTGTCCCATTAATTGGAATTGGTATAACATGATATAATTTGACATTTGGCTCAAAAATTGGAGCTCTTACCCTAAATATTATGTCTGTTTCATTTATTTGTATATTTATTAGTTCATATACTTGTTCATTTGAAACAATTTTGAGCCCTTGACTCTCGACAAACCGTATAATTCTATCTAATTCTGTCTCTGCTAAAATGAATTTAGGCACAATGCACAAAAACAAAATCAATTCGGATGCGTGCAGACGTGTTTTATTAACGCTCCGGAAAAACAATTAGCCAATCAGTCGAAAACGTTCGAAAAAAAAATAAGCGCGAGGTTTTGCGTTTCGCGATGCAAATCGCATATCGTAAACTAATGTTTTAATTAATTAAATAATTAATCTTTACGCACTAACTATAAACAAATGAGTAAGAACGTGGATCAGCGTACTCAACGACAAAAACAACAAGACGAAGCCCGTGAAAAAATTCAGAGAGAACAAGACAAACGTCGTCTCTCCTTGGCCCGTAACAACGCCTATTTTACGGTGCAATGCAAGACTCCAACAGAGCTTCTGCCGCCTAGCGCAACAACAACAGAAACTACTACGACTACTACAACGGTCTCTGTCGCCAACAATGCAATAACGACTCCACCCTCTTCTTGTGCTGCGGGTAAAGCAACAACACAACCAAGTGCAAAAATCGGTGCAAACTGCAAAAACAAAGCTACGGTAGAAGAAGTGACAATTCTGCAAGCGGGTTCGGCCATTCAGACAGGCATGGATCGCTACATTAATATCTCCAAGCGCAAGCTAACACCCCCAAAAAACTCGGACGGCAATAAGCCCAAAATAAATCGTTCCAACAAAGGCCCTGTAAATCCCAGCCCATTAGATGAAAACAGATTTTCCATTCTGGCGGAGCCTGAAACTGAGTCTGAACAATTAGCCACAAGGAAACTAAAGCCCCCACCTATTTTTATTCGGGAGAAGATCTCGAATGCCCTAGTCAACAAAATAGTTGAGCTTGTCGGAAAAGATAACTTTCATGTTATTCCGCTTATGAAAGGGAATATAAGCGAAACTAAACTCCAAACCAAAACCGAAGACGATTTCCGAGCAGTGTCGAAGTACTTAAACGATGCCAAAAAGAATTACTACACGTACCAGCTGAAAAGTTGCAAAGGTTTGCAAGTTGTGCTTAAGGGAATAGAACCCGATGTGACCCCCTGCGAAATTACAGAGGCCTTAAAGAAAACGGTTTTTGCGCAAAAAATGTTATAAACATTATGAACAAAAACAAGAAGCCGCAACCACTCTTCAAGGTCGAGCTGGAGCCAGACAGCAGAACTTTGAAAAAAACGCAGTGCACCCGATCTACAAGTTGCAGTACCTTCTGCACCGTAGGATCACAGTGGAAGAGCCGCACAAACGGACCGGACCAGTGCAATGCACAAACTGCCAGGAATACGGTCATACCAGGGCTTACTGCACCCTCAGGTCAGTATGTGTAGCTTGTGGAAACTGCCACGGCTCCGAACCCTGCCCTGCCAACAAGGAAGACTCTCTCACTAAAAAGTGTGTAAACTGCCAAGGAAACCACACAGCTAACTACAGAGGCTGTCCAGTCTACAAGGCGATGAAAAGTCGGATGCAACGAGCAACAACGGCACGCTCCCTGAACACACAAAACACTTACATGAGATCACAAACGACACCGGAAGTTTTCTTCGCAAAAGCAGCCAGATCATCATTTGGCCCTTCAATTACCACCAACGGAATTTCTTACGCCAGTGCTCTAAGATCAGGCACAGCTCACATAGAGCCGAAAATTGATAACATCGAGCAGGCCATGGGACAGCCACAAAGTAACATGGAATCTATGATGATTACTTTGCAACAAAATATGATGGAATTTATGTCCTTCATGAAAACCACCATGCAAACCCTTATGCAAAACCAAAATATCTTACTACAAATGCTTGCAGCTCAGCAGTCCAAATAAACCATGCCTAGCCTTCGAATAACTCTGTGGAACGCCAACGGTGTTTCACGGCATAAACCTGAAATAACTCAATTTCTGAACGAAAACCACATCGACGTTATGTTGCTGGCAGAAACGCATCTCACCAGCAAATATAACTTTCAAATACGGGGATACACGTTCTATGGCACAGATCATCCAGATGGTAAAGCGCATGGCGGCACTGGAACCATAATAAGAGACCGCGTCAAACACCACTTTCACCAACGGTTTGCTAAAAATCATCTGCAAGCTACATCGATAAAATTACAGTTGGGCAACTGCAACCTTGCCATTGCCGCTGTCTACTGCCCACCCCGCTTTACAGTCTCCGAAGACCAATTCATGGACTTCTACAATTCGCTTGGAGAGCGATTCATAGCAGCAGGAGATTACAACGCCAAGCACACGCACTGGGGATCCCGCCTTGTGACCCCCAAAGGAAGGCAACTATATAATGCACTCATTAAAACATGCAACAAACTGGACTACGTTGCACCAGGCAGCCCTACATACTGGCCTACAGATCCTCGAAAACTATCTGATTTAATTGATTTTGCTGTGACAAAAAACATCTCTCGCAATCTAATATCTGCAAAATCGCTTTTGGATCTATCATCGGACCACTCACCAGTGCTAATAACTCTTCTTCAAAGCCCGGAATTAATCGAGCACCCTCGCAGGCTGACGTCGCATCGAACTAACTGGCTGAAGTTCAAAAAGTACGTAAGTTCCCACAATTCCCACAGCTCAACATCAAGGAGGACATCGACTGCTACGCCGATGCCCTGGAGTCTGTACTCGTCGCAGCAGCCAAAGTCTCAACACCGCAAGGGAGGGATGGGCACACACACCAACACAAAACTAACCATGAAATCGAACAGCTTGTTCTGGAGAAAAGACGTTTGAGACGTACTTGGCAAACCAGCAGATCGCCATCCTCAAAACAAAGTCTTAAAGAAGCTGGTCGCAGACTTACCAGGGCTCTAAGGCAAGAAGAAGAAAAAGCACAACGCCAGTACATTGAGAAACTTTCACCCACCAGCACTAAGCATCCCTTGTGGAGGGCCCACCCAAAACTAAGTGCGCCGGCCGAAACAGTAATCCCCATAAGAGACTCTTCAGGCAGCTGGGCCAGAAGCGACAAAGACAGAGCTTGTACATTTGCTTTGCACCTTCGAAATGTTTTTCAGCCAAACCCTGCAACTAATTCATTCGCACTACCGTCGCCGTCAATTCGAATCGAATCTGAGACGGAGCCAATTCTGTTTCAACCAAATGAAATTGCAAAAGTAATCAGCGAGCAATTGAAACCAAAAAAGGCCCCAGGCGGTGATCAAATAACTCCCAAAATGTTAATCGAACTTCCAAACTGTGCAGTTGAGGTTATTTGTAAACTCTTCAACGGGATTACACGACTTGGCTATGTCCCAAAAAAATGGAAAAAATCGGTAATCATAATGATCCCAAAGCCAGGGAAAGATCACACAATACCAGATTCGTATAGACCGATAAGTTTACTCTCGTGTGTGTCAAAACTGCTCGAAAAATGCCTACTGACGCGCATCATTCCATATCTGAAAGAGCACAACGTTATTCCAGCACATCAATTTGGCTTTCGAGAAAGCCATGGAACAATAGAGCAAGTCAACAGATTAACAACAGAAATATGGACTGCATTCGAGCTTCGGGAATACTGCAGTGCGGTATTCCTTGACGTTGGACAGGCTTTCGACCGAGTCTGTCTTGATGGCCTTATCCATAAAATCAGAACGATCCTGCCAGGAAACACTCACAGGATACTGGAATCGTACCTTTACAACAGAGCCTTCGCCGTGAGATGCAACACCACAACATCCGATGACTACGCTATAGAGGCTGGAGTTCCCCAAGGTAGCGCCCTTGGTCCAACTCTATTTCTCCTCTACACCGCAGATATTCCCACGAACGAGCGGCTAACTACTTCTACATTCGCAGACGATACCGCGATCATAAGTCGGTCCAAATGCCCAACTCAGGCAACAGCACTACTAGCTGATCATCTCGTTGTAGTGGAGAGGTGGTTATCAGACTGGCGTATAAAAATAAATGCGCAAAAGTGTAAACACATAACGTTTACTCTTAACAGACAAACGTGTCCCCCGCTAACCCTGAATAACACGCCACTTCCACAAGCTGACGATGTAACGTACCTTGGCATCCACCTAGACAGGAGACTTACATGGCGGAGACATATCGAAGCTAAGTAAATTCACCTAAAACTAAAATCAAACAGTCTCCATTGGCTTTTAAACGCGCGCTCCCCCCTCTGCCTGGACTTCAAGGTCCTGCTCTACAATTCAACGCTTAAGCCAGTCTGGACCTACGGCTCCCAATTGTGGGGAAACGCGAGCAGCAGCAACATCGACATTATTCAGCGAGCACAATCAAAAATCCTGAGAACTATCACTGGGGCACCTTGGTATGTTCGGAACGACAACATCCACAGAGATCTTGGCATTCTACCCGTAAAAGATGAAATATCAAAACAAAAAGCGTCCTACCACACCAAGCTAACTTCTCATCCAAACCAGCTTGCCAGGGGCCTAGCCAGGGCTTCCATCCGGACCCGATTGCAACGCAATGATCTTCCAGCTCAGCAATAGTTATTAGAGCCCCTAAATTTTTGCGCCAGTCACCTTGACTGTCAGATAGCTTTTTAATTTAAGATTCTATATACTTATTGTTAGTCTCAATTCAGAGAAGATCCAATAAATAAAATGCAAATGTTAAAAAAAAAAAAAGGTACAATGCGAAGTTTTGCTAATAATATGCTCTCCGCAATATTGTTCAAGTGCACTGCTAACAAATCAATACTGTAACTTATCCTATTCAAATGCTGGAGCATATGTATTTCATTGTGCTCTTGTGTTAGTTTCTTAAATACGTTATTCTTATAATTTTTTATAAACAAATTTATATCTTCCTGCTCCTTATTTATATGCTTAGTCATTTTCGTAAACCTACTCAAGGTTTCCTGATAAAAGGTTCTTTGCTCGTCCGCTTCTTGTGTAAGAAACCTTGTTTCGTTTCATAATTCTTTTAATCTATTTCTACTTCTTGGTCTAAGTATTTCTAGCTTCTCCTTCACCTGGTACAATTTTTCCTTAACCACCTAGACTGCCTCACCTAAGAATCTAACATTCTCTATGTCTAACAACGCGTTTTCAATCTGTGCAATATTACCTTCGTAGTCTTTAAAGTTTATTATATGGTCGAACGTCTTCGCTCCGACCATTACTCTTGCTTTTCCCAGTTCCATTTTTACGATCGCTTCTTCTCGTTTTAGTGTTTGCACGTCCATTGTCTGTCCATGAACCAATATGCACCTGTAACCGTGATTGATTAGTTTTTATTTTGTTTAATTCTTTTTTTAATTTTTGATTTATGTATCTTTTGTTTCCTTTTTGTAACGAATGTAACCCCATTATCCTCATCTACTGTGTGGTCCGTAAACCTAGGTGTTAGCTTATTTCTTCTATTTTCCTTCCTATGAACTACATCCCCTTTTTCCAACTCCATGGGTTCTTCTCTTCCCTCATTGAGTTTTCGCGTCCTTTCCTGTTTTTGTTTTTCCAACTTGTCCTTAACCTCCTTATACATGCTCCGTATCAAAATTGATTTCCCGTTCAAAAACGTGTGTTCTCCCCGAGAACAATTCAAACGGCTTCAACTTCGTACTGGAGTGTATTGAGTTATTATAAGTTAGGAAAACTTCATCTAAAACTTCCTCATGCTCATTTTCTAGTTTTAAGTCCTTCCTTGGTTTTATAATTATTCTATAAATTTCTGTCAGTGTTGAATGAAGCCTTTCAACCGGTGAATTGCTGGACGATTGTTGAAACGATGTCACATGCAATTCAATTCCGTACTGCCTACAGAAATCCCTGAATAATGCCGAGGCATACTCTGCGCCTTGGTCACTTATGATCTTTTTAGGAACACCGTACTGACTTATGAACTTCTTCATTGATTTAACAATATTTAAACTATCTCTTGCCGGTATGGTGTACCCCACGGCAAACCTTAAAAAAATTGTCTATTATTGTTATTACGTAGTTTTTGTTGATTGTGTATAAATCCGTATGAACGATGTCAAGTGGCTTGCACGGGGTTTCCGTATTTTGAAATACCACCTTTTGCGGTTGCCGATCATATTTCAATGTCTGGCAAGTTTCACACGCATTAATGACCTGTGTTACTCGGTTTTTCAAAAATGGAAAATAAATGTCACGTCTCATCTTCCAAAACGTTTCATCTATTCCCCTATGATTACCTGAGGTATGATACCTTTCTATTTCTTTTCTTTGTTCACTAATATCTGTTATTTCCCTCATGAAGGTAAGACATCGTACTGCTTTATACAGTTTGCTCTTGCAAAAATAATTCTGAAACGCTTCTTCTACCTTTTTAAAGACTTCATCTGACGTGTATATCGCACACATCCTGTACGGTTTAAGCACTTCCCTAAGAATTTTTGCAATTTTCTCTTTTGTGAACACCTTTTCTGTTATTGTAATTCCTATCTTGTTCCTAAAAGGTGTCACCACTGTTCTGCCTGGTGTCGGCCCAACCTCAAATATTAACTGGATATTAGAGTCATTCAGTGGCTTTTCTGCCACATGAATGCTACTTAATTCCAGGTTACCTGTATGACCCGCACAAGTGGCCTGAGTTGACTCCAGTTCACTGTTGTGAACTTGTAGTTCGATTCTGCTCAATGCGTCTGCCACGACGTTTTGTGAGTCCTTTTTGTAGGTCACCTCGTAATCATATTCCAATAGTTGCAGCTTCCACCTCAACAACTTAGAATTGGGTTCTTTAAATCCCATTAGCCAAGTTAGTGGGCGGTGAGCTGTGACTATTGTGAATTTGTGACCGAACAAGTACGGTCTGAAGTGTTTTATACCCCAAACTATGGCAAGCATTTCCTTCTCTACTGTGGAATAATTTACTTCAGCCAAATGCGATTGGGCGATCACTTCCCATTGCTCCTTGTGATAACACCGCACCAATAGCAAAATTGCAAGCATCTGTGGTCAAAATAAAAGGCTTAGTTGCATAACATTGCATAACAACGTCTTGCAATATACAAAGGTTTTTGTATATTCCTCATCTATGATTATTTGTTGTTTCCCTTTTAGTCTCTTAGTTAATGGTTTGGTTATTTTTGCAAAATCTTTTATGAATTTCCTGTAATACCCAATGAGTCCAAGAAATGACTTTATTTCCCTTGGTGTTTTGGGCAAAGGAAAAAGCTTTATGGCCTTAATCTTCTTTGGGTTTGGTCTGACTCCTTCTTGTGTCACTACATGCCCTAAATACTCTATCTCCTTCTTTAAAAATTATGACTTATCTGTTTGAAGTTTAAAATTTGCTCCACTTATTCTTTTAAAAACTGTCCTCAAGTCTTGCATGTGACTTTGTAAGGACGGGGAATACACAATTATATCATCCATGTAGACCAGACAAATCTTGCCTACCAACTCTCCCATCAGGTTATTCATCACACTTTGAAACGTCGCCGGAGCATTTGTCAGTCCAAATGGCATCCTTACATATTAAAAGTGCCCGTTATCTGTTGTAAATGCTGTTTTTGGAATGTCCTGTTTTTCCATCTCAATCTGATGGTACCCGCTAGCCAAATCTAATACCGAGAAATACATGGCCTTTCCCAGTTTATCAAGTACTTCGCCAATTACTGGCATCGGATACCTATCCTTCACTGTCTTCTCATTCAACTTCCAAGGTGAGTGACTGTGCCTAATAACTTCCTGTTTTAACAACTCCTGTATCTGATTCTTCATTTCTTCCCTTTGTTTAAATCCATATCTGTATGGCTTTTTATAGATAGGAATATCATCCGTTGTTGGAATTGAGTGAGTTACCGCATTGGTAAATGTCAATTGATTTCCCTTTGTGTGAAAAATACTTGGAAATTCCGAATACAGTTTTTTAAGGCTTGCCGCCTCTTCTGTATTTAGATGCGACATATCCAATTTTGCATGCCTTGCATCACACCCGGCTAATTCCATTGTGTTCATTTGCCTGCTTACATACTCCTGTTTAAATGGTCTTAGCATTTCGATTTCTACATAATCTTTGGAATCATATGCAATGACAGCCAAAGGCTTTTCCAGGTATAATTTCTTTTCTTTTCCTGTGAAATTAACAACTTCCAGGTCGGCCTGTCCCTTTCTTGCATAATAAATTCCGCCAGTTATTTCTAACCCTTCTTCCACTAATGTTGTTTGCATAAAAAATGAACCATTGTTTATTGAAACTGGTAAGGTGACAATTGTTTTAGTCGCTTCCTCCAGGAAATGTATGTCAGTGGCCCTATTGGGCTTCAAATGGACTTTAACTGTCCCTGTCTTAGTTCTTAATACGAGATTTTCTAAATCTAAACTTGCACCTAACTTAATTAATATGTCCATTCCCAATAATCCATCAAACCAGGAATGAAAATGAAATAAAAAGAAATCAAACGATTCCCCTTTTGCGATTTCCTGCAGCTCCAATATCTTTTACATAAGTGTTTATTTTATGGTTTCCTATTGGTGTTTTAATAACAAGGTTTTCTTCCAATTTTTGCTGTTGATCTTTACTAACTATTGCGGGATTTAAATATGAATTCGTAGCTCCCGAGTCTATTAATAATTTGAGTTCTTTTTCGTTCTCTTTAACTACCACGATTGGTATCCTTCCTTATATACCCTGTTTGTTTTTGGAGAAAAATTTCCTTCGCCATCAATGTTATTCAACTCTTGCTCCTCTTCTCTTTCTACTGTATTTAATTGCCCTGATTGCCATCGTTTGGCACTTCTAGGTCCAGTTCTGCAATTTCTTGTTTTGGCATAATTGCCCTTCTATTATACCCTGAAGAACTAGAGGTTGACTGATCGTCATATCCTCTATTCCTGTTTTCTTCCCTATTCCACCTGAGGTTCCTATTATTTCCTCCTTGTTGCCTATATCCTCCATTATCTCTGTTAAAGTTATTATTCTACCCTCTGTTTCTATTATAACCAAAGTTCTGCCTGTTATATCCCCCTGAAGTGATGAAATTATTGTTCCTGGGTACCTCTTTAGACCGGTAATAAATGTCTCTCTCTTTAATCGCTATCTCGTATGCTTCCAAAAGCGTCTTCGGAACTCTTCCCCTGACGGCACTACCTAAATTGCCTTTTAGACCTGTTACAAACGCCTCCAGACAAGTTTCCTCATATAATTTCTTCTTTGCCTGAATTGCGATGGGGTTTGTATCTGTCCTGTCTATAACATTACACAATGCCTTATGCACATCAGATACCTCCGATAATTCTACTCTTAGTCTTTTATTTTCCAACTGGTTTAATTCCCTCAGTAAATCGGGTTCTGACCTCTTATCTGCAAAATGGGCTATCAAAATTCTTTTAATTTCATCCCAATTTAATCCACAATTTGATTTTACTAAAATGTCATCGGCTTTTCCTTGGATTTTATTCCATATTTGCCTAAGGATCATTAGTCCCATAGGTGTTTGATCCATTCCTCTAATCATTAAAAGGATCTCTTCTGCGTTTAACATAAACTCGTTTAACCTTTCTTTTTCTCCCATATAAACATGCATTGACCGGATCACATCGGAAATTTTTACCGTGCCTAACATCTCAAACGTTGCCTGTTGCATTCCTTAATTTTCCTGATGCGTCATTGTATCAGCTTCCCTGTTCTGTACTGCTCTAGAAGTTGAGGGCTCAAAATTTAATTGTTCCACTATCGTTGGCAAACTGGTAGCCTTTTTGATAACTTTACTTCTAGTCAGAGGCCTAAGTGACTCTTTAACTTTGCTGATTTTTGACATTTACAATTCTCTTTTGTTTACTCTTTAAATTATATTTTTTTTGCCTACGCTTATTATATATTTTATGTGTATATTGTATATTTATACTTATGTATATATTGTATTATGTATTTCCTTAACTTTTTCCTGATGTGTCTTTATAATTCCTTTTCCTTAGAAGTGAGGTGTGTGTCGGTGTCTTTTATCTGTAAAATTTTGTTATTATCATTTGTTCAATTTGTTTTATAATTTTTTTTGAGAATGTATTGTGTTGGAAGTGTGTATGTGTTTTTTTTATTTGTTTCTTTTTTTTACATACCCTTCTATACCCTTGCGCGATGCAGTGGTATCGGGTTCCCTTATATTTTTTCTAACATATACATATATTATTTTTATATATTTCTTTTTTCTATTATTATTGCTTAACCGTCGCCCTTGCGCGATGCAGTGGTTTCCGATATGGCAACAATTTCTTCTTGTTTGTGTTATGATTTATTCCCTTTTTTATTGAACCTTGAGATAAACCAAATACCCTTGCGCGATGCAGTGGTCTTTGGGATTTCCCTGTCTGTTTACTTTTCTGTGATGTTGTCCATCGATTACCCTTGCGCGATGCAGTGGTACTAATGGCAACAACAAATAAAATGTTTTTTTCTACACTTTCTTTTTTTTTCTTGCGTCGTGCTGAAGCTAACTGGAATTCCTGCGCGATGCATTTATTCCAGCCACGAGCGGACAGTCACATGCAATAGATATTTTCTTTTATTTTTTTTTTCATTTATTGACAGGCAGAGTATCCAACCAGCGACCTGGGTTTCTTTCCCCAAGCTGCATGTTTGATGTTCTCGTCCAAAATCGAACCTTCGAACGTCATACTCGCAACTCACTCCGTCGAACTATATGGTTCGATGACGTTGCAGGTCGCCAGGTTGCGTTGCAACGAGATTCACAGTCAACACATTATTTAATTAAAATTATTCTTGCCAATTCTCTTTGTTGTTGTTTCATTTTATACCTTTCAATTTTATCGTTATTATGTATGTGCACCCTTTCTTGTTTTTATTTACAACACACACCTCACTTCCATCAAATCACTATTTTAACTTACTGTTGCATATAAATTATAAAAATAATAGTTTTCATCATTTCGGTCCTTCTCAGTTCTCCGGGTATGGTGTGTCCTTTTTCTCCTTCCGGCTGATAGGTCCGGCTGCGCCAGTTATAGTATGTAATTGTTAGTGCTGCTGTTAGTCATCCAATATTCAGATAAGATTTAAATAAACAGTTGATGTGTTTGGTTGTTCCAAACGGAATAATTTTATTGTGGCTTGAGATTCAAATCAAACCTCCGCCAAAGAATTTTATGTGTTTTACAATTATGTATGTGTGTGTAAGTAAATGCTAACAAAGTATTTTCTAGAGCTCTGCTGAGTGGGTGTCATTTAGCAACATCCTGCCTTGTGCTGATGTTGCATTTTTTACGTGGGACAACGAACGGCTAGCTGCCGGTCACTGTCCAGTTGAAAGAGGGTAGCACGGGGAGGTTTAGGCGGTGGCGTAGTCGATGGTACCGGTATGGTAACTCCTGCGCAAATTCAAATTCGACAAAAAGAATAGATAATCTGTCCAAACTGCTGTGCCTTAACTTATGTACATGCATCCAACCCCTCGTGCATAATATCGCGCTTTGCTGACTGACCACTGGCAACCAGAAACGTTTTGCCACCGGAAAATTTATTGCCGAATCTCGACCGTCAATAGGGGCAAAACATTCTGAAAATGGCTGCAAAATTTATAATTTTTACAACCGCAAATATAGATTACAAGTTTTTTCTTAGATTTTTACCAAGAAACGAGAAGATAAATTATTTTTTTAACTCTAAAACCAAATAAAATTATTAATTTCTTACTCTTAAATGAGCCAAAGTCAAATTAATGGAAAATTAAGTCCTATTTCTGATCATTTTCATTATATTATGTAAAGCCATATACCTATTATAATTTAGTTTTATTTAGATATTCATTTATATTTCATATTTTTCAATTACTTATATTTTTATACTCTTGCTGAGGGTATTATAATTTTGGTGTGCAAAAGTGTGCAACGCTGTGAAGGACACATCTCCGACCCTATAAAGTATATATATTCTTGATCAGGATCGCGTCCTGAGTTGATATAAGCATGTCCGTCTGTCCGTCTATATCCTATAGCTACCATAAATCTGAACGATCGGAAATGCCATAACTTTGGTGTTTGTAAAGTAAGGAAGTTGGTATTTTTTATAGGTTTTATATTCGGCCAATCAATCGGACCTACCAAATATTAAATTTGCCTACTATATCCTATAGCCGCCATATAACTGATTGACCGGAAATCCCATAACTTAGGTGTTTGCAAAGTTAGGAAGTTGGGATTTTCTATTGTTTTTTTATTTGGCCAATTAATCCGACCTACCGAATTTCATAGGGATCGGCCTACTATATCCTGCCATATAACTAAACGATTGGAAGTGCCATAACTTTGGTGTTTTTAAAGTTAGGAAGTTTTTTTTTATGGGTTTTATTTTTGGTCAACCAATATAATTTACAGAATATTCTGCATATCAACTTCGGCTCCGCCCGAAGCTAGCTTTTCTTTCTTGTTATATACATTATTTTGACATTACTTCTGAACCATAAATAAACTTTTACCCAAGAATGTCAATATATTACATTTAAATTTATTAAATTTCCTGAAATAAAGATGGAATCTTAAGCTAACCCCATTTTCTGAACTCAGTTCATGTCTCGTAGGTCGTAGGGCATTAAAAGGGATATCCTCAGTCATGCTCTAGCGGCAGGATATCATAGGTAGAGTGGGCAACAAGCGAGCCCAATTACATCCCAGGCTTCGTTAATATTAAATTTATTTCTCCTTCCTTTTATTCCTTTCTCTTCTCTGGCTTGAAGGCGTGAAGCATTTTGATCTGATGTTAGGTGGTCCCATAGCAACGCACAATCTTCGCCCTTCAGCTCTGATGTGAGAACAGAGTCAGCTCTAGAGTTAAATGATAAGGATCTTCCGGTTGTGTAAGTGTTATGTTCTTAATAGACAAACGAACAATTTTGTGTTACCTCCGTTGCTAGCCGAAGCATCTTTGGGAAAAATAGTCTCGCAGAATCCGTTTTACATTTACATTCTACACAATGAATGCCAGATATTCTACGCTTTTTTTTAAAGAACATAGAGTTTTCCTGGGATACCCTTACACCGGTTTCGTAAAAGAACCCAGTTTATATCCTTAATACGATCTTGACTTTTAGAGAAGATGATGACGTCATCGACATATGTACACTTAGCATGTCTTTGAAAAAACTGAACTCATATTTTCCGTTGTTAACCGAGAAGTCGGTTTTTTCCCTATCTATCTGCCAACTCGACAAAAACACGATTTAAGGTCCAATGTTGTAAAATACTGTGCCTTTCCCATATTTGCAAGTTTTGTAGAAATACTGATTTGGTTTCCTAAAATCGATAACGAGACGTTTTTTTCTTGTTGCCACTTTCATCGTGGCCTTTTTTATCGACAACGCACACGCGATTGTTGTAAGGTGATCGCGATTTTCTGATAATGCCGTCGGCAAGAAGTTGCTAAACTTCTGGTTTGACAAAATCAAATACGACCATTATGTAATTATATAGCTTAAAAAAAACCTGTTCCCCGTCGTATTTATATTGTATGAGAGGGCCTGATTAGGGGCGAATGCCCGAGACCTCTTAGTGAAAAATTTGATTCCCTTTTTACCGCAATGGGTATAAAATGTACATCTTTGTATTTAGCAAATAGTATGGGAGGGCTTGAGTTATGTTCAACCCAACCGGTGTTCAAGGTCAAAAATAAAAAAAAATCGTTTTTGTTAAAAAAATTTATATTACATTTTTTCAATTTTAGTAAAGCCATTAAGGGATGAGATCATAAAAGGTTCCTCCACTTTTTAATGTGCAAGCCTGGCAAAGGTTTTATGTAATTTTTCGATGCACCTGTATCTATTATAAGTCGTTTACCCTGCTACCCTTAGGTTATATACGCAAGCAGGGACTGTCCCCTAAAAAATTACAATGTTCGGTTGGAAGTAAATCCGCTGCATTCGTGGCCTCTTGCGCTAATGCGAGGGCAGTGGGTAGATCTTTATATTTTGGTGGAAAAACTGCCATTTTTAGAGAGTTTTTCAACCATGAAATAAAGGTATGCAGTGCGTCGCTCCTGTACTTTTCATTCCGGATTGTCTTATCTGCGTAGGAGAAATCTAATCTGGCTTTGGAAGTCTTAAAATGTAAGACAGTATTAAAAGAGGCTAAGAAACCGTCTGCCGATCCCATCGGCACGAAATATACTGTTCCTGTTCTTGAATACTTAATCACCAAGCTTAAGTGCTGTCTGTACAGCTACCTCAAACATCTGTTTCTATTGATCGGTCGACATTTTATACTCTTGTGATTCTGTATCTTTTGAGATATCTTGTATTTCTTGTAGGCTTTTAAAAATGTATTATTTTTATTTTTATTTCTTTCTCACTACTATCTGAATCTGATTTTTTATCTCTCCACTGCGAGAATATTGATTATTTTTTCTCAGAATTTGAAATAGAAAAATATTAAAATTTAATTCTCAGTTTACAGATAAGACGGATAAGAAATTATTTACATAATTTATACTTTTTTGTATATAATTGATAAGGAAAAAAACACGAGCGAACTGTTCGTCGGCAGACTTCTTGCGCATTGACTAGCCATACTTTCTCCCCCAACTAGTAGCAATGTCGAGAAACACCATCGGCTTTTGAATATTCGTTGCTACCGGTTTATTTTTCCGAATTTTAATAATATCGTCCCTGAATTCGTGAAATGGGATAAACTTGAATAATTATCTAAAAAGCGAAATTCAGTTCTCTTGGCGAAATACTTTTTTCAAAGGTCTGTGACCCTTTTCTGCACCTTTGAATAAAGCGGAAAACCCATACGAAAACTTTCAGAAGATTCAGGTGCGACGAAAATTTTTCTATTTTCTGAAGCAATAATTTGGCTGGGCTGACTACGAGAGCTAATGCCGATTTGCGTAATTCCATCGAAACTACTGCGGCCGGCAGTTCGAAATGTCGATTTACAGGCCAATTAATTTTTGAGTCCAGCAAGAACAGAGGCCCGCAGCTCCTGCGACTAAAAAACAGAAGACTCCAAGACTCCAATATTTCGTTTTGTCGCGCGAATATCCAGGAAAAGTCATCCAACCGAAATTGGAAGTAATCTTTAACCAGTAACAAAACTACGCCAAGGGTCTTAGTTACGTCTGCGCCTGCCGTAAGTGGCATTACAGCGCTATCAGATGCGGATGTAGAATGATCCTTTCCCGCCATGAAGAAGAGAGGTACTCAGTGTTTTGTAGTTCTCGTTCTTTATTTAAATTTTATCATTTATTTCCTTTTTGGGTTTTTACAAATTTATTTGATTATTTCGGAGCAGCCGTTGTTGCCGCTCCGAGCTCGAAGGAGTTTCTTGACAAACCCAATTTACTTAGGAGTTAAAGAGGTCAAAGTCAAAGAGACGGCCTATATATTCTTAAGTATATAGCTATGTTCACTTAGTCTGGAGCGCTCGTGTTGCACTTATGCTGACACATGCACTTTCAGCGTGTGGGCCAAGGCACAGCGAGCGGTTCGTATTTCGGGCACTTAGGTTGATGACAGAGACCCTGAATTGTATAAACACTGCGACAAAGTGTTACAGTGCGTGCCCTTTTAGTACTCTTGGTACAGTGGGTGGTCGATATATATTTTATATGTGTGCATACTACACGGATAATTCTGGGCAGTTTGAAAACCACTTTGCCTGTTCAAATCTTGCCTCTTGCAAGACCTGAGAAACTTCGTCTCGAAGGCCTTTTGGATAAGTTGCTTGCGCCATCTCTCCTAGCCGCATTAAACACATGATCGCCAAAAAGGCGATCCAAAAGGACGCCAGTCCTCTCTTGAAATTTTAAGCCCCTGAGCGAGCTCATCGGTCACAAAGTTTATTTGTGATTCTGAGTCGAGCAACGCTCGAGCCAATACAAATTCGCCACTTTTTGTTTGAACGCTCACAATTGCAGTTGCAAGAATGACTATCCGATGCAGTCGCATGCAAAACATGCGAAGCAGATGGAGTCCCCTGCATGAGCGTGGGCTGAGAAGGGGGTGGCAACGCGAGATTAGTGTTTGCAGAATATATATGCAGCAACGTATGGTATGAGGAATTGCACACTCTGCATCTGTTCTATTTGCATTTTTTGACAGTGTGTCCCTTTCGAAGGCAGTTAATGCACAAGGGTGCTAGAGCTGCGAAGGAAGCGCAGTTTCCAATTTGATGTTCAGCTGAGTTGCAATACACACATTGTACCGGGTCGTTCCTGGCAGCGACAAACGATAAACTCCTATTTCCATTCTTCTTAGGATTAAATTGGACCTGCTGAACAGTTTTGGACTTGGAAGCCTCTTCTGTCACCATATGTTGGTAACGCCTATTCAATGTTGTCTCACATTCGCTCCAAAGAGGAAGCTAAGTATAGTCAAATTATTCTTCCCATTTTCTTTTGGTTCCTGCATCGACCTTGCTCATTACCAGATGTATTAAAATAGCATTAGTAATGCGTCCATCATCCCCAATAGACAGCAAGGAGTTATAAAGAACTGTGACTGTGTCGATGAGGGTTCTCAAGGCTGTAGCTGATGGCTGGGTAATTTTTTGCAAATTAAAAAGTGTCGATATGTTGTCAAAAAAAAATAAGGCTAGCAGGGCTTTGGGATAACTTTCCGCAATGACTTAAAATGCCATAACTGTTCCTAAAGCGTCTCCAGCTAAACACGAAATAAAATTATTAAATTTCAATATCGTGTAGCATATCATCTTTGTGAACAAAAGTTTCAAAAAGGCTTATAAAATTTTTAAATTCGGACTGGTTTTCGCTAAATGTTGGAAGAGCGACGCTCGGCAGGCGGCATTGAGGCGGGCGACTTGCCTGCGGAGCGAATTTTTCTACAGTATTTCGTTTAGCGTCATTTAAAATTGAAATCAGTAATGATTTTGTTAAAACTGCAAACTTTTCCAACTCTTCCCGAAAGACATCTTTTGGATCTCTCACTTCTATTTGGTTTTGAAGAAGTGAAGCATTTTCAATGTGCGAATTTAGGATTTCTAATCGGCACTCTAGCTCAACCGGATTAACAGAAATTTTACCGTCATTTAAATTGCGATACGTTCGGTTTATACTTTTCATGCAAATATCTCGTTTGTGTTTAAGCTCTTCGATATCCTTGGTTGCCATTGCCTTTATTTTGTATTTATTTATTTTTTGGAATCGAAGAGGTATTTAATATAAATATATATATTTTATTTTTATTAATACTAAGTATTTGAATAATAATATTTAAAACGACTAACGGGTAATATGCCGAACGCACGCAGTGTAGGGAAGTGCCGAGAGAAGTACAAAAAAATCGTAATTAGCGTTTTTAGATTTTTGTATAAAAAACTATAAATAATGAAAAGAGCGGGAAAAATTATAAAAAGCGCGAGTTTTTAGAATTTTCACTTTTTTCAGCTTTTTTAGCAATACCCTAAATTGGAGCTTACCACGACGAAAATAGGGGAAATAACTTTTAACTAATTGGGTCGACCACGAATTTTTTGTTTATGATTTAATGTCCAAAGCGATTCACTTTTGTATAATTCGAAATATTTATATGTATATATTTATGACAGAATAAAAATTGTAAGTATGGTTAGCATGCTCACTATCTACCGATTTACACGAATGCAAAAAGTTGAAAGGTGGGCCAAACCACTAACCATACAACTTATAGACATTTCATTTCATACAACGAAAATGGACACACATTTTTTCCGGCAGGTCCCACAGCTGGTAGCGGCAGGCCCCGGACACTTCGTGTGCCTTCGGGTTTTTTTCGCTCTCATTCTTATTCTCATTTTGATGCCCGCGCGCTCATTGCATGAGTTCGGTCGTTCAGTCGCAGAGAAGCACATTTTAAAGAAGGTTGCCCTGCGCTTGAATTGATCTTTGTATGTATGCGTGTTCATGCATTCTCATACAGGGGTGCATGTGTGCGATCATTTCATTTCGATGCAACAAGAATATTTTGTCTTTTGCTACTTTTTAGACTTGGTACCCTAACAATATGGGCGTATTCACTATTGGGTTCATGAAAAAAATAAGAATATTATATGTTATAGTATATTTTTAGTATATTTCAGCATAAATTTCATTTTGGTTTACAAATTCATATCAGTGGTAGCAGTAAAATGTTTTTCAAATATGTATGTATTCCAATTAATAGAAATCAATCTACTGAGATACAAACAGGGCATATCGCAGTCGGTGTCTGCACTTAATGGTTGAGAAAACTTCAAACCAAATCAGCGTTGGTTGTTGTTCTGCGAGCGGATAGTGCCTGCATACCCTACCGACGATTGAATTTTAGGGCGGACAGAGACAAGAACAGCGTTTTCGCCGCTCGAAAAAATATAGCATACGAAAATTATCCATTTTTTAATGCTATCCTACCAATTACAAAAATGGATAAATAAACTTGTATATTGTTTTAGTTTTCGATTTAAATTTAAATATTTAAAAATCATTAAAAGCTAACTTCTTGATTTAAAATACAAATTTCAGAAAATCATTTCGAATATTTTTGTCTGTACTTTATAGTGATTAAACAATTTGTTATTTTCCATGATTAAAATTATACAATTATTATATGTATGTATATTTATCGGTAACTAATCCGAGCGCCGACTTTCAAGAATAAGCAAACATAAAAATATATACAACTAGATCATTAAATAACAACATTAAACAAAACAAGAGAGAACGCTATAGTCGAGTGCCTCGACTATTAGATACCCGCTACTCAGCTAAAAAAGTTCAAATTATCAATTTGAATTAGGCGATCTCTTAGAGTTGGAAGCTTTACAGCACGAGCATCAGCACCAGCGCTGCTTTAGCCCAGGCAGCTTTTGTCCTGCACCAGCAGCTGTGTTTATGTTTATGTTTTTGAGAGCAATAAATTGACTAGAAATATTAAACATACATACTTATATTGGCTAAACACATACATTCTTAAATAGTATTATGTATATTAAAGTTTAAATGTTTGCACAACACGAGTAACGGGTAAAGCTAATAGCTTTCTTTGAAAGGAGTTATCTTTGCCGGGCAATTGCAACTGTTTACAATGTAAATACATACATATGTATATGCTTACATACATACACACATACGCCATTGTTTGACTCAGACCTCCAATTTGGCTAACTAGATTTGATTTGCATAGTTCTTGGGATATAGTTCGGTATTGACAAATGAAAACCATCGCAATTTCCTTTAATAGAAATCCTTATCAAGAATTAACGTTGACTCTGTTGAGCACCTTGGCCAGCTGTTCCAAAGTCATCCGTTAGATGGCGCCATGAAAGGCGGAAATGTAGGCGCTAGCCAGTCTTAAGCGTTTAATGGGTTTTTGGGCGTTAGAGTGGGCGTGGCAAACTTTCATTAGGCCAATCGATATTTATTGCAGAAACAAATACATATCGATTAAAATTTTCATAATAGCATCAAAACTGTGGCCACAGCTTGTGACTTGTGGGCGTCAGAGGGGGCGTGGCACCATTTTGAAACAAACTTGCGCTGCGTAGGAACTCCTAAAATCTACATTGAAAATGCTAATCTTCTAGCTTTTATAGTTTCCGAGATCTCAACATTCATACGGACGGACAGACAGACGGAGAGACGGACATACGGACATGGCTAGATCGACTCGGCTAGTGATCCTGAACAAGAATATATATACTTTATAGGGTCGGAAACGCTTCCTTCTACCTGTTACATACTTTTGCACGAATACAATATACCCTTTTACTCTACGAGTAACGGGTATAATTACAATGCGAATCAAAAAAAAAAAATCAACCAAAACTCATTAAACATAACATTCAAAACAAGTGTCCTAAAAAATGTTAACAAAACAAAAGCTAGACAGCCGTTCTTATTTCTGTCACCACCCCTAAAATTCAATCGTCGGTAGGGTATGCAGGATAAGAAAGCATTGGTTGTCAGCTCGGAAACTAGTTCTAGGTGGGTAGCCTTCGTCGCCAAGCAAACAAATATCGAGGCGTAAGTTTTTATTTTGACTTGCCTCGAATTTTGTACGAGGTCAAGGGCCCGCAAAAGTCAACCCCTGCCACCAAAAATCAATCAGAAGTCAATCCGGGGGAGATTTCCCATGATTTGGGACATGCGACGAGGCTTGTAGAGGAAGCAGTGAGTGCATTCCCGTACTACTTGACGCTTTGGTGCTCTGCCGTTAATGATCCAAACTTTCTCGCGAAGTAATGAGAGCAAGGCTTCTAAATTTGAACGATGTATGAATTCGGTATATAGCTTTGTAAAGCGATATTGCCTAGGCAAAATTACTGGGTGATTAACGCAGTATGGTAGATTAGAATTGTCCAATCTTCCCCCTACTCTTACCAAGATAAGGATGGCATTGCCTACACTAATTTTGTCCACAAGTAGTTAATATCTTCTATAACGATTGTTAAGATCTTCTATAACGCATGGTTCCACAATCTGACTTGTGGTTTTGACTATCATAGATTTGGGCTCCATCTCGACGGATGAGAGAAGGGATGGATTCAATGGATTAGGCAGACATGGCCTTTTGCTGTCCGACCTTTTCAGGAAGTCAGGTCCAGTAAACCTCCTCTTGCGCTAAAGATCCTTTACTAAGAATCCTCTGGATACGATGCCTGCGGGTTCCGGGTGAAGGCTCGACCTTGTGTTTGAACTTTTGATACGTTTTGTTAGGCACCACAGCTGCACAGAGCTCAAGCCTCAGTATCGACAAGCATTGAATCGAAGCGACCCTTAATTTTGCAACTATTAAGCTGACGCCATTGATTATGCTGAGAACGTAAAGACAACAACCGTATCTGTTATTGTTGTGAAGTTAATTGGTAGATAGGTTAAGCATTTTTGAAGTTGTCCCACACAATACCGAGATCGTTTGGAATTGGCTTATCCCAATATAGTTTTCGGATAACTAGATCCTTTATGAATGTTTTTTTCTAATTATCTTCGCCTGTTAAAAGATCATCCACATATAGATCAGTTCGTAATACTGTCTGCGAGAGAATGTTCTGGTTCGTTTAAATTGGCTATATGAAAGAAACTACCGTAGGTCACAGTATTAAGCTGATATATCTGTAAAATGTCAGTATCGGTTTCCCTCCGAGCATCAGTTGAAATTTCCTGCCCTGCTCGTCGACCACAAATTGACGATACATCTTTGAGAAGTCACCTAATAAAGCATAACGATTGAAACGAAATGAAAGCAGTGCCGTGATTAAGTCTTGTTGCATGGTAGGACCATGAATATTTCGATCAATGCTACGCCGGAAGACGTTTTTCGCCGGCATTAAACAGTACTCGTAATTTAGTGGATAAACTCTGTGGCCGTAACACACAATGGTGACTCTTATCAATGCCTTCGATGTTATATGATTGGCCTTACGATTTTTGTGATTCCTTGAACAGAAGTCGAACAAAATGGGAAACTATTTCAGCTACAGAGGTCTGATCTTGAACGAAATTGCATTTGTATCGCTCAGACTAAATAAGAAATCTCCTGAATTGCTGCTGCCTGACTCTGAAGCGAAATTGTTGAAAGACCTCCGGTGGATGCTACTTGACCTTGATATGTTGAAATTTCATGCAGAAGAGTGTGATGTGTCGTTTGGCCGTGCACCTTGAATTCAATGGACACTCGGACACGGTGTGAGATTTCCGTAAGCAGTTAAAGCAAAATGGTGCCTTTTTAACGTAAGGACTTGACCTGAGATATGAAATGAGTCGCTGACTCACAGTAAATGCAGAACGATTGAGAACGATTTCGGCTTCAGATATGAATCACCTTGACGGTTTTTGTTTAAGATACGTTGCCCACTTTCTAAGAACTGGCATCGGTGAGTGAGGGTTTTTCAAAAATCATCCCAATTGGGTAGCACCTCGAATGATTGCCTCTAATCGTAGCTTAGTCGAGTATCTGCATCTTCTTTTGAGAGCACCAGGGGTATCATTATCGCATTCATAATATAATAATAATAACAAGGACCCTTGTATAGCTGACGATGTGTCAATTAGACGCTGAATTCGCCTAAGAATGCGCCTTTAAAAGGTTCGTTTGCTGTGCCAATTGAAAACTCGGCAACCTGGATTAATGTGCACTTGTTGTCGTGTTGAGAAAACTGGAATCGTGGAAGCTAGTGCGCCGTTGTTTGTTGATAAGTGATTTTAATTTTCTTTTTGTTTCAACATATAAGATTTCCCCACGTTGAGACAACTGCCGAAAATATGACTCAAGAACTGCAAATTGCAGTCTAGGGATTTTGCTGTTTCCCGTTCGATGTTGTCCTCGAATTCGGATCGTTGTTGCCGCAAAGACGGTAGCTTATCGCTGGGTGTCGTTTCGCCTTTGTTGTTTGGACTCATTTCGTTAGGTTTGACCGTAAAAATGTACGAAAACTTGAAAAACTACTACCGAGAATCAATTCACCCTACTCTGTACCTTAATTCGGACGTTGATGCACTATGATCAGCGCAAACAAGTGGCCCTTACGACACCAAGCAGTGCTTGTTACGCGCGGAGTCTAATAGGCGTAAAAACGAGATCGCGAGAAGTTAAAAGCACAATGCAGAAGCGGACAGACAAGATTAGAAATACTAATTTTGTGCTAAGATAAAATTAATGATTTTAGGCTTGGCAAAGAGTCGGTAGTAGAAATAATGTGGTATAGTCTATTATAGTCGTTACACAGTACTCTAAACGGTTCATGCATATCAAAGTTAGATCTACAAATATTTAATGTAAGAGGAACATAGTTCCTGGTAATTCTATTAGGCACGGAGAAGCTTATGCGACCCAGTAACTCGGGACTCTCCACATCCCCCTAAATAAGTTTATAGATAAAAGTTGTGCCAAGCATCGTTCTACGGTTTACTAAGGATGGTAGATTAATTAGGAGAAGTCTACTAGAGTAAGATGGTAAAATAAGGCTTGCATTCCAGTTAAGGCCCCGTAGAGCAAATAATAAAAAGTTCTTTTGCACAGACTCTATCCGGTCTGCAGAACAGTACTCCAGGATTGGACGGACTAGTGAAATAAACAGAGTCTTTGTAACATAGGGATCATCGAATTCCTTTGACCACCTTTTAATAAATCCTTTATTCACCATAGAAGTAATATGGTCACAAAACTTAAGTTTAGGGTCAAGGAGGACGCCAAGGTCATCAACATGCGTAATTCTAGACAACGCGCAACCACCCAGCGAATACGTTGCATATTGTCGGTTCACCCGAAAAAATGTCATTACTTTGCACTTAGCGCTAATTAAATCCAAGAGTTTTTTTACAACACCATGTTTGAAAAGCGTTTAGGTCAGATTGTAAGTCTGAACTGCTAGAAATTTCGTTATATTGCAGGCATAGCTTAACGTCATCTGCGTACATAAGGGCACGCGACTTTGTCAAGACTAGAGGGAGATCGTTTATAAATAAAGTAAAAAGAAGTGGGCCAAGGTGGCTTCCTTGTGGGACGCCTGAAGTAACTCGGATCAAATCAGAGATCGAGTTTTTAAAGAGGACTCGTTGAGTCCTACCACTCAGATAACTTGAGATCCATGTTAGAAGATCACATGGAAACCCTAATAAGTCTAGCTTTAATACAAGTAGCGAGTGATTTACTGAATCAAACGCTTTACTAAAGTCAGTGTAAACTACGTCGGTCTGCATGTTCTTTCTAAAGCCATTTATTACAAAAGACGTTAGCTCCAAGAGGTTTGTCGTCGTAGATCTTCGCCTTATAAGTCCATGTTGACATGGAGATATAATCGATCTACAAAGATGTTGCAAATGGGGTGTAATAGTGTTTTCGAAAAGCTTTGGGATGGCGGATAATTTGGATATGCCTCTGTAATTACTTGAATTGCATTTATTTTCTTTCTTATGAAGGGGAATGACAAATGACTCCTTCCAAATAAGTGGGAAATCAGATGTTTTTAAAGACAAGGTAAACAATTTGTACAGAGGTCTACACAGAGTTTCAGTACAGTATTTAAGCACGCAGCCTGGAACTCCGTCCGGACCCGGTGAATAGACTGGCTTAACTTTATGGAGATCCAAAAGAAGATAGCTTTCGCTTAACCTCGGACAAAAAATCCAGTTCGACTTGGATATGGCATTTGAATAAGACGGATTTGGACGGGATTTGAACAGAATATGTTTTCTGGAAAAACTGGGCAAATAGATCGGCAATTGCCTGATCAGAGTTTGCCGTAGAGTTTTCGAATGATAGCGATGCAGGGTAACAGGCTGATTTACGCTTAGTGTTAACAAAATTATAAAACTTTTTTGGATCTTGTGAAAATTGGACCCTACAACGAGTCAAATAGCTTTTATAACACCGGGCGTTAAGCACGATAAAATTTAACCGAGCCCTTAGGTACCGAGAGAAGGCAGGTTGTGAACCGCACATATTAAATTTATTGAAAAGTCTGGACTTAACATTTTTTAGGTGTGACAACTGTTTATTAACCCACGGAGGTTTATTTGAAATTGACGGATAGTAGAACGGGACACACAGATAAAAGAAGGAATTCAATGCATTATAAATGATATTAACGGCCTTAGCCACGTTAGTGCATGAATAAAATTCGGACCAGTCATAGCCGGATATAAAAGTATTTAAAAGATGAAAGTTTGCCTTACGAAAGCAGCGGATTCGTTTAACCGACTTTTCGGATTTTTTATTCAGCTCTGTTCTTGCGTCTACAGTCAGCTCTAGAGTTGGATGATAAGGATCTTCCGGTTCTGTAAGTGGTGATGTTCTTGATAGGCAAACGCCTTCTGAATTTGAAACAAAACACAAGTCCAGTAAACGTCCTGAGGAGTTCTTAACATGGCTCACTTGGGATAGCGCAATGTCAAGCAAGCCGTCAATAAAGTCATGCTGCCCTAAAGGAAGTAAAATATTAGAGTTTTCGTCAGGGGACCATGTCGGACTAGGTATTTTAAAATCACCCAATAGTATTAACTGATCTCGATCTGGCAGTTTTTTGGAAATGGACTGAATAACGGAAAGGTTATTTGCGTAAATAGGGAACTCAGATGATGGTGGGATATATGAACAAGTAATATATACAAAACTACCGGGAAACGATAATTTTATACCTAGGAATTCGATGTCATAAAATTCTTCGAAAGTTAATAATTCAGACGAAAAGGTGGAGTCGACAGCAATCAGGACTCCACCTCCCCGTCTGGACTGACGATCAAGCCTGTAACGCAGTTCTTTGGCCGGGGTAAAATCTCAATCGGGGCCAAGGAACCTATACAAGAAATTTATATAGAAGGGTGGGACCTGTAGTAGGAATTTGTATGGGAAGGCTGTAAGGCGCCCTCTACGCGCGAGAGCCGTTGGTCAAACCGATCTGAACACGAGGTTGACGACAAGGCATTTGTTAGAGCGCCGCCTAGCGGCCTGCAGTGGGAATAAGGCCGCCCACACTGCTTGGTGCGAAACCCCGGGAGGATCCTGCTTGAGGCGTCCCCTGGTGATAGGACGAGGTACTCAGTGGGTGATCGCACTGCTTGGTGGGGAACTTGGGTGAGACCCGTCAGTAATGCCCTCTGGTGGTGGAGGACGATCGCACTGCTTGGTGGTGAATTCGGATGATTCCGATTGGGGTTGACTGCGGTGGCTAAGGGGAGGGGAACTCCGCTGGGCATGAACGGCGGGGTTGATCTGTTCCGGGTGAGCTTAGGGTCTACGTGTGTCTACTGTCCGGATATACTCGGAGCCTACGGGCGTCTACACTCCGGCTATACTCGGAGCCTACGGGTGTCTACACTCCGGCTATACTCGGAGCCTACGGGGGTCTACACTCCGGCTATACTCGGAGCCTACGGGGGTCTACACTCCGGCTATACTCGGAGCCTACGGGGGTCTACACTCCGGCTATACTCGGAGCCTACGGGGGTCTACACTCCGGCTATACTCGGAGCCTACGGGTTTCTACACTCCGGCTCGGAGTCTACGAGGATTCTAAGGAGGGAGCTCTCGGCCGAAGTACGTCGTGTGGATGCGAAACCAAACACACGGCGTAGGTCGGGGTCGAGAACGGGTGAGGTTAGAAGGAGGGGAGGTGTATTGGTAAAGAAATAACACGCGGGGTTTTAGTTATTTAATTTCAGGCTTATATTTGATAATTAGTGAAAGTGGTTCCCTGGCTGCTGCCCTCACAATGGGTGTTCTTGCTTACGTGTAACCTTGAGGATGTCAACTGGTGTGGCGCGGATGAGCACGGTGAATCTCAGGCTAGGCGTTTGGCTTCTGAATCGCGTGTCGGAGGATTGTTTGTGCACACGTCTACTCGCGGTGAAAAGTCGAAACCAAAGAGACCGAGTCAGATTTCTAGCGATCGTACTTCAGCTCGCGTCGTGTTCTCTGACCCAGTTCCCTGTTATCGATCGAGATATCGATTGCCCCCCCCCTCAGGAGTGCGATAGCGGGTTAAGGGGGTTCTGCCCGTGGTGCGTGTCTCGGCTTCAATTGTAAACACCAGCTTAATTAGTTTCTCCTTAGTTGCTATTACTTTATATTGATAACAGGGGTGGACTCCATGTCCAAATCTTAAAGCTAATTGTAATACTATACTAAATGTTACATAGATGGACTCCGATCCTCGGCACGATTAACTTAAATTTGTACGCCCTCAGATTTAGGGCGTTACATTCCCTCCTCACTTCGGGGAAGGAATGAGATATTTCCCGCGCCGTTCGGCTTTAGGGTGACTTGGTAGTAGCCCTCCTCGGTCGGGACTCTGAAGCGCTGTCGCGCGGTGCGGGCTGCAGGACGTCGGGCGCAGATGGCCTGCCAGACGGCGACCGAGACTTGGCCGTCGGTGGTGTTACACGTCCACCCAGCCGGGAGCGGGTGGCGCTCGCCACCCGGGGGTGGACGGTTTTCGGCGGCCGAGTGCTCCAGATCTGGGGCTGCCGTTGCGGCCTGCGGGTTGTCGTCCGTGTTCGAGAGCCATTCTTGTGACGGCTCCCAGCATAGTCTCTCCATGTCTGGTGAGATCTGCCCCAGCAGGAGGTCTAGCGTCGTGGGTGACATCCCCATCGCGGTATCCGATGGAGTGGAGGCTGCTGTTGTGGGGAGGGGAAAATCGTATGCGACTGTCTCGGTGTCCGGTCCCTGTCCGCCAAGGGGGAGTGTGGGCTGGGTCGCCATGTCGAAGAGTGTATCCCTTGGTGGTGGTGGACACGGAGCTAGAGCGAGCATGGGCTCCTTCCGTCGGAAAAGCTGCCCGGTGTTCTCCTCGTCGTCGCTGGGTTCCGACTCCCACTCCATGGCTTTGCCCGTAGAGAGGGTGGTGGATGGTCCGATGAAAAACTTTGTAGTCGGACCGCGGGAAAGCGTCGCGACGGCCCGCGAGGGAGGGGGGTGGACGGCCCTGGTCCCATCTCTTCGTCCTGCGAGTAGGGCACATCAACGGGGCAATCCGTCGGGAATCCGAGATCTTCGGCTGCCTCGGTCTCGTCAGGCCCCATGATGCACAGGTGCACGGGGGACGGTGGGAAGGTCACGATGGGTACCTCGGGTGGCCGATACGGTGTTTCTATCCGGATCGTCTCCCAGCTGGTTCTCATCAGATAGATCCAGGACCCCTGGTGGTATCCGCAGCGGTCCTCGCCCGTGAAAACGTAGTGCGCCGCACCTTCCCTGGAATCGTCGTCGTCCTCCCGGCTGCTCACCGAGTGTGTCTCCGCGTTATCGGAGCCGCTAGCATCCTCGACATAGGGGGATTGCTCGTCCCGTTCTTCCTCCTCGTCGCTGGGGTAGGGGTTCGGCTGATCCCGGTAGTCCTCGCTGCGACCGCAAGGGTTATACTCCCTGTTGCTCTCCGCTGACCCGGCTGGACTCGGGTAGTGCTCATAGTGAGTCGGGTAGATCCGATGTCCGGCCGCGTCCGTGTAGTGCGGCGAGGCTCCCCGGCTCGGGGTGGCGTCGGCATCGACTCGTTCTCGGAGTCGCTGGATTCCGGGGCGCAGTTCGACGCTGCCCGGCGGGATGATGACCGAGCACAGGATCTGGGAGAGGATGGGGTCGCTCTTCACTAGACTCCTGGCTGGCGCCTACCCGTCGGGCATGACCGGGTGGATCTCTCGGCGTACGCCGTTCCTGGGCGTAGCCGAGGATCCCGTGTGGTCGTCGACTGGCGGTTACCTTGAACGCTGGGTTCAAACTCCTCGTCGCTGTCGCCGGACGACAGTACGATGATGTCCATTTCTGCCCGTCAGCTCTGTGAAAGAAACAACTAAACTAGCTTATTTCTATTGATGCTTAGCAATAGGGATAACTGGGCTGCAGCGAAAGAATCTCCTAACTTCATTCTTAAGGTCTTACTGGCTTATGACAAACTTAAACTTAGCGGGGACACAAAGGAAGGTTAGGGTACTTATGATCACCCCTCGTTGCTAATGGCGGTCGGTTGGTTCGGACTCTGGGGCTGCCCGGGTTGGTCGCCGGTGTCCTCTCTGGGAGTTTCGCTGTCTTCATCCTCGGGGTTACCTGTGGAAGAAGAAAAGAACGCTTTTAAGTCCCCAATATTAGCAAGTCGCCCCTTCCGCTGGCCAGGTAGGCGGATTCGGACGACGTTGGGTGACGGGAAAGCGACCACCTTATACGGTCCGTCAAACTTTGGGGCGAGCTTTGCTGCGAACCCCTCTGCTGCTTTAGACAGATGATGTTGTCGCACGAGGACCAGTGATCCCATTTCGGGCTTCCAGGTTCGACGACGCAGGTTATAATGTCTCCCCTGTTCTCGGCTGGCTTTTTGGAGATTGTTCCGCACGATCTGGAAGATCTCCTTCAGGCGTTCCTCTCTCTCCGATGGGCTCGAGGACGTCGTTGCTGTTCCGGGAGTTACGCTGTCGTACCAGGATCCGGGTAGCCGTGGTTCTCTAGCTTGTAGGAGAAAGGCTGGGCTATACCCGGTCGATTCCGAGACACTTGTGTTGATCGCGAGTGAGAGTTCTGGTAGCAACATATCCCAGGTGTTCTGCCCATTTTCCACGTACTGGGCGATCATAGTCTTCACCGTGCGATTCGCGCGCTCTGTCGGATTCTCTCGCGGGCAGTATGGGGCAGTGAATTGAGGTTCCACTCCCGTTTCCTTGAGGAAGTCTTTGAACGCCTTGCTGGTGAACTGTGAACTATTATCGCATACCAGTTTCCTCGGGGCTCCGAAGTGGCCGATGATCCGTTCGCGGAAAGCTCGTATCAAGGTCGCCGTACTTGCTCTGCGTAGGGGTATTAACTCGACCCATTTGGTGAATATGTCGAAGAAGACGAGGAGCATGGTATTCCCCTCTTTGGAGCGGGGCAAAGGTCCGACGAAATCCGCACACAGAACTCCAAAGGGTTCGCTGACCTGTCTCGTTAGCATCTTTCCGGCCTGTTGTCGCTGTTCTGACTTGTATTTCTGGCACGGGATACATTGTCGCACGTGTCGTCGCACGTCGCGGAACATCCCCGGCCAGTAGTACTTCTGCGAGATCCTGATGATGGTTTTCCTAATGCCAAGATGTCCGGCGGTGGGGGCATCATGGCATTCATGTAGGATTCGATCCCGATGTTCGGCTGCTACGCACAGCTTCCAGGGCACGTAGTCCTGGTCGTCTGGACGGTGGCCGAGATGGCGATATAGTTCTCCGTTTTCAATGATGAAGTCGGGGAACTTCAGGGGTCGTCCCGAACGTCCTTCATCTTTCTTTGCAGCCATTTGCACTGGTGCTCGCCGTCCGTGAGTCTCTGTAAGTGCTCTAGTGGTTGCCGGGAGAGGCATCGGCTACCACGTTATACTTCCCGCGCCGGTAATGTACATCATACTGATATTGCTGGAGCTCTAAGGCCCATCTGGCAATCCTTCCGGTGGGGTTTTCGATCTGGTCCAGCCATTTCAGGGCCAGGTGGTGGGTGATTACGTCGAACCTGTAGCCTTCGAGGTAGCATCGCAGTTTCCGTATTCCCCAGACGATGGCCAAACATTCCTTTTCCGTGGGCGAATAGTTCAACTCCGCGGCATCGAGTTTGCGGCTGACGTAGGCAATGACTCGCTCCTGGCCGTCGATTTCCTGGGTCAGCACTCCCCGAGTCCGTAGGTACTGGCGTCAGTTTGGAGCGTCATCTTGACGGAGAAGTTGGGCACGCCAGCACTGGTGCGTCTTTCAGCAAACCTTTCAGGAGATGGAATGCATTTGATGCTCCGATTCCACTTCCACCGTTGGTTAGCTCTCCTGAATCGTCATGGTGGGATTACGAGGCAAAGTTGGGCACGAATCGTGGTACATGGTTTTTTTACTAGGAGGGCTCAGGTTTCGCACGGTCTGTAAGGTGGCCGTTTTCTTGAAGAAGGAGCACTTTTCCTGGTTGATGCGCAGGTTTTCTGAATCGTTCGAAAACTTCAGGTTGTCCATGTGTTCGCCTAGGCTGGCCCAAATGACAATAATGTCATCGAGGTAGGCGAACGCGTATGGGTCGAGGTCGGGTCCGATCACGCTATCTAGGGCTCGCTGAAAAGTTGCCGAGGCCGAATGCAGCCCGAAAGGCATGACGCGCCATTGGAATAGGCCGCGTCCGGGTACCGTAAAGGCGGTACATGCCCGGCTATCTTTGGCCACTGGTATCTGCCAGTACCCGTTGCGCAGATCCAGGGTCGAAATGTATCTCGCGTTTCTCAGTCGTTCTAAGATGTGGTTAATGCGCGGCAACGGGTACGCGTCCGGAATCGATTTCGCGTTTAGTTGCCGGTAGTCCACGCACATGCGCCACTGTCCGGTTTTCTTCCGGACCAAGACCAACGGAGCACTGTGCGGACTACGCGACGGTTCGATACATTCCTGCTCCAGCAACGCGTCTACTTGCTCGTCTATGATCCGTTGCATGGCAGGGTTCTTCGGGAAATAGCGTTGTTTAATCGGCCGGTCGTCCCTCATGGTGATCCGGTGTTCCGCTATGTTTGCTACCCCCGCCATTCCTTCAAATCGCGCTAGCTGTTTGCTAAGGAACGCTTGGACCTGCGGATTAGTCTCGCAGCCGCGTTCCTTGCCCTCCTGATTGAGTACCTGATTCCCCTGGGACACAGTGCCCGTATCGGATGTCCCTCGTGGATTCTCGGCGTGTTCCTCCCGGCGTTTCCTGTCGTGGTCCTCGGTTGCCATGCTGGTGTTTCCTCCTGTGGGGCTGGTCGCGTCTTTTTCCTTGCATGCTGTGGCGTAATGCGTTTCCCGTACTCTATGCTGCCCTTCGGGCGCATCCCTGTCATGCTGTGACCCTGTCTCGTGGTTGGCTATGCCTAGCCGAGGTTCCGTTCGAAAAGGGTTCCTTTTCCGGGCTATGGCGGAGTCAGCCAAGGGCTCCAGGTGGAAGGGGTTCTCCACGGCAGGCGCCGGTCGTACACGTTCCTGTTGCTTGGGAGCTGTAGTGACTGTATCCCTATGGGGTTGTCCCACCAACCGTCGTGGGGCTGCCACGGGGTTTTCCTGGAGCTGCGTTGTATCAGGAGAAGCTGCCGCGCACACCGCGTTCGGTGCGCCGCTTCTCGCTAGGGGCTCCTGCGTGTCCGTTGATGGATGTCCGTTGGCTGTGCTGGGCGTAGCTTCGGGGCTGGTTGGTCCTCGCGATCGGAGTCGAGGTGGTGGTTCTGATGGATTGCCTTGATCGTCAGGCCGTGGTTCCTTGTATCTAATCGCCTGACCTTCTCTGGGTCTTTGTCGGGACAGCGTGAGGCTTGCCGTACCGCATCGGAGGGTAGTGCCGATAGAAGCGAGGAAATCCATCCCTAGGATTAAAGGTTCCAGCATGGCGGGCATTACTAGAAGGGGAACCTGAATTGTCTTCCGGGCGAGCGTCACGTCCGCAAGGAGTAGCCTTGTTACTTCTACTCGAGACGTGTCAGCGAGATTAATCTGGGTGCGAATCTCCCTAAACTGGTGTGGCTGACCGACTACGTCGGCGATGTCCTGGCTAACGAAACTCCTCGATGCCCCGGTGTCGATGGTGGCTAACCGTACGTGTCCTCCAAGGTCGACTTCCGCGGCGATCCTTCCTCTCTCTACCCTGAGCGGTGCGGTTACTGTTGGTTCTCCGGTGGATTGGGTCCCGACGAATTCCGCCGGTCGAGGGGACCCACCCCGTTTCCCGGTTGTTGGCGTCGACAGCGTTCGACTGTGCGGACGTCCCGTCGTCCGCAGTCCCAACAGAAGTACTGTCGAGGATTCCGGCAGTCGCGGCTAACCCTAGCTGGCGGGGCAGTTCTGGGCTCTGGAGATGTACGGGGTGGGCTCCGTAGGGGGCTCTCTCAGCGAACGTAGGTTGGGTCTGACCTTGTGAAGGGGAGCGGTACGCTGTCGGATTTCTGGTGGCGGGGTTATAGTTGTTCCTCCCGAGGCTCCGCTTCTGAACGGCCTCGAACTCGGTGGCCAATTGGGCTAATTCCCTAATGGTCCGTACCTCGCTGCGTCGGATATACATCTGGTATTCCGGCGCGACATTTTCGTAAAGCCTATCTAGCTCTTGGCCTTCGTTGTAGCCCGCATGGCGCATGAGGACTCGGAGATCTAGCATAAAATCTTTAAATGTTTCCCCTTCCAACTGCTCACGACTCCGAATCTGGTCGTCCAAGCGCTGGAGGTATCGGGGTGGGAGGAAAAACTCGAGGAATTCACGCCGAAATGTTTTCCAGTCCGCCCCTTGGAGGCGGCTTGTTTGGCACCATTTGTCTGCTCTGCTCGTCAGCAGCTCTGCCATGGCTCGCGGAAGGAGTCCTAGGTCTATCCCGTAGGATAAGGCCCGACTTTCGACCTGCTCGATGAAGGCTAAGGGGTCTGAATATCCGTCAAATTGGAGGCCCCATTTACGAATTCGTTCGGGGACGCAAACAACCTCGCGACGATTCCGGTCATGGCTCGGCTCCGTGAAAGTTTCTTGATTACTGCCGACCGGAGAGGCGACAGTAACCGTGAGGCTAGGGGTAATTCGAGCTCGGTCTGCGGGGGAGACACCGGGGATTGCTCCGACGCTTATGTTCGGGGCGGGGCCGCTGGGGCCGGTTTTGTCTTCCCCCAAAGGTGCGGGGCTCGGAGCACGTGATGAGTATTGTCTTCCTAGGTCGGCTAGTCGAGCCCATACCTCTTGGGTTTGTTCCGAGTCTCTAACTAGGGTGACAAAGTTTCGCCGCAAGTCGTCGACGAGCCCCTCGGCGGAGAACCCGAATTCGTCAGCAAAGGCTAGTAATTCGGCCTTCAAGCGGGAATAAATCCACCGCGAGGGAACCCCGGGATTGTGAAATAAGTGTGGAACGGACTCACCGGAAATTTTCTGGTCGGGGTCCATGTTTGCAGCGAGTCTTTGGTGCGTTGTCTTGGAATGATGTCTTCGCTTGTTGGAGTCTTTACGGGGCTTCTTGGGCCATACGTTTGTATTTTCACAGACACTCGATCGCGTGGACTATACGGGATCGCGAGTAAGCTCGTGGGCTTGATACCGGGCGCGTTCACTAGTTCGTCAAGGTTATTCTCCCCGGTCGGGACACTTTCGCGGAAACCGTTAGACTACGTCACTCACTCGGGGCCTACGCACTCCCCATACAGGTGGTAGTTTTCCTGGTCTTTCTCCCTATCAGGTCCCTGTTCGGGCGCCACTTGTAACGCAGTTCTCTGGCCGGGGTAAAATCTCAATCGGGGCCAAGGAACCTATACAAAAAATTTATATAGAAGGGTGGGACCTGTAGTAGGAATTTGTATGGGAAGGCTGTAAGGCGCCCTCTACGCGCGAGAGCCGTTGGTCAAACCGATCTGAACACGAGGTTGACGACAAGGCATTTGCTAGAGCGCCGCCTAGCGGCCTGCAGTGGGAATAAGGCCGCCCACACTGCTTGGTGCGAAACCCCGGGAGGATCCTGCTTGAGGCGTCCCCTGGTGATAGGACGAGGTACTCAGTGGGTGATCGCACTGCTTGGTGGGGAACTTGGGTGAGACCCGTCAGTAATGCCCTCTGGTGGTGGAGGACGATCGCACTGCTTGGTGGTGAATTCGGATGATTCCGATTGGGGTTGACTGCGGGGGCTACGTGTGTCTACTCTCCGGATATACTCGGAGCCTACGGGCGTCTACACTCCGGCTATACTCGGAGCCTACGGGGGTCTACACTCCGGCTATACTCGGAGCCTACGGGGGTCTACACTCCGGCTATACTCGGAGCCTACGGGGGTCTGCACTCCGGCTATACTCGGAGCCTACGGGGGTCTACACTCCGGCTATACTCGGAGCCTACGGGGGTCTACACTCCGGCTATACTCGGAGCCTACAGGTTTCTACACTCCGGCTCGGAGTCTACGAGGATTCTAAGGAGGGAGCTCTCGGCCGAAGTACGTCGTGTGGATGCGAAACCAAACACACGGCGTAGGTCGGGGTCGAGAACGGGTGAGGTTAGAAGGAGGGGAGGTGTATTGGTAAAGAAATAACACGCGGGGTTTTAGTTATTTAATTTCAGGCTGGCTGCTGCCCTCACAATGGGTGTTCTTGCTTACGTGTAACCTTGAGGATGTCAACTGGTGTGGCGCGGATGAGCACGGTGAATCTCAGGCTAGGCGTTTGGCTTCTGAATCGCGTGTCGGAGGATTGTTTGTGCACACGTCTACTCGCGGTGAAAAGTCGAAACCAAAGAGACCGAGTCAGATTTCTAGCGATCGTACTTCAGCTCGCGTCGTGTTCTCTGACCCAGTTCCCTGTTATCGATCGTGATATCGATTGCCCCCCTTCTCAGGAGTGCGATAGCGGGTTAAGGGGGTTCTGCCCGTGGTGCGTGTCTCGGCTTCAATTGTAAACACCAGCTTAATTAGTTTCTCATTAGTTGCTATTACTTTATATTGATAACAGGGGTGGACTCCATGTCCAAATCTTAAAGCTAATTGTAATACTATACTAAATGCTACATAGATGGACTCCGATCCTCGGCACAATTAACTTAAATTTGTACGCCCTCAGATTTAGGGCGTTACAAGCCTATAAATTGTGTACTTACCCGGGAGAATTTCGGAGCTAAGAATATCCGGCCTTAACCAGGTCTCTGTACATACCATAATATTGGTCTTTTCCATTTCCCCTGAACTATTCTTTTTTCTCTTAGCTTCGTACTCTTTCACAAATATGCCCTCGGGCCAGAAACTGGTGGAACACACAGATGCAAAAAGAGCACAAGGAATACCAATCTTAAATGATGATACTTTCCTAGCATAAGAAAATTTAAATTGTTCGACCATCAACTTGGATTTTGTTACGGATATAAGCCGTAATATCCAGTGATGAGAGGTCTGGGACGACCCGTGAAACAATTACATGTTTTAGCTGGGGCACCCGAACACAAGTAACCGTTTTTGGTACAACACATGCAACCCTTTTTGGTACTACAGAATTTGATTCTGTACTACCAGTACCGGCCGGTAATCCGGACGTTAAGTCTACATGAGGTGTTGGGGCCACTACTTTATTTTGATCGGACAGAGCGGAAGTACCTAGCGGAGCCACATCGATTCCAGCCACTTCGGATACCGAATCACTTTAAGTGCAGCTTGTCGTTAAAAAATTGGCAAATGCCAATGTAGACACAAATTTCAGCAAAAGCTGTCTGAGAAGCAGTAAAGCGTGTACTTTATTTATTAGATACTTAGGATTTTATGAGTTAATCTACTTGCTTGTGTAGTAGAACATGCGATGGATTTCCAGGTTAGTCGTCTGTCGAGGTCGACGCCGAGATACGTTACTTCGTTGACTTGGGGAATCGGCGTACTATTCAAGGATTCCGGAGCTTACATTTTTGGTCATTTATTTTAATGCGCCAATCAGAAAGCCACCTCTCAACAACGATGAGGTGATTGGCTAGTTGTGTTGTTGCCCGGAGTCGGCACCTCGATCGACTTAGGATTGCAAAGTCGTCAGAGAACGTAGATGTTGTAAGCTGATCGTTCGTGGGACTATTCGCTGTATATAGGATGAACAAAGTAGGCCCAAGTGCACTTTCTTGCGGGAATCCAGCTTCTATAATGTAGTCGTCAGATGTTGTCGCATCTTATTGCGAAGACTCTGTTGTAAAGATAGGACTCAAGTAGTTTATGAGTGTATGTAGGCAAGTGTGTTTTGATCTCATGCATAAGGCCATCGAGTCAGATTCGATCAAAAGCTTTAGATACATCGAGGAATATTGCGCTGCAATAAGCTCGAAATACGCTGATGTTATTCTGTTAACTTGTTCAATTGTTCCATGGCTTTGACGGAAGCCAAATTGATGTGCCGGGATTACATTAGTGCTTCCAGATATTGTATTAAGCGTGTAAATAGGCATTTTTCGAACAATTTAGACAGACACAATAATAAACTTTTTGGTCAGTAGAACGACGGAATTGTGTAGTTTTTTCCGGGCTTCGGTATCAGCCGGAGCCTTTTTCGCTTTCAGATCCCCGATGCCTTTCGCGATCTCTTTGGCTGAAGCAATGTTGGTAAGGATATAGTTTCAGATTCGATTTGTGGTAGGAGAAATGGGACAGTGGCAGGGTTAGGCTGGAAAACGCTTCGGAGATGTGAAGCAAAAGTTTCGGCTCTATCTTCGTCGCTGCGGGCCCAGCTACCTGATGAGTTTCTTATCGTAGTGACTGTTTCGATTTGAGAACTCGGATTTGGGTGAGCCCTCCACAGAGGATGTTTTGTACTGGTTGGCGAAAGTTTTCCACTGTACCGTAGTTGTTCATTTTCAGCGTCTGCTTCCCTAAGACTTTTTTTTGAAGATGGCGATCTGTTTGTTTGCCAAACACGTCGCAGACGCCTATTTTCCACTACGAGCTGTTCCATTTGCAGATTAGTTTTGAAATACCCTTAAGATGTTAAAATAGTGGCTGCTGCCACGAGTACATCTTCAAGAGCATCGGTAGAGCAGTCGATGTCCGCTTCGATGTTGAGCTGCAGGGTTACTTCAATGTGGGAACATACATACTTTTTATATTTTAACCAGTTGGTTCTGTGCGTTGTCAGTCTCTGGGGTGATCTGTAGTTTCTGGGCTTTAAGGAAAAGTTATTAGCAAGTAAAAGTAAAGTTGACTTTCATTATGTATGTTTGGAATTAGTCTCCTGCTGCTATGAAGCGATCTCCAAGTAAGTTGTAAAAATCCATGAATTGACCTTCAGAAATTATAAAGCGAAACGGGCAGTAGACAGGATGAAAAGGTGGCCGTTATTTGACTGCACTTTGATAAACGTGGCCTGCAAGTAATTATTTGCAAGCCTTTGTGAAAGTGGTGTTTGATGTTTTCCTGATGGTTCACCGTTGATTAATGATCTGTGCGGTAGAAGGAGTAGCCTCTTATTTAGAAGTTGTAGTTGTATTTGTAGATTTGTCATCAGTTATTTGGACTGCTTAGCTGCAAGCAACTGTTTTTTTTTTTTTTTTTTTTTATAGTTTATTGAACACGCCACACAAGGATGGACCTTGTTTTCGTGTATTGACTAATTATTTCTAAAGATCCCAAAAAATGCGGGTAACGGGTGCTCCATTCTTGAGCAAATCAGGTGTGGTCATAGCCGGTCAAAAGTTAATCAAGATGTGTTATTACAGAAGGCGACCGTGTCTGTCACGGCCGAGAATCCATAAGTCTGCCGGGTGTCGTCTGCGGAGACGCCGTCGACCCAGTGGTGTTGCAAGATGTCTTGCCAGACAGTTTGCATGTGTGAGCAAACGTTCCCGGTATCGACTTGAGGATTTGCAAATCGTCTCTGTTACCGTCGGCACTCCCGTGTCCTGGAACATAACTCGGTTTTCTACATAATGGTGCCACTTCACCCCTAGCATCCTCCTGAGAGCCTTTGTAATGCATGTTTGCACCCTTTTTAGTGACGAATCACAGGCCGTGCCCCAGCAAGTGATTCCCCAGTTTAAGGTTGGGAGGACAATGGCCTTAAAAAGCCGCACCTTAGCTTCAAGGGATAGGCCGCTGCCTGGACGAAGGAGCCAGTCCATTTTGTCAAGTTTTGTTCTTGCTGATCCACAAACTCGATCAATTTGTCCCTTCCAACAAAGGCGACGGTCTAAGGTAACTCCGAGGTACGTCACCTTATCTTCGTGCTTGAGCCTATTCCCATCAATGTAAAGGCTACGCGAACGGCCAGGGCGGAGAGCAAAAGTGGCATGTTGCGTTTTGTCAACATTAAGCGCAATGTTCCATCGAGAGGCCCAGCACTCAAATTCGTCTAAGAATGTCTGGACACGTCGGGACGCAGACGTAGTGGTGCTACCAGCTGCAAGAAATGCAGTGTCATCTGCATATGTGGCCAGGAGTGTACCACGAGCAACTGGGTTTGGAAGATCCGAAGTGTAAATTGTATACAGGACCGGGCCAAGGACGCTTCCCTGCGGGACACCAGCACGAATTGGGCGAAGTCCAGAACGGTGTCCACGAATGTCTACAGCAAACTCCCTTTTATCTAAAAACGATACAACGAGATTCCAGAGCCTTTCAGGCAAAAGCGGCATTAGCTTGTAGAACAGTCCTTCGTGCCAAACCCTGTCAAAGGCCTGTCGAACATCGAGAAAAACGGCTGAGCAGTATTTGTGGTCTTCGAAAGCCCCCAGGACATGGTTAATTACTCTGTGCACTTGCTCGATAGCACTATGGCGACTACGGAAACCAAACTGGTGGTTCGGAAGTGCGTCTTCAAAGGCGTTAATAGCTAGAAGTCTACCAAGCATGATCCGCTCAAAAATCTTGGAGAAAGTGGACAGCAAACTAATCGGCCTATAAGATTCCGGGCAACATGGGTCTTTTCCTTTTTTTTGCCACCATTGTAACTAATGCTCGTTTCCAAGGTGATGGAAAATAACCAAGGTCCAGGCAAGCATTAAAGAGGAGACAGAGCTGTGCAATGACAGAGCTAGGCAGAGCCTTTGCTACTTTTCCATCAATCGCGTCCATGCCAGGAGCTTTAGTAGTAACCAGTCGCTTTATATGACCACGTACTTCATCTTCGTCTACTGGACGGACAGTAACAGGAGGACCAAATGAAAGTCCTAGCCTAGAGATTGTTGTCTGGACTTCATCGCTTGTTGCAAATTCAAATGGAGTAAAGCGATTTTCAAGATCATCAGCAAATACTTCAGCAATCTCGGAATCACTGTGGGCCCAAGTCCCATCACCACGTTTAAGGGAAAACCTCTGAAGCGGCTGTCTTTTAAGGTTGCGGGTGCATTTCCAGAGCGCAAATCCGTGATTCTGGTTAGGATCAATTGCACTGAGCTTGTCTATAAAAAATTCTGACTTGGCCGAACGGAGGACTTTCCTTAGCTCTGATACAGTAGCCTTCCACCTTGCCATATCGATGGTATGCCTCGTCCTCATCCAGACACGGCGAAGTGCATGACCTTTTCTGGCCAAGGCAGCAATTTCTGGCTTTGAATAAGCCCAAGATGGAGGAGGAATAGGTATGCTTCTAGGAGGAGGGGCAGCTTGATGGATCTGTTCAACTAAGACCTCAGCAAAGGAATCTACGTCGTCCACAGAAAGAAGAGAAGGTTGCTCCTGAGTCAGAGCAGTAAGTTGCGCACTGAATCTTTTAAGATCCGAGCCCCGGGGAAGAAGCCTGGATTTGGTGACGATCGTATAGGCAGCCACGCAAAAATATATCAGGAGCGGAATATGATCAGAGGAAAGTCCCGGACACTCTGAGATTGTAAGGTGGTTGCACGGGATGCCTTTGTACACAGCAAAATCAATGGCCGTCGGGAGGTGGTCATTGATCCAAGGAAAATGAGTGGGTCCGCCAGTAGCCAAAATCTGCATATTTGAGTCAGCAATAACTGACATCAGGGTGTTTCCCCGAGGGCATGATCGCCTGCACCCCCAGAAACTGTGGTGCGCATTCCAATCACCTCCAATGAGAAAGCGGCTACCTACAGAGCCAAACAGACGCAGATATTCCTCAGTCGTCCAAGAAAGGCGGTGACCAGGTGGACAGTAGACAGCACCAAATGAAATTCTGCCAAACCCAGTGACCAAACTTATGGCAACTGCTTGCAGGTGAGGCTCCGATATTGTGGCACTTAGGTGATAATCTAAACAGGATTTGATGATGACAGCAGCACCACCACGATGTCGATCATCAGGGTGGTTGGCAGAGTGAACAGCATATCCATTAATGTGGAAGAATGAACGGCTGGTAAAATGTGTCTCTGAGATCAATAAAATGTCAATGTTGCGTTCCTGGAGGAGATGCTCAATCTCGAGTGATTTGCCAACTAAGTTGTTGGCGTTCCAAATAACGATATTTATACCGTAATTAGTCATCGCATTGCGTTGACCCTGATAGATTGGCGTGCTTAGAAATCACGCTCTGTAACATTTGTAGTGTGGTCGTCATTACTGACATCATTTGATCAAAGCGTAACAACAACTTATCAATTGCAGCCGCTTGGGCTATCGCAGCAGCCTCTTGTTGCTTCCTTAATCCATTAATAAATTCCAGAAGCCTGTCCTGAGAAGGTTGTTCAATCAAGGAGGTCTTTTCACTTGGATGTGAATTTACCGTTGGCGAAGTCTGACTTAAGGATGCAGGAAGACGCGTAGAAAACCAAGCATTTTGAGCCGGGGGCATGGCAGGCTTAAAAGTACGTTTTTCAGTGGGTCTACGCCCTACAGAACCAGTGGGCTTACGTCTTTCAATAGCCTCTAAATAGGCAGGACATCGACGGGAAGACGCACTATGATTAGAACCACAGTTAATGCACTTGAGTTGTTCCTCATTTATGGCCAAGCACCGCTCCTTGTCTTTTGTTTCATGGTCACCAGCGCATCTGGCACACTTTGGCAAGAGTGAACAAAAATTTTTAGAATGTCCAAATTCTTGACATCTGAAACACCTTAAAGGACCCTTTCTCTGAAGCTGCGGTTCTACTTTAACCACCTGGTAGTCAATTGTCTGGATATCATACACATTTTTGTTGTTTCTAGCTGGTTCCAGCTCCACAAAGAATATATCCCGGTTCGCCTTCCCATTTTCACCAGGGGGGTTGAATACATTCCGAGGGTTGTGTCCCAGAGCTTTCAGTTTTGCAGTGATTTCGGCTATTTCAGTGGAAGCGTGAAGTCCCTTGATGACGACTCGAAAGGCTCGTTCATTTTTAAACTGAAAAGTGCTGACAGGAATTCCATTATCCTTGAAAAGCTTCTGGACTACACGGTAAACATTGCCGTCATCCACAGTAATCCTACAGGAAGATTTACCAGTTGTCTTGAGGCGAAAACCATTGGTCACAGAAGATAGTAATGAAATTAGTTGCCTAAAATCAGTGATTCCCCTCAAAAGGAAGGGTGGCGGACGGGGATCACGTTTCTTGGTTTTAGCTTGAGAAGAGGCATTGCGTGGGGACACCGAATGCAAGTTAGCTTCAACAGGCTCAGACAATCCATGACCAAGTTTAGAGGTGCTGATTGATTCATTATTATGAGTGGAAGTCATTGTATCATCATCATCATCGTCAGACAAAATAGCAAAGCTATTGTTGTTTCCTAAGTAGGTAGAGCCTTCTTGACTTGAAGAATGTGATTGTATGGTCATGCCAGAGGATGGAGCTTGAGGACGTTTATGGTCGCCAACAGGGTTTGGCAGCGATGATTTGTTGATATTACTACCTCCGAGTATGTCAAGATTTCGTCTTTTCCTTAGGTTATTTACCTGAGTAAAGCGTTCATCATCGGCAGCATTTTTACTAATCCACTTGGGGGTAAAAATGGTCATAGTCGGGACAGATGAGGTGTCTGAATAATTGGAATCATCAAATTCATCCGAAGTATCAGAGAGGCACCTATTGGCATCAAAGGCAGTCGCCTTGGCATTCCTAGAGGCATTCATAACAGCTACTTTAGCAGCTTCATCTGTATTGACTGGTGGTCGCGTAACTTGGTCCTTAGCAAAGACCGAGTGCTTAGCCACATGAGAGTCATAATTGGTTTCCCGACAAACTTTCGTCGAGATGGCTTGAAATTGGAAGACATCTTTTTGGGAACTGCACCAGCATCTGACATTGTACTTGCGTAATGAACTAAGAAAACAAAGAAAAAGAAAGTTAACCGCAGCAGCCGGCCTGCCAACCGAAGGCAAGGCCGGCAAATGTTTTGTTAAGAAAGTCAAAAGAAAAATCGTAAAGACACAGGAAAACAGAATTTTGTATAAAACTTTTTTTTTTTTTTTTTTTTTTTAAATACGGGAGCTCTGAAATAAACACAACCGGTTAGCCTGACACATAAGTCGAGACTGCAAGCAACTGTAACACCATGTTCTGGTTTTAAACCAGTGTTTGCATGGTCGTTTTCATGAATGACATAAGTAACCATCATAGCTTCCAGTGGTATTTGTGACTATCCTAGGGCCTGCTAAACGTTTCCTAGGTAAGACTGGAGTGGGTTTTCTTCGAAGGTCCTCGGCTTATGAAAATCCCTTCTGGGTATTTAGCTGACCAAATGAGGATATTGCAGCCGTCCCGAAAAATACTTCCGGCTTCGTTTTTGAGTAAGTGTACACGTTTTGAGTGGTTTGTCACTCGTCGCATGCGGTCTATCAACTCCTTGTAGACCACACAGCCCCTGTAGTTTGCCGTGTGATTTCCTCCGCAGTTTCCACATTTCTTCTTTTGGGGGTCTTCCTTGTTGGCAAGGCAATTGGCCGAATTTTGAAAGTCTCCACAGACTACACATACTGATCGAAGTGTGCAGTATGCTCTGGTGTGTCCATAGTCCTGACAGTTTGTACATTGAACTGGGCCGTTCCTTTTATGTAGTTCTTCCACCTTAATTTTTCGGTGCAATAGGTATTGCAGGTTATAGATGGGGTGCACTTCATTTTTCTTCAAGACTCTGCTATCTGGCTCCAGCTCTACTTTGAAAAGTGGTTGCGGCTTTTTGTTCCTGTTAATGATGTTACTAACGTTTTTTGCAGAAAACCCATTTTCTTTGAGGGCATCGATAACTTCATTGGGGGTTACGTCGGGCTCAATCCCTTTTAGTACAACTTACAAGCCCTTGCTGCTTTTTAGTTGCTTTGTGTAGTAGTTTTTCTTAGCTTTTTCCACGTATTTGGACACAGCTCGGAAATGTTCTTCAGATTTGGTCTGAAGTTTGGTTTCGGGACAACATGAAAACTTCCGTCCCCGACTAGCGCAACAATTTTGTTGACCAGGGCGTTCGTGCTAATCTTTCTTATGTAAATTAGTGGTTTTGGTTTCGGTTGGGTCTCTTGACCCAGTTCTGGTTGAATTCCAGCTAGGAGGGCAAATCTGTTGTTGTTGTATCTCCCTTGTAATTAGTTGTCTCATTGGACACGGTTTATTTTTGGCTAATTACCCACCGCGTTGTTCTGCGGGCTAAGCTTACGCTTAATTATTGGTTTGTTTTGGTTTTGTTGTCATAGTTTTTGTTGCCGTTGTATTTGGAGCTGCAGTTGACGACATCGCAGTCGATTCCGCGATAAGAGTAGTTATTGTTATTACTTTTGGTGCGATTGCAGAAGTTTTACCGCAGCATGTTGCTGATGCGCCAAGGTTTGAATCTGATGGTGGGGGTTTTACACTAACAACTCCTCGCCGTAGGAGTAGGAGTAAGACTAAGAAGACAGGGTGACCAAGACCGTGCTTCGTCTTGTTTTAACACAATTTTACTTTCTAATGTAAAATGCATATAGTCAACTTGGATAATATGACCGAGAGCTAAATTCTAAGATGGGACTCCTTTTACTTCCGGTATCCATTCCTAGTTTGTATTCATTAGCAATGATCTCCGTATACCAATAAAAAATGGCTTTATTATGTGCTAAACGAACGTTGTTCCTTTAATTTTGGCAAGCAAATCCTTTAAGTTTACAAATTGTTTGTAAGACCCGATGGCAAACTAAGCCAAATCCATCAGGTTTTTGAAAACAATAAATTTGTGTTTTTCCAAAATCTGTAGGAAAATCATGGAAAATAGTCCTATTTTCACAAGGGCTAATGTTGATTAATTTTTTTCCTGCTAGATTCGTAAGTCTGGCGCGTTAACATTAGCTAATCCTGCCGAACCTTTACCATTATATGTGTCCGACCTTCTTTTTCTTCTCATATTATCATGATAAAATTAAATGAAATAAATTCTTTCTCGACAAATGTTTCAGGCGGTCCAATACTTCGTTCAGCCATTTTACTTTCAGACCTCGATCTATTGGATTTAACTTCATTAACTTAACAGCCTGATTAAATCTCGAAATTTGATAATTTTAATTTCTATGTCTTAATTTACATCAGTAGAAAGCTGGTGAATTAGTATATTTTCACTATGACAGGTAAATTCAGTCCCGACCATATGCGACTGCTTTCCCCAATGCCGAAAGTCTGTTCTTTGATCCATTGCCACTTTCTTTCTACTTCCTTTCCTCTTTTCTTTCCATCATTGCAAGCCGCAATTAATCCATGCCAAATGTCTTCAGCAAGAAATAAGCTTACCATAAAGCGATTTTCAGTTCATAAAAACCAGATCTGCCTTTTTTGTTTGTACAACCTTTATACCTTATCAAATTATATGATAGTCTTAGTCAAAAGTTTGCAGCGCAGCCATCAGCACCGAAGTCAAAATCAGACTCCATTTCTACCCAAACTTAACTCATAGTTTGAAAATTATCAAGATGAATCTTTCTATTGCCGGCAGAATATATAAGTCTTCGTGACGCAAATTGTGCTGAATTGGTTTAAAAAAAACTGATCAATTCGGTCTTGTCATGTCCGTAAAAATTGTAATATAAATGAAACAAAAATACAAATAAGGAACAAGATTATCGATCAGTGGCCAAGTGGTTATCAAAGGAATAAAAGCAACAGTCCCTTTCAACGAGATTATAGCTGGACCTAACGAAAGGGACTTTTGATGTCAAAATGGCTAGGAACATAATAAATAGAAATAAAATTCCCCAGCCGATGTTCAAGAGAGATTTTTATCTCGACCCCTACAGCTCTTTCCGGTTTTCCTATTTTGCAAAATTTATTGTAACCGGTTTACTACACTTACGATTTACATTGGGAAACCATTATTAATTTTTTAACTATTTATATTTGTAACCGCTCTTTGTTACTATTTTATGTATTAATGGATTTTATAGAACAAAAGAACCAGCAGTGAACCAAAAAATTTTTCCATTGTAATAGCTTCTTTTGGTAATAAACAAAGCTTTAAATCTAAACTTAAATTACAAAAATAAAAATATTTTTTTAAACTTTGCATATATATTTTTATTGAGGATTTTATGAGTTAAACATATGAATTTACTAGCTTGTGTAGTCGAACATTAGATTGGTTTCTAAATCGCTCTGCTTTAATTTGGTGCAGTTCGTGTCCTTTTGTACAAACAAAAAATGGTAAGATGTTTTTTTGTTTTAAAACAATTTTATTTCCTAAGGTGAAATGCATATAGTCAACGACTTGGTTAATATGTTTTAGGGTTGAATTGTAAGATGGAATTCCTTTTACTTCTGTGTATCCATTCCTAGTCTTTTGCTGTTGAACAATGTTAATATTGGTTTCATTAGCAATGTTTTCATAAGACCTTTGGCTCATTAAACCAATAAAAAATGCCTTAACAATATGCTGAAGGTTCGTTGACCCTTCAATTTTGGCATACAAATCCCTTATACCTATAATTTTACAAATTGTTTGTATGGCCCGATGACATACTAAGCCATATCCATCAGGTTTTTGAAAACAATAAATTTGTGTTTTTCCAAAATCTGTACGAAAATCATGGAAAATAGTTCTATTTTCACAAAGGCTAATATTGATTAGTTTTTGTCCTGCTCGGTTCTTAGACTTTCGAAGAGCCGTTCGTACTTCTGCGGCTTTAACAGTAGCAAATCCTGCCAATCCTTTACCATTTCCTGTGACCGACAATACAGAATATCTTCGCTTTCTTCCCATATTCCCTTTCATAATAAAAACAATTTTGTTTTCCAAGACTCGGGTATCAAATGAAATAAACTCTTCTTCACCAACAGTGTCAGGCGGTCCAATACTTCGTCCAGGCATTTTACTTCCAGACCAACCTCGATCTATTGGATTTAACTTCATTAACCTGAAAGTTCCCATTGAATCTCGAAATTTCATAATTCCATTCTCTATATCTATATTTTCTTCAAGTTTTTTCTGGTGAATGAGTTCGTTTCCACGTATGACAGGTGAATTTAATCCAGGCCATATGCGACTGCTTTTTCCAAGACCGATAGTTTGTCCTTTGTTAAGATCCTTTGCTACTTTCTTTCCACTTCCTTTTCCACGGCCTCTTTTCTTTCCAGCATTGCTAACCGCTGTTACTCCACGCCAAATGTCTTCAGCAGGAACTAAAATAAAAAGAAAAAAACCATAAAATACCACAAAGCGATTGGTTTTGAGTTCATAAAAACTTAACCGGTTCTTTTAGGTCTACAACCTTTATACCCTTGAAAAATTTATTATAGTTTTCAGTTTCACCAGGCAAGTCAAAATCAGACTGTCCATTTTTACCCAATCTAAACTCACAGTTTAAAACTGATAGGGAGAATATAAAAGTCCTGAGGGAATTTCAAAAAATTGTACATTATTTCTTGTACAAAGATATGGACAAATTGGTATTACTTCTGTGGTTTTGGATAAACACAGGGGTAATTGCGCGGTTTCGAATGCGACGACGATGTCAACCTTAACATTAAAAATTGTTAGTAAAAGTGAATAAGTTATTAAATACCCATCATTATTATTTAATTAGATTTGTGTAGAAGTAAAAATGTTATTATTAGGTTGAAAACAGAAATTTGTATTCAAAGTGCAGCAAATATACAGTTGCGGTCATGAAAATAGTAGTGCACTTGGGCGCATCACGTAATCGTGAAAATAACAATATATATATTTATAATTAATAGTTCAAATGATTTTTCAATACTAGTTTATAAACGTTTGCACTCTAGAGCTTTTTAACAGAAAAATCACAAAATTTGGCCGTTCATGCAAATAGTAGGTGGCTACATAAAATTGAAAAACTTAATCTTTTACTTAAAAATATCTAAATAAATGTTGATCTACTATTATCTTTAAGCTAATACTTAGTAGTATAGCGTTTATTGTGCAACACGGAGTTGCAACAGCGTGGCATAGAATGGATAAGGTCCTGGCACCGCTTTACAGGAATTTCATTTCATACTTGCTGAACCACTTGCCAAAGTTGAGATTTGCCAAATAGTTTAACAATGGCTGCGAAGTGTTTCAAGACTAATTGTCAAACTTAGTTCTTCTATCTCTCCTGTGGACGCAAATGGATGCATCATCAAATTTGTAGATTTAAACTTCTGACCACGATTTTCGGTCTTCGGTTTATAATAAATTTAAAAAATTGTTGGATGTTTATCACTATAAACCAAACACCGAAAATCGTGGTGAGAAGTTTGGCGTTGAAAATAATGGTTCCTGAACATCCAACAATTTTTTAAATTTCCTTGGAAGTTGTTCGTTTATTTTAAGCTTCGAAATTAAACTTCTTATTTCGGAAGAGCATGCTTTCTCTCCACCCACTTAAAAAAATCAAGAAATTTAATTAATACATTATAAAACTTACAAATTTCGTTTTACATTAAGCACTACTATTTCAATGAACGGAAAAATCGTTCAGTTTGCTTCTTCTTATTATTAGTGTTAAATACTTATATAAGGGATATAAAAAGATAAGCGCCGTCATGCTTTCAATAAACAATATTTCTGAACCTACACCGCCTATTGTATTTCAATCAGGAGAAGTTATGTTACAAGGTCATAAATTCTCAAGAGAAAAAAAAACGTCCGGCCATGATTTCATCTCCCCTTATATAATCATATTATCATCAAGCAACACCGGCCCATAATGCCATCACAATACACCAATACGGAAACATTGAACAAACAAACAAAATAACCTCCGATACGAAATATAGTTGAATGACGATATTAGAGCTTTGCAGCAGTTTTGGATGTTCTGATTGTTCTGGCTGTCGCCCAAACATTCGACCACTTTTGTGTTGACGGCATTTTCTAATTATATTGTCATTCTAAGTAGAATTAAGTGCTCATCTCGTAATTTTGATACGAGCATTACCCCAGACATTTCTGAACTTCATCAATGGCAAAAACAAATGAAGTAACTTATCTTTAAGTCTGGTCAGTTTACTTGGCTTAGGCACATCGCAGCTAATATAACTTTATTGAAATTAAAGGCAAGAAGTCTACACTGGCGTTCGCCGCTAAAACTGGGAATATGGCTCCTATCGGGAAACGCATGCCTTAGTAACAATGAAATAATTCAGAGAACTTAGTCAAAGATATTGATAACTATAAATGGGGCACCGTGATAAAGACGGAATGCAAATACATATTCCAAAAGATTAACAAGAAAGAAAAGCTAACTTCGGGCGGAGCCCAAGTTTATATACCCTTGCAGAATATTCTGTAAATTATATTCTCCAAAACTATTCAAATGATGCATTCTTAATAATCATTAAAAATCCCAACTTCCTAACTTTAAAAACACCAAAGTTATGGCATTTCCGATCAATCAGTTATATGGCGGCCATTGGATATAGACGGCCTATCCCGGCCGTTCCGACGTATATACTGCGTGCAAAGGAACGAAGGGTGTGTGCAAAGTTTTAATTCGATATCTTTAAAACTGAGACACTAGATCGCGTAGAAACAGACAGACGGAGATATATTATGGTGTATGTATGGGTGCCTCATGAGTTATCCCAAAAAAACCTTTTCGACCGTGTATCAACCTGCGAATCTTTGTTGCACAGTAATAAACTCGACTCATTTCTGGATCGGTTAGTCACTGGTGATAAAAAATGGATCACATATGACAACATAAAGCGTAAAAGATCCTGGTCGAAGCACGGTGAGTCGTCTCAAACGGTGGCAAAGCCAGGACTGACGGCTCAGAAGGTGTTGCTGAGTGTATGGTGGGATATCAGAGGAATTATCCATTATGAAGTGTTGCCCTATGGCCAAACCATCAATTCTGACCTCTACTGTGAACAACTGGAGCGATTGAAGATTGCACTTGAACAGAAGCGGCCAGCCATGGTGAATCGTAAAGGCGTTGTGTTCCATCATGACAACGCCAGGCCCCATACATCTTTGGCCCCATACAGCTTGGTTGGGAAGTGTTAATGCATCCACCTTATAGTCCGGACATTGCCCCAAGCGATTACCATCTGTTTTTAGCCATGCAAAATTTTTTCGATGGACAAAAATCGAGTTTCTTGCCAGTGGGGACCAGGACTTCTTTAGGAGAGGCATATACAAGTTACCATCAAAATGGCAGAAAATCATCGAAGACAACGGTACATATAGCACTTAAATCGGACAATGCTAACTATGTTAAAATCGTCGTCAAAAATCAATAAAGAAACCGGTATGTCATTACCAAACAACCTAATATATACTTTATATAGGGTCGGAGATGTCTCCTACACTGCGTTGAACAGTTTTGACCAAAATTATAATACTGTCGCAAGGGTATAAAAATTGGAAAAAAAAATTTAATCTTAATGCATTATTTTTAAAAATGGTCAAGAATATATGAATTAGTAATTCAAAACATTTGTTACTTGACTATGAATCGCAGTTGAAATTTTTGGTAAATCTAATCTTCCGAGTTTTCAGCTTGACTAAAACTTGCTGCTACGACGGCTTTCAATGAGTCCGATTCTGCGAATTTATTTGTTTCATTCTTCGAGTTGTTATAGTGATTTCTTAGTTACTGCCATTTTATATCTTATAACTATTTTTATTTATTTTTCTTGTTAACCAGAGAATATGATCTTGAATTATAAATCCAACGAGGACGGAAGCTAACTTCGGCAAGCCTAAGTTTTAATACCCTTGCAAACTTTGCCGAAATTGCTAAAACTGAATAAGTAGCGAAAGGAATAAGGTATACATAAATAAACTAGATTTGCAGAGTTTCGTGTCAATTGCTTTTATACTGCAAAAATGTCATGTAAAAATAAAAAAAAGAGATATTTTCGCAGCCTATAACAAGTTTTCCTACGGAAGCTATAAGAGCTTTTAACCTGATCAAGGTATGCATAAAAAAATACGATTTTAAAAGATTCAAAGTCAATAGCTTATATACTGCGCGAAATATCATAAAAATCATTAAATTTTAACCGATTCCACCCTGTTGTTCCTATGGGAGCTATAGGATATAGACGTCCGGTCGCCAAGCGCTTTTACCCTGATCAAGGTATGCATAAAAAATAAGATTTGGAAAGATTTTCGTCAATAGCTTTTACACTGCGCGAAATATTTCCCATTCTTGCAAGGTGTATCCGATTTTTCCTATGGAAGCTATAGGATATAGACATCAGATCGGGGCGGTTTTCAAACTTGATCTGCGTACACATGTTTTAGAATGATTGTGAAAGTTTCAGATCGCTAGCTTTTAAACTGAGCTCGCAAACGGTATTGAAACAGACGGACAGATGGACAGAAGTAGTTTTTATGGCAGTGACATAAAATTTTATCCGATTTTAATTTAATTAATTTAATCCCAAAGAACAAAAAAAAAAATGAAAAAACAACAATGTTATAATTTTTATACCCGTTACTCGTAGAGTAAAAGGGTATATTGTATTCGTGCAAAAGTATGTAACAGCTAGAAGGAAGCGTTTCCGACCCTATAAAGTATATATATTCTTGATCAGGGTCACTAGCCGAGTCGATATAGCCATGTCCGTCTGTCCGTCTGTCTGTCCGTATGAACGCTGAGATCTCGGAAACTTTAAAAGCTAGAAGATTGGCATTTTCCAAGCAGATTCTAGGAGTTCCTACGCAGCGCAAGTTTGTTTCAAAATGGTGCCACGCCCCCTTTAACGCCCACAATCGCTTATATACGATTTTAAAAATTTAAATAAAGGAAAAGTAAAAATGCAGTTTTATTGTGTTTATCAATACCTATCGAAATTTCTATCTCCATCTCCCTCGCACTCCCTTTACCTGAGTAACGGGTATCTGATAGTCGGGGCACCCGACTATAGCGTTCTCTCTTGTTTTGAATTGTTTTTTCCGATTGTGCCTATGGGAGCTATATGATATAGTCGCTCGATCCGGCTACCTGCAATAGAAAGTCAACTTTGCACTCTCAGGAAGCTGAATCGTGCGCAGCCACGATACACAGCGAACTCTCCCTGACCAAAACAATCGAAACAACGGATAAGCCCTTGGATTGCTTCCAGAATCAGATAACTCTGGAGGAGTTACGCTTTCTGTTTAACGCAGCTTTGTTTTTTTTGGAAACAAGAGACGGCATATGATTAACTTCTCCCGCAAAGAGTCATTACTTCTTCCAAAGGGCGTAAACGCCATCCATTTGCACACGCTGGCAATGGACGAACTGGTTCGGCAATTTCCAGCCACGAAAAATTTTGGCACTGTAAAAATCGTGTGACAGATATTTTTGCAGTCGCTAAGAGACGGGAAATCCTCCCCGTCGAACACAATTGGGCTCACGGGTCGGCCCAAGAAAATGTAAAGCAGGAATTCTTTGAGTACTACTTTCCAAAAATGGCCAAGCAGAACATGAGCGAAAGCCAAATCAGACAGGCACCCAAAAAAAACATGAGCTAGGCGAGACGCTGATCCCCTCTCATGCATTTGGCGTCAGCATTGCGAATTCACCCCCACCCCATAGCGTCTCAAACGGACAGCATCCTGTTAGAACTTGCTCCATGCCTAAAAATCGGGGACAACCGACACTGTGGAAATAATCTTATTAGCCACTACCAAATACAACAAATCAATCTACTCGGTCATCGACAAAAGATTAGCTGATGTTGTACAGGCGAACTCGGATGACGTACAAATAGAAATCTAGAAGCGCCCAGAACGCGCTGAGAAACATGTCCGTAAAATTTCTCAAGTCCGTCAACGTATTACACTTTATCATAAAATGTCCTAAAATAAAACAAGAAAGGAAAGCTAACTTCGGGCGGAGCCGAAGTTGAAATACCCTTGCAGAATATTCTGCAAATTATATTCTCCAAAATTATTCATATGATGCATTCTTAATACTCATAAAAAATCCCAACTTCCTAACTTTAAAAACACCAAAGTTATGGCATTTCCAATCGTTCAGTTATGTATATGGCAGCTATAGAATATAGTCGGCCGATCCTTATGAAATTTGATATGTCGGATTGATTGGGCAAAAATAAAACCCATAGAATATCCCAACTTCCTAACTTAACAAACACTAAAGTTATGGCATTCCCGATCAATCAGTTATATGACAGCTATAAGATATAGTCGTCCGATCCTTATGAAATTTGGTAGGTCGGATTAATTGGCCAAATATATAACCCATAAAAAATCCCAACTTCCTAACTTAACAAACACCAAAGTTATGGCATTTCCGATCAATCAGTTATATAGCAGCTATAGGATATAGTCGGCCGATCCTTATGAAATTTGGTACGTCGGATTGATTGGCCAAATATAATACTCATAGAGAGTCCCAACTTCCTAACTTAACAAACAGCAGAGTTATGGCATTTCCGATCAATCAGTTATATGGCAGCTATAGGATATAGTCGGCCGATCCCGGCCGTTCCGACTTATATACTGCGTGCAAAGGAAAGAAGGGTGTGTGCAAAGTTTCAATTCGATATCTTTAAAACTGAGAGACTAGTTCGCGTAGAAACAGACAGACGGACAGACAGACGGACAGACGGACATGGCTATATCAACTCAGGAGGTGATCCTGATCAAGAATATATATACTTTATAGGGTCGGAAATGTCTCTTTCACTGCGTTGCACACTTTTGACCAAAATTATAATACCCTCTGCAAGGGTATAATTAGCATGTAACAAGAAAGGAAAGCTAACTTCGGGCGGCGCCGAAGTTGATATACCCTTGCAGAATATTATGTAAATTATATTCTCCAAAATTATTCATATGATGCATTCTTTATACCCATAAAAAATTAGTAATTCAAAACATTTGTTACTTGACTATGAATCGCAGTTGAAATTTTTGGTAAATCTAATCTTCCGAGTTTTCAGCTTGACTAAAACTTGCTGCTACGACGGCTTTCAATGAGTCCGATTCTGCGAATTTATTTGTTTCATTCTTCGAGTTGTTATAGTGATTTCTTAGTTACTGCCATTTTATATCTTATAACTATTTTTATTTATTTTTCTTGTTAACCAGAGAATATGATCTTGAATTATAAATCCAACGAGGACGGAAGCTAACTTCGGCAAGCCTAAGTTTTAATACCCTTGCAAACTTTGCCGAAATTGCTAAAACTGAAAAAGTAGCGAAAGGAATAAGGTATACATAAATAAACTAGATTTGCAGAGTTTCGTGTCAATTGCTTTTATACTGCAAAAATGTCATGTAAAAATAGAAAAAAGAGATATTTTCGCAGCCTATAACAAGTTTTCCTACGGAAGCTATAAGAGCTTTTAACCTGATCAAGGTATGCATAAAAAAATACGATTTTAAAAGATTCAAAGTCAATAGCTTATATACTGCGCGAAATATCATAAAAATCATTAAATTTTAACCGATTCCACCCTGTTGTTCCTATGGGAGCTATAGGATATAGACGTCCGGTCGCCAAGCGCTTTTACCCTGATCAAGGTATGCATAAAAAATAAGATTTGGAAAGATTTTCGTCAATAGCTTTTACACTGCGCGAAATATTTCCCATTCTTGCAAGGTGTATCCGATTTTTCCTATGGAAGCTATAGGATATAGACATCAGATCGGGGCGGTTTTCAAACTTGATCTGCGTACACATGTTTTAGAATGATTGTGAAAGTTTCAGATCGCTAGCTTTTAAACTGAGCTCGCAAACGGTATTGAAACAGACGGACAGATGGACAGAAGTAGTTTTTATGGCAGTGACATAAAATTTTATCCGATTTTAATTTAATTAATTTAATCCCAAAGAACAAAAAAAAAAATGAAAAAACAACAATGTTATAATTTTTATACCCGTTACTCGTAGAGTAAAAGGGTATATTGCATTCGTGCAAAAGTATGTAACAGCTAGAAGGAAGCGTTTCCGACCCTATAAAGTATATATATTCTTGATCAGGGTCACTAGCCGAGTCGATATAGCCATGTCCGTCTGTCCGTCTGTCTGTCCGTATGAACGCTGAGATCTCGGAAACTTTAAAAGCTAGAAGATTGGCATTTTCCAAGCAGATTCTAGGAGTTCCTACGCAGCGCAAGTTTGTTTCAAAATGGTGCCACGCCCCCTTTAACGCCCACAATCGCTTATATACGATTTTAAAAATTTAAATATTTCGGAAAAGTAAAAATGCAGTTTTATTGTGTTTATCAATACCTATCGAAATTTCTATCTCCATCTCCCTCGCACTCCCTTTACCTGAGTAACGGGTATCTGATAGTCGGGGCACCCGACTATAGCGTTCTCTCTTGTTTTGAATTGTTTTTTCCGATTGTGCCTATGGGAGCTATATGATATAGTCGCTCGATCCGGCTACCTGCAATAGAAAGTCAACTTTGCACTCTCAGGAAGCTGAATCGTGCGCAGCCACGATACACAGCGAACTCTCCCTGACCAAAACAATCGAAACAACGGATAAGCCCTTGGATTGCTTCCAGAATCAGATAACTCTGGAGGAGTTACGCTTTCTGTTTAACGCAGCTTTGTTTTTTTTTGGAAACAAGAGACGGCATATGATTAACTTCTCCCGCAAAGAGTCATTACTTCTTCCAAAGGGCGTAAACGCCATCCATTTGCACACGCTGGCAATGGACGAACTGGTTCGGCAATTTCCAGCCACGAAAAATTTTGGCACTGTAAAAATCGTGTGACAGATATTTTTGCAGTCGCTAAGAGACGGGAAATCCTCCCCGTCGAACACAATTGGGCTCACGGGTCGGCCCAAGAAAATGTAAAGCAGGAATTCTTTGAGTACTACTTTCCAAAAATGGCCAAGCAGAACATGAGCGAAAGCCAAATCAGACAGGCACCCAAAAAAAACATGAGCTAGGCGAGACGCTGATCCCCTCTCATGCATTTGGCGTCAGCATTGCGAATTCACCCCCACCCCATAGCGTCTCAAACGGACAGCATCCTGTTAGAACTTGCTCCATGCCTAAAAATCGGGGACAACCGACACTGTGGAAATAATCTTATTAGCCACTACCAAATACAACAAATCAATCTACTCGGTCATCGACAAAAGATTAGCTGATGTTGTACAGGCGAACTCGGATGACGTACAAATAGAAATCTAGAAGCGCCCAGAACGCGCTGAGAAACATGTCCGTAAAATTTCTCAAGTCCGTCAACGTATTACACTTTATCATAAAATGTCCTAAAATAAAACAAGAAAGGAAAGCTAACTTCGGGCGGAGCCGAAGTTGAAATACCCTTGCAGAATATTCTGCAAATTATATTCTCCAAAATTATTCATATGATGCATTCTTAATACTCATAAAAATCCCAACTTCCTAACTTTAAAAACACCAAAGTTATGGCATTTCCAATCGTTCAGTTATGTATATGGCAGCTATAGAATATAGTCGGCCGATCCTTATGAAATTTGATATGTCGGATTGATTGGGCAAAAATAAAACCCATAGAATATCCCAACTTCCTAACTTAACAAACACTAAAGTTATGGCATTCCCGATCAATCAGTTATATGACAGCTATAAGATATAGTCGTCCGATCCTTATGAAATTTGGTAGGTCGGATTAATTGGCCAAATATATAACCCATAAAAAATCCCAACTTCCTAACTTAACAAACACCAAAGTTATGGCATTTCCGATCAATCAGTTATATAGCAGCTATAGGATATAGTCGGCCGATCCTTATGAAATTTGGTACGTTCCGACTTATATACTGCGTGCAAAGGAAAGAAGGGTGTGTGCAAAGTTTCAATTCGATATCTTTAAAACTGAGAGACTAGTTCGCGTAGAAACAGACAGACGGACAGACAGACGGACAGACAGACGGACAGACGGACATGGCTATATCAACTCAGGAGGTGATCCTGATCAAGAATATATATACTTTATAGGGTCGGAGATGTCTCTTTCACTGCGTTGCACACTTTTGACCAAAATTATAATACCCTCTGCAAGGGTATAATTAGCATGTAACAAGAAAGGAAAGCTAACTTCGGGCAGCCGAAGTTGATATACCCTTGCAGAATATTATGTAAATTATATTCTCCAAAATTATTCATATGATGCATTCTTTATACCCATAAAAAATCCCAACTTCCTAACTTTAAAAACACCAAAGTTATGGCATTTCCAATCGTTCAGTTATATGGCAGCTATAGGATATAGTCGGCCGATCCTTATGAAATTTGGTAGGTCGGATTGATTGGCCAAAAATAAAACCCATAGAAAATCCCAAGTGTGCAACGCAGTGAAGGAGACATCTCCGACCCTATAAAGTATATATATTCTTGATTAGGATCACCTCCTGAGTTGATATAAGCATGTCCGACTGTCCGTCTGTCTGTTTCTACGCGAACTAGTTTCTCAGTTTTAAAGATATCGAATTGAAACTTTGCACACACCCTTCTTTCCTTTGCACGCAGTATATAAGTCGGAACGGCCGGGATCGGCCGACTATATCCTATAGCTGCCACACAACTGATTGATCGGAAATGCCATAACTTTGGTGTTTGTAAAGTTAAGAAGTTGGGATATTCTATGGGTTTTATATTTGGACAATTAATCCGACCTACCAAATTTCATAAGGATCGGCTGACTATATCATATAGCCGCCATATAACTGATTGATCGGAAATGCCATAACTTTGGTGTTTGTTAAGTTAAGAAGTTGGGATTTTCTATGGGTTTTATATTTGGACAATCAATCCGACATGCCAAATTTCATAAGGATCGGCCGACTATATTCTATAGCTGCCATATAACTGAACGATTGGAAATGCCATAACTTTGGTATTTTAAAGTTAGGAAGTTATATGAATAATTTTGGAGAATATAATTTACAGCATATTCTGCAAGGGTATTTCAACTTCGGCTCCACCCGAAGTTAGCTTTCCTTTCTTGTTTAAATCATCTTTACATCAATTTCAAGCCTAGCAGAGATTTGAAAACAGAATTGGGTAATTTGTCGAGGCCAGAAAGTACAGCTTTGTACGGTTTGTGATTTAAGAATCGTAAGAATATAATTCACACTTGAGATTCTCGAGCTTAGTGCTTATTTTCGCGCAGTTTTTTTATACCAATTGGTATAGGTTAATTTAATATTCAGTTATTTTTATGCTGATTAGAGCCAAATGTAGAAATTTAGTAGTAGGGCAGTTAATGGTGGCATTTTAGCATCTTCTTTTGACACGACTTCATTATACTCCTCATCCCCCGGCAGAGGGTACTGTAACTGTTGTTAAAGGTTCACAACACATAAATGAGACATTTTACACTTTATTTAAATATTATTATTATTTTAAAAATATTAAAAATTACATTTCATATTTGTAACATATTTCATAAGTTACTTAATCCTTTCATAGTATTTTAAAAAATGATAAGTATGATTTGGATTTGAGAAATATATATTACCTGGCAATGACATAACTTTTCGAAAAAGTAAGAATAATAAAACAAAAACTGAACTTTATTCTATAAAGTGGTAATTTATAATTAGAGCCAGGCCTGAACTAAATATCTAAAAATTATTTGACGAGACGGCCCAGGGTCAACTAAAGACCCTTTTATTTTTTGGTGGCTCTGCGATTCGATGATGCACGTTAAATGTGCAGGATTTACTGGCAGTGTTAAAGATTTCATTGATCTTAATTCTGGTTTCATGTGGTCATGTGGGTCCTGGGAAATGGTAGTTGAGATGAGCGGCTTTACGAAGCAGACTCGAGACAGCCTATTGAATATCTCAGGAGCTTTTAAACAACTCAATGAGGGGTTCAATTCCGTCTGTGCCCAGTTTAATAATAAAAAAATTAATTATTAATTATAATTATTAACGCAAAAAAAACCAGTTTAACCGCCGTTAATATGATTGTGGAATCCACCCCAAATCCGAACTTGGTAGCAGCAGTTTCTGTTGACACAGGGGTAAATGAACCAAATGTGCCTATGGATACAGCTAGTTCGGGTGGAGTCCCTGTTTCCAGAATAAAATCTACAGTACTGGCTAAGTAAAAGAATTCGTTGCCGACCGCACCTATAGGTACAGTAGGCACCGTTCCTGGTTCTCAGCATAGAGAGGTTCAGACGGCTGCTGGGGGCGTAAGAAACTTTCAGTTGTTCCACAAAGGAAGCAATTATTTGTTTCTAGATTCACCCCAGATACCACATCTGATGATGTTTTGGAATTTATACGTGAAAAATTCCCATCCGAGGATATTGCAGTTGAACAATTTCGATTTTCATTCGCTCGTAGGACAATGTATTACTTTCTGAAAGCTTTTGGCTTAATGATAATTTTGTAATTAAAGAATTTGTTCCCAATAAACCGAGAACAAATAACAGGCCTTCCACTGGGCCAAAAAACTAAAAAGTTTATTTTTGGCGTATCAAAATGTTAGGGGACTAAATATGAAGCTACACAAGCTTTATGCTGACTCCTCTCCATTCACTGAAGGTATTTTGGCTTTTACGGAAACTTGGCTAAAACCAGAGATATCTGACTTTGAAGTTCTGTCAAATAACTTTAATACTTTAATACAATCGGTCCTATTGCCCCTCACGTAGGGGCGGGGGCGGTGTGCTGTTTGCCGTTACCTCTAGCCTAACATCTGAAAGAATTTTCACTCATATCCCAAACGAAATTGAATTTGTAAGTGTGAAAGTTTCCTTGCAATCTTTATATATTTTTGTTACATGTTCTTATATTCCACCTGGCTCTGATCTAGTAATTTATGAGCACCATCTGTCCGCAATAAAATCCGTACTATCCCTTCTTTCTAACAGAGACCTTTTCATTGTTTTGGGTGACTTTAATCTACCTGATATTTCTTGGTCTCCTCCCACTGACTCACTTGTCGCTATACCTTTATCCGCCCATGATTTTGTAGGCCATCTTTTAGAATTATCGTTACAGCAAGTACGCTTAATACGAAATTCTTTAAATAGACAATTAGATCTTGTGTTTGTTTCAGACCCGTCTGAGGTCACGGTATGTAGAATTGACGCTCTTGTTGTACCTGAAGATATCACCCAACAATGGTATTGACAATTTGCCTCCCCTGCTCTGATACCCTCTCTCCTTTAGTGAGAGATGTTTTCGTAAATGCGACTATAATAAACTTAACGATATGATTTCTCATTATAATTGTACAGACATTTAAGTGCCACTGAACTATTCTATATAGCGTTAAATACTTTTTTAATAAATGCTTTCCTGATAGGTTTCCTTCAAACCCAAACAGGCCTCCTTGGTTTACCAATGCGCTTCAAAGACTTAAAAACCTTAAATTAAATACTTATAAAAAGTCTAAAAATCGGGTAAGCCATCAGATTTTTCGAAATATGTAGTGGCTCGATCGGATTTTAATGTTCTCAACAGTCATTGCTATTCTATGTATCTAAATCGATATAAATTTGAATTTTCAAATGATCCGAAACAGTTTTTCAACTTTGTTAATGCCAAGCGTAAGACATCGGCATTGCCTTCATCGGTACGTCTAAACTCAACGGAGGCATCGACGGATTCTGAAATTGCTGATTTAATTGCTGAGTTTTTCCAAACTACTTATAGTTCGACAGCTTGGTCAACTTCTAACTACCCTTAAATAGGGCAAATTACCCCTTTAATTACTGAAAACTCTCTCATAATAGATTTAGCAACAACAACGCCGACTTATTTTCCCGGTCCAGATGGACTTCCTGGATGTGTGCTCAAGTTTTGTGCGTCAACCATTTGTAAACCGATTCTTAAACTTTTTAATTTGTCTTTTTCATCAGTAGGGCCTTTGACTCAGTCAACCACTCTCTTCTTTTATTCAAATTAGATCTGCTTGGGTTTCCTGGTAATCTATTAACTTGGATTTCAAGTTACTTGAATGGTAGGACTCAGAGGGTTATATTCAAGAATGCTGTTTCAAAATTGATCTACGTGACATCTGGAAATTTCTTCTATTTGCCCTTCGTAGTTTGAACTGGGATCAAAACGTAAGGCTACCTTCCTACCAGAGTAGATTACTGTTGCTTATTTTACCTACACTTGTAAATTGTTGGAATACCCCTATTCCTATACATAAATACCATTTTAGTATATATCGCTTTTAGGCTTTAATGAATACTCAGCCTATGGTCACACTGACCGATCTTCTTCCTCTTTCTTGTAACCTTCTTCTTGAGCTAAGTTGTGGTGCTGGTGTTGCGGTAAATTAAAACTTTAAAACATTACTCCTGTGTAATTATTGGGTGTATAAAACAATAGGTTATGGGCCCAGTCCATGCCTAAAAGAACAATTGATTTGTGAAACAGTTTATATTAAAAGTCTTATTTCCATTTCTTAGAAATCTCTAGTTCTTGTAAAATTGCTAGTTCTTGTGAAATTACATTGAGTTGAGTTCCGCGTGTGTATACCTACACTTGTTCAAGTGCATATGTATGTACAGTAAAATGGACAGGGCAAAACGTAATATAAAGCCATTCGATGGCGAGAAGTACGCAATTTGGAAATTTAGAATTAGGGCTCTATTGACCGAACTGGATGTACTTAAGGTCATTGATGAAGATATACCTGAGAAAGTGGACGAACAGTCCCTATTGTCCCACTTTACTATTTTTGATGAATTAATAAGTGAGTTGGCCGCAGGTGCAAAAATAGAAGAGATGGATAAAGTGTCTCATTTGTTGATTACATTGCCTCCGGCTTACGATGGCGTCATTACAGCAATATAGACTTTATCAGAGGATAATTTAACATTAGCTTTTGTTAAGAATAGATTGCTAGACCAAATTAAAATTAAAAATGTTCATAATGACACTAGCAGGAAAGCTTTAAGCACGATCGTTCAAAATAAAAACTACAATAATAAAAACAATTCATTTAAAAATCGTGTAACTAAACAAAAGAAAACATTTAAGGGAAATTTTAAGAATAGAGTTAGATGTCACCACTGTGACAAAGAGGGACACATTAAAAAGGATTGCTACCAATATAAAAGAATTATAAATGAAAGAAATAAAGATAATAAAAATAACAATAAACAAGCTAATACCGCAACATCACAAGCCATTGCATTCATGGTAAAAGAAGTGCAAGAAAACCTCGAGGTAGATAAGTGTGGATTTATACTTGATTCCGGTGCAAGTGATCATCTGATAAATGATGAGTCGCTGTACATCGATAGTGTTGAGTTGGTGCCGCCGCTGAAGATCGCTGTGGCCAAGCAAGGCGAATATATTTACGCATCTAAGCGTGGCATTGTGCGTTTGCGCAATGACCACGAAATAACGCTGGAGGATGTGCTGTATTCCGAGCAGGCTGCTGGAAACTTGATGTCAGTGAAGCGCCTACAGGAGGCAGGAATGTCCATCAAATTTGACAAGAATGGAGTCACCATTTCCAAGAATGGATTGACGGTGGTCAAGAATTCAGGTATGTTTAACAATATACCTATTGTTCAGTTTCAAGCATATAATATAGATGCGAAACATAAAAATAATTTTCGATTATGGCATGAGAGGCTTGGGCATATAAGCAATGGCAAGTTATTAGAAATAAAACGAAATAATATGTTTAGTGATAACAGTCTTTTAAATAATTTAGAGCTATCGAATGAAATTTACAAATCATGTTTAAATGGAAAACAAGCAAGGTTACCGTTTAAACAATTTAAAGATAAATCCTATATTAAAAGACCCCTATTTGTTGTGCACTCAGATGTTTGTGGACCCATTACTCCAGTTACACTAAATGACAAAAATTACTTCGTGATCTTTGTTGATCAGTTTACACACTATTGTGTAACTTACTTAATAAAACATAAATCTGACGTATTCAATATGTTTAAAGACTTTGTAGCAAAATGTGAAGCTCATTTTAATTTGAAAATTGTTAATTTGTACATTGACAATGGGAGAGAATATCTCTCAAATGAGATGCGTCAGTTTTGTGTTAATAAAGGTATTACTTATCATTTAACAGTGCCACACACACCACAGTTAAATGGTGTTTCTGAAAGAATGATTAGAACCATCACAGAAAAAGCTCGTGCCATGGTAAGTGGTGCACAACTTGACAAAAGTTTTTGGGGTGAAGTAGTATTAACTGCAACTTACTTAATTAATCGAATTCCTAGTAGAGCAATAGTTAATAGCGTGATGACCCCTTATGAGATGTGGCACAATAAAAAGCCTGATTTAAAACATTTGAAAGTGTTTGGTGCAACTGTATATGTGCACAATAAAATCAAAAAGGGAAAATTTGATGATAAATCGTATAAAGGTATTTTAGTGGGCTACGAAGCAAATGGTCTTAAACTGTGGGATGCTGTTAATGAAAAATTTCTCGTTGCAAGAGATGTGGTTGTCGATGAAACCAATATGGTGAATTCTAGAGCTGTTAAATTTGAAACAGCATTCCTGAAAGATAGTAAGGAAAGTACAAATTGAAATTTCCCGAATGAAAGTAGGGAAATTAAAGAAACAAAGTTCCCGAATGAAAGTAAGGAATGCGACAGCACACAAATCCTGAATGATAGTAAGGAAACGGATGAACATTTTCTGAATGAGAGTAAGAAAAGAAAGCGAGATGATCTCCTGAATGAAAGTAAGGAATCAGACAACCCGAATGAGAGTAGGGAAAATGAAACAGCTGAAAACTTAGAAGAAAATGGATCTGTTAAGAATCCAATTGGAACTGATGATATTGAAACATCGTGTAGAAGAAGTGAGAGATTAAAAACAAAGCCCCAGATATCATATTATGAAGATGATAATAATTTAAATAAAGTTGTATTAAATGCTCACACTATCTTCAATGATGTTCCAAATACATACGATGAAATTCAGTATAGGAATGTTTTGGGAGGAAGCCATAAAAACAGAGTTGAGTGCTCATGAACTAAATAATACCTGGACAATCACAGAAAGACCTAAACATAAAAACATATTAGATAGCAAATGGGTACTTTCCGTTAAATATAACGAACTAGGAAGTCCTACTAGATATAAAGCAAGATTGGTTGCACGAGGATTTACTCAAAAATACCAAGTCGATTATGAAGAGACTTTTGCTCCTGTAGCTAGAATTTCCAGTTTTCGATTTATTTTATCGTTGGCAGTACAATATAACTTGAATGTTCATCAAATGGATGTAAAAACGGCATTCTTAAATGGCACGTTAAAAGAGGAAATATATATGAGACTTCCTCAAGGTGTACAGGTCGAAGGTGACAATGTATGTAAATTGAATAAGGCAATTTACGGACTCAAACAAGCCGCTAGATGCTGGTTTGAAGTCTTTGAGCAAACATTGAAAGACTGTGAGTTTGTAAACTCTTCCGTAGATCGCTGTATATATATCCTTGATAAAGGTGATATCAAGGAAAATATTTATGTGCTTTTATATGTTGATGATGTGGTGATAGCTACGGGGAATATGACAACAATGAATAAATTCAAAAATTATTTAATAATAAAGTTTAGAATGACCGACCTAAAAGAAATAAAACATTTTATTGGTATTAGAATAGAAATGTATGAAGAAAAAATTTTCCTGAGCCAAGCTGCATATGTTAAAAGAATCTTAAGTAAATTTAACATGGAAAATTGCAATGCAGTTAGTACTCCCTTACCAAACAAACTAAATTATGAGTTACTTAATTCAGATGAAAACTGCAATGCTCCATGTCGTAATCTCATAGGATGTTTAATGTACATAATGCTATGTACACGTCCAGACTTAACAACTGCAGTAAATATTTTAAGTAGATATAGTAGCAAAAATAATTCCGAGATGGCAGTGCTTAAAAAGGGTCCTTAGGTATTTAAAGGGAACCATTTAAATGAAACTTACTTTCAAAAGAAATGATGTGTTTAAAAATACATTAATTGGTTATGTAGATTCTGATTGGGGAGGAAACGAGATTGATAGGAAAAGTACCACAGGGTATTTATTTAAAATGTTCGATTTAAATTTAATTTGTTGGAACACAAAAAGGCAGAACTCAGTAGCAGCCTCATCAACTGAAGCTGAGTACATGGCATTATTTGAAGCTGTGAGGGAAGCGTTGTGGCTTAAATCTCTTCTTAGTAGTGTTAATATCAATCTCGAAAATCAAATTAAAATTTACGAAGATAACCAAGGCTGTATCAGTATAGCAAATAATCCCTCATGTCATAAACGAGCCAAACATATTGATATCAAATATCATTTTGCCAGAGAGCAAATTGAAAGTAACACCATTTGTCTTGAGTATATTTCCACAGAGAATCAACTTGCTGATATCTTCACAAAGCCATTGCCTGCCGCCAAGTTCCTTGAAATACGACACGAGTTGGGATTTTTTTTGTATAAGCATTAAGTTATTGAAATTTAAAATTCTTTGTTAACATATGTATATGTAAGAATGATCTGATCGGGTTTTTCTGGGTTTTCCCCGTATCCTTGCAGCAAATGCTGTATAATACAACTTCCCAGAATGCACACCACCCACACTAAGTACATAACAATTACAAATGAATATAATGTTAAGGCAGGCTTGCACCTTGTTGGCGCCCAAAACCTGATTTTTTTCTGGAATTTATTTCTTGGAAAGTATGGTAGGTGTGGGAATAAAATTTTAGCCAGTTGTAGGGTACAGTTTATTGAAGCTACACAATTTTTTTGAGTGCGATCCAAGCGAAGGGGGGAGGGGTAGTACCCAACAACGGCGGCATGTCCGCAAAAAACTCGCCCTCATGGCGGATTTTTTGGAATTTTAAGAAATAATCTGAAACGCAAAAAACGAATATATTCTTAATCTGTACACTTGCTCGCATGGCTTGAACTAGGATAATTGAAAAAACATAAAAAATGCAATAATTATGAGCATTTGAAAAAAAAATCGGTTTTTCCCTCATTTTTTCGTTACTCATTATTTTTTTAAATAAACAATTTTTAATATTTTCAAAAGATCCTAGTCTATGACATGCACATACTTCTAAGGAACATGTATAAAAAATTTCATGACGATTGCTCAATTTTTGCGGCTTGTACGACTTCCGCCAACTCGGAAAACATGGTTTCGAGAAAAACGCGTTTGAAAATTTGCACTATAATGGCAACGCGCTTGACACCGGTCCACCAAACGGCCGGTAACTTTCGTAATTCAAGAGATTTCGACTTGAAATTTTAGGAGAGTAAAATTAAAACATGTATGTATCCGAAACTGCAAAAAAAAAAAATTGATTTTTTTGACCTCACAAGGTGCAAGCCTGCCTTAAGTTTATAATTTTATAGATGTTATTTCTAAGGGGGCGTGTTGGAATACCCCTATTCCTATACAGAAATACCATTTTAGTATATATCGCTTTTAGGCTTTAATGAATACTCAGCCTATGGTCACACTGACCGATCTTCTTCCCCTTTCTTGTAACCTTCTTCTTGAGCTAAGTTGTGGTGCTGGTGTTGCGGTGAATTAAAACATTAAAACATTACTCCTGTGTAATTATTGGGTGTATAAAACAATATTAATCGTAGAACAATGCTTGGTACTATTTTTATGCAAAATCTTATAAGAGGTGATATTGATTCTGCAGAAATTGTAAATCGCCTAACTTTCAATGTTCCTGTTAGACTAACACGAAATTGTATTCCTCTAAATTTGCCACGATGTATATAAAATTTTTGTCTGCACGAGCCCTTTCGCGTTCTATGTAATAATTATAACAACCTTTATCATTTAATTTGCATTTCAACTTCTATCCCGTTATTAAAAACTAATATTTTAACTCATTTGCTTTACTCTTAATTGTGCCTTTTATTTTCATTTGTGTCTTGTCTCTCTATTTAATTTATGTATTTTCCTCGCGAACTCGCATTTTTTGCCCAAATTGAAAACAGGGCCCCGCGCGTAACAAGCACGTGCTTGGTGTCTTTGGGCCACTTGTTTATACTGCTCGAAGTGCATCAACGTCCATCAGTATGAATTTATTGGTAAATATATTTGCAAGCCATTACTGCGCTATAATTTCTATTCATGGGCTTTGCATGGGTTTCGTATTGGGTCACATTTCGTATACGATATTTTTTATACCCAAATCCATTTAAACAAGCCATGGTTTTCAAAATGATACCTCCATTTCAAGAACTCGTGAAATGATATTTTAATTAATTCGATGTACTTGATCGGGATAGAAAAACCTACAGTTACTTATTAAACATATATGAAATTTAAAACTACATTTCAAACATTTTTTGGACAAAGTGTATAAAGTGTTAACCTTCTGACTTAAATGACGCGAGGTTTCTCGACAATATAGAACACCGATTCGAAAAAATTACTTACAATAATTACATCAAATATAAATAAGACAACCTAAGCAATGGTGATAAATTAATAAAATAGATTTAAGGTTGCATTCTCAGAAAATGTTTTGTTTTCTTTAATTTTTAGCTCTTTATAGAGAATTCGAGAAGACAAATGGCTATAACGAATCTTTAAAGAATATTTTAAGGGGACCCGGATAGGGTCTTGAAGCACGAAAAAATGCCTATTTTCGTGAATTTTTTTAAAAAGATCTTACGACAATTTTACAAATTTCATTTATTGTACATTAATGTACAAGGTTTGACCAGCATTGTGTAAAAATTTGAACCAAAAATTTTAAAAATTGAGCCGTTGAGGCAGGCTTGAACTTGACCTCATAAAAAATTGTGTCCTTGCAGTAGGCAAAATATCTCCGTCAATTTTTATCTGAAATCAAAAAACCAAAGTTATTCTGATAGTGTATGTGTCTGGCTTGTCCTCTACGAGCCAATTTTTTTTAAAATTATAAATTGAATTTTTTGTAACTCTTTTCATAAAAAGTTTTATTTTTTACTTAAATTTTGGCCATATTTTGGCTTATAAAATAAGTTGTAATTGAAAATAAAAAAAAATCCCTCCGTTAAGGACAAGAAAAACATGACTAAAAGAAGTGTGCAAAAGCAGAAGTCGATCGGTGCAATAGTTTATGAGAAAACGTGAGTACCGACTTCAAAAAAGTGGTTTTGAGAAAAACGCGTTTAAAGTGCCGCATCTGCTCGACGCCAGAGTCCGAATTGCCAGTTGTGACTCTTTCGTACGCTGGGCTTTAAATTTCTCCCATTCCTACAGTTTTGCTTCAATCGACTTGGAATTTTCGGATAACATTCCTGACACTTTGTACTATTATATAAAAAAGTTTGAAAAAAATGAATTTTTTGAAGTGTCAAGACCCGGATAACCCATTAAGTGACGCCTTCTTTCGCGTCTATTAAGTATTATTAAAGCGCGAAAAATTTAATATTGTAGCACCTGTAATTTTGGTAAAACTCTGATTTTAAATCACAAAAGAGTAAAAGTGTATGTTGTATTTGTTGGAAAGTATGGGACAGGTAGAAGGAACTGTTTCTGAACCAATAAAATATTATGTTCTTGATCACGATCAATATATGTATGAGTCAATAAACTATGTCCGCTATGTCGGAAACTATAGGAGCTCGAGATTTGAGCATGAAGATTTTATGTTTTCTTGCAAAGATCAAGTTTACTTACGTCCACAAATCACAAAATACGTTAGAGATCTATAGGCGAAAAATATCAAAACTAGCACCAAAATCATTATTCAGTCAATATTCATATCAATATTTGAAGTGTTAATTACGACGTCATTGCATATTTGAAAACGGGGTTCGCACTTAGCTTATGGTGTTTGCACTGCAGTTCGACATTTCTATTATAAAATTTTCGAAAAACGCAAAAGCTGAGGGCCAATTTTTAATTTAAATTGGTTAGCGAATAACGGGTATTTTATAGTCGGGGCACTCGACTATAGCGTTTCTTCTTTTTATACCCTTGCAGGAGTATTTTAATTTCAGTCAAAAGTTTGCAACGCAGTGAAGGAGACATTTCCGACCCTATAAAATATATATATTCTTGATCAGCATCACTAGGAGAGTCGATCTATCCATGACCGTCCATCCGTTTCTACGCAAACTTGTCCCTCATTTTTAAAGCTATCTGCTTGAAACTTTCCCAAAAGTGGTATTTCTATTGCATATAAGTCTAAACGAAGCGGATCGGGCGACTATATCTTATAGCTCCCTTATAATGTATAACTTTGTTGTTTTCAATTTGGAATCACGGTTTTAATTAATTTAAAATTAAACATCTATAGCCATATAGCTCCCATCGAAAAAATCAAAAAAAAAATAAAAAGAAATAAAAATATAAAAAAAATAAAAATAAAATAAAAAAAATATAATAAAAAAATGATGTAAAAGTAAAAATACTTTACAATTTTATTTAGCTGTCATAGATGGCAAAATGCAGCGCTAAATCGACATAGCTTAATTGTTTTTAGTAATATAGGCATAAAAATCGAAATGTAGTCGTTTTGTCATATCTGCAAGGGTATATAAACTTCGGCAAGCCATCCAATCTGTTTTTAAACTTATTTAGATCGGATGTAAGTCAAAACGGGAGGAAACATTTTATACTGCAATCATAATTGAATATTATATGCGTTTATTAGTACAAGAGAATAACTTATAACTAAGAGAAGATTTTAAAAAAATAAAGTAAAAAGAAGCGGACCAAGATGGATCCCTTGTGGAAAGCCGCAGATAATAAGGAGAGCTTTAGAAAAATAATATTTAGACGACTCTTTTTGCCACTTAAATAATTAATATCCATCCAAGGTGATAGTTTGTGAAAATGATTCCCTTCAAATTTGAGTAAATATGAAAGTTTCTATAGGTAACTAATTTGAGAGGGCTTTAAAACACAGTTTCAGCACAGTACGTAAGCACACACCCAGGAATACAGAGCCCTGTCGAATGAACAGGCTGAACACTCAAAAGATCAAATGATGGACGCCGTAATGTTTTTTTTGTGATTGGTGTTGACGAAGGTATAAACAACAAGAAAGAAAGCAAGCTTCGGCTTGCCTATTTTTCAGCCTCTAAATATTCTTTTTCTAAAGCTCTCCTAATTATCTGCGGCTTTCCACAAGGGATCCATCTTGGTCCGATTCTTTTTCTTTATTTTTTTTTAAATCTTCTCTTAGTTATACAAGAGATTGTACTAATAAACGCATATAATTATGATTGCAGTATAAAATGTTTCCTCCCGTTTTGACTTACATCCGATCTAAATAAGTTTAAAAACAGATTGGATGGCTTGCCGAAGTTTATATACCCTTGCAGATATGACAAAACGACTACATTTCGATTTTTATGCCTATATTACTAAAAACAATGAAGCTATGTCGATTTAGCGCTGCATTTTGCCATCTATGCCAACTAAATAAAATTGTAAAGTATTTTTACTTTTACATCATTTTTTTATTATATTTTTTTTATTTTATTTTTATACAATATAGGCGTCCTTTTGGACCCACAGAGCTGGAAAGCAAACACCTATAAGCTACGGTCAAGCATGGCGGGGGTCATGTAATGGTTTGTGCCTGTATGGCAGCTTCTGGCGGGGCAACCTCGTTTTTTTTGAAGTTATCATGGATGGCCAAGATGTACCTACAGATTCATAAGGAAAACCAGCTCCAAACTGCTGAAAAACTGGGCATACGCGATCGATTTCGATTTTACCAGGACAACGATCCGAAGCATTCAGCAGGAATTGTGGAGGTTTATCTTGTCTGGAACTGCCCTCATGCCGTCATAACGTGATAAATGTGATCAAAAATTTATGGGAAATATTGGACATCGCTATAAGGAAGAGGAAGATTTCGAACAAAAACGACATGTAAAGTGTTCTTATGGAAGAATGGCCAAAAATTCCAGTGGAAACCACTAAAAAGTTAGTTTCTTCCTTGGGAAATCATCTCAAAGCTGTCCTGAACCAGAAAGGAGGACATACCAAATATTAGCTTTGAACTGCACGAAATAAGCTGCGGCATGAAAAAAGCCTGTACATTTTGTTTTTATTTAATAAGTATTTTGTTTTTACGATTAAGGAAATCGTTTTAATTTAATAAACAAGTTAATATTCCCTTTTAAAATACTGCATTCAAGTTTTTCTGTTATCTTTCTTAGTTTAGCAGGAATAACGACTTGAACTTTTTTTAGGTAACTGCACGAAATAAGCTGCGATCCACTGTATATCGGTATGTCTTCTTTAGTTTCGTTTCAACTTGTATGTACATATACATTTATATACATACAGTCAACACAATATTTATTCGGACACCCGTGATTTTGATTTTGATTCATTAATAACTCAACAAAAACGTAACGAAAACAAACAATTTATATTTCATCGTGAAGGTTAACATTCTTAGAATATATTTTAACAAAAAAATAAGGAACTTTCAACAGTAAAATTAGATATTTTCTTAAATTAACTTGAAAAGTCATAATTTTACGCACAGAAATTATTCGGACACTTCATATAATTATTAAAAAAACATATTTCTTGATGTTTTAATATTTTTAATATTTGGTGGGTCCTCCACTAACATCAATGACAGCTTGTAAGCGTCGACCCATGCTTTTTACCAAGTTGCTTGTCTCATTACCGCTAATTTGACCCCATTCAGCCATCAATGCAGTTTTTAAGGACTCCCTGGACGAAATGACGTGCTTCCGAATCCTTTTCTCAAGAATATCTCAAACATGTTCTATGGGACTTAAATTAGGTGACTGGGGAGGTGTTTTCAGCTGCTTGCAGTGATATAAAAGCCACTCTTACACCAAAGACGAAGAATGTTGTCTTGTTGAAACAACAATGTCTTCGGATCTAGACCAAGTTTTATATCACTTGGAATCAAATTTTCGCTTAAAATTTTTTTGTAGATATTCTTATTAATTTTGTCGTCAATAAAGACCATTTGACCGACTTCTTCTTCCGATACACACCCCCAAATCATTACATTCCCGCCACCATGCTAAACAGTTGGAATTAAGTTCTTCTCATTCATGGCTTCATTTGGTTTCCTCCACACTTTCGAGTGCCCATAGTGTCCAAATATGTAAAATTTGGATTTGTCGCCTAAAACTACGTTCTCCCAAAACGAATCCGGGTGGTTATATGCAGTTTTCCAAACTCCAAACGCTTTTTTTTGTTGATGGCAGAAAATAATTGCTTTCGACGAGCAACTCTGCCATGTAAACCAGCCTTGTACAGGTAGTTTCGGATGGTTTTGGCCCAAAATTTTTTATTTTCGCTTGCTCTACATTCTTTTGAATTGTTGTAGATGTTGTTTTCGGATTTTTCAGGACTGTAGACATAAATTTCCGTCCCTCACGTGAGTACAAAATCTTAGACCTTCTAGCTTTCTTGTGACTTGAAGCTCATTATTCCGTTTTTAAGTATTTTTGGATTATACTATGTATTGTGGAAGGTGATTTTCCATTAATACGACCGATTTCGCGATAACTACGATTTTCCAAAAATGAATTTAAGATAGGTTTTCGAAAATCTAGTGACAAATCTTGAACTCCTTTCATTTTGACCAATCGTATCAAAAAAACACATAAAAACTAACAAAAAAAAAAAAAAAAGCACGCCGAAAATTACTCCGAAGTAATTTCATCTAAACTACTTTAAAAAGAATCGCCTATTACCGTTGAGCTCAGAAATAAACACAATAAATGAGAAATGTACGAATAATTTTTGTGCAACATTTTAGCAACTTTTTGCTTTTCTTTTAATATTTTTAAGGCTAATTTAAAAAATTACATTTTTGTTTGTGTAATGTCTTCTGAAAATCACTGTTTCTATGATAAGTACAAAAAAACCTGCTAAAATTACGAAAATTCCGGCAAATAAGCTGTTAAACTTGATAATAGACAGTGTCCGAATAAATTTTGTGCTGACTGTATTTACTGAAACTGAAGTTAGCATGTGTAAGTAAATATATTAAATTCAATTAAATATATAGGGAAAATAGATTCAGTGTACTGTTTACTGAAATAAACACAACACGTTAGCTACTATTTTTGCCCACTGTATTTCTTTACCTTTTTTAATCACTTACGTTTGTTAAAAAAACTAGTGTTACGTAAACACAATTTATTTAATGCATTGGTTTGTTTCGAAATAAAAGAATTTTGACCACAATTCAATATATTTGCCCTCCAAACTTGACCGAATAACCGGCCAATTAAATTCTGATTCATTTTTATAAATTTTTCTATACCGAATACTTAAAACGGATTTTCAATTTACCCGGAAAATAACGCAGAGTACGTTCACCAAAATAAATAAGGGTCAAAATAACGTCGGGAGGTTTGCGGTAAAAATGAAACAATGGAAAATGAAAGCAACTTGATTTTTTTTCGTTGACGCTGAATCCACACTGCGACGAATTATGGTGTTATCGAGTTAAGCCTAGTATCCTGATCGACGAAAACCGTACGCCAGTCATGAGAGAGAGCGAGAGGCAAACAGCCGGCGTTCACTTTTCGTCGGGCTTTTTTTTCACGTCGGTCCCCTGATCGACGAAAAATATACCAGAAAATTCCATAGCGTTGCCAGTCTGCTGAAATGAACTTTGGGTGAACCCTAGCGAAAAGAATAAAGCCTAGTACTCAGATCGACAATCGAGTACGCTAGCGTAAAAACTTTAATTTTTCCAGTGTGACCAAAATTTCGAGAGCTAATAAGAATTATGCGTGCTACGGTCGTACTGTCAGTCAACTGGGTTTGTTAACAAGCAGTTAAAATTCAAATATCGTATTTGCGGGAAAGAGCCTTTTGAAAGATATTATACTAGGCTTAAGGACAAAATAACATTCATACTATCTGGGGTGTCTCTTGACCAAACAAAATGTTTCTTAGGTCAAAAATTTTCGAAAAAACACAATGCAGCTATGAACTTTAAATTAGCAAATAATTATCAGTAAATTAAAAAAAAACAACTGTTAAATTTAAATTGTATTGTTTTTTAATATCTTTGTACTGCGGCAGACTTGTCTTGCCAAGGTATTTGATAATATCTTTTAAAGGCTCTTTCCCGCAAATACGATATTTGAATTTTAACTGCTTGTCAACAAACCCAGCTGACTGACAGTACGACCGTAGTACGCTTAAATCTGATGAACTCTCAAACTTTTGGTCAAACTGGAAAGATTAAAGTTTTTACGCTAGCGTAATCGTTTGTCGATCTGGATACTAGGCTTAAGGAATATAACTGCAATGAATAATCCAAAAGTGCAATTTTAACATAAAAGTGCATAAAATAAAATACAAAGCATAGACCCTGCCCATGTAGGCATAAAACAAAAAAATTTTTACTGTATAAAAAAAATATATATTAATAATAAGTGCTAAATCATTAGAATTGTGCGAGAATCCATTCCTAAGAAAATTAAATATCTTAATTTGTTTGTGTTTTGTCGGGTTAATTTTTGCCTAAGCCGCCATCCTTTAATTCAAAGGCCTACTGTAGCCGCGTTTCATACCTACCCAAAAAGTCAAAACAAACACAACGCCCAAAACAAAAACTATGTAAAAGTGCTTATATCTGTCTATTCTCTTGCCCACGCCGTATAAAAATTAACAAGTTATTAAAGTTCGGTTAAATTAAGCTAAAGCGTTTTATCTAATTTTCTTTATTAAAGCCTAGTACTCAGATCGACGAAAACCGTACGCCAGTCATGAGAGAGAGCGAGAGTCGTTGACTTTTCGTCGGGCCTTTTTTTCACCTCGGTACTCAGATCGACGAAAAAATTTCATAGCGTTGCCAGTCTGCTGAAATGAACTTTGGGTGAACCCTAGCGAAATGAATAAAAATTTAATCTTTTGGCGTGCGCTTCTCACTGAACATTTTAAAAAATGGAGGGGAAAAATCAAAAAACCCGCAAAAGTCTATTGCAGGAGTGAGGATTATTGCATGTGAGGACAAAATAACATTAATACTGTCTGGGGTGCCTCTTGTCAGAGCAAAATGTTGCACGATAAAAGTGCAGCTATGAACTTTAAATCAGCAAATAATTATCAGTAAATTAAAAAAAAAAATTGGTAACTTTAATTGTATTGTTTTTTAATTTCTTTGTACAGCGGCAGTTTTGTCTTGCCAAGGTAGTTGATAATATCTTTTAAAGGCTCCTTCCCGCAAATACGATATTTGAATTTTAACTGCTTGTCAATAAACCCAGCTGACTGACAGTACGACCGTAGCAAGCTTAATTCTGATGAACACACGAAATTTTGGTCACACTGGAAAGATTAAAGTTTTTACGCTAGCGTACACGCTTGTCGATCTGAGTACTAGGCTTTAAAAATAAAGATCTAGAATGCAAAAAGTGAAAAGATAACGTGTTCCCATACCCAATATTTCTGCCATGAGAGCTATTTTTTTTCTTTCTTCCTTTTATACCCTTGCAGAGGGTATTATAATTTTGGTCAAAAGTGTGCAACGTAGTGAAGGAGACATCTCCGACCCTATAAAGTATATGTCGGCGCACACTAAGAGTGTGTGCATGTTGGTATGAGTGTATGGGTATATTCTCGGGAATTTCACCAGAAGGCCTATTTCATCACTATTGGTAATATTGCATTAGCCTCTAATTCTGCTGTGTCATGTTGTCGCTTTAAGAAATTGCGTTTTAGCGGGGCGACAGCGTAGTGTCGCTGTCGCCGAGTGTGGTTCGGTGGTAAGCACAAAAGGAAGAAGGAACGATGCATTTCAGTTGCGTTTAGAACTTGAGGTGTGCGAAACCGAAACTCGCTGCGCTACTACGATGTCGGATGAGAATAACCCTGCTGCAACATCAGAAGTGGGATCTGGCTCGCTACCTAGTGAATCAGATGGGCCATGGAAAATTTTAATGGAAATGCAAAATAAAAATTTGATCGAGCTTATCAAAGCCGTACAATCTGCGACACCAGAAACAACAAATAAAAAAACAATTGTGCTACCAAAATTTAACGCAGACCTTGATGGCGCAGACGCATCGGCGTGGTGTTCTACAGTAAATATAATTTTGGCAGAAAATACCGTAAAAGGCAGCGCGTTGGTAATGGCCTTGAGTGCATCGTTGGAAGGTAGTGCGTCGCAGTGGCTTTCACAAATATGTTATCCTGACATAACTTGGGACGAATTTAAAGAACTCTTCATGCAGCGTTTTGGCAGTGCAGAAACGCCAGCGGCTATGTTTCTGTCAATGTTAGCTAATTGTCCGACCGATGGCGAATGCCTCTCCAATTATGCTAGTCGTATGATGACGTCACTTATTACGAAATGGCGTGACATGGACGTGGAAGAAATTGCAGTTTCTGTGACGCTTGCGAAGATGGCTTATGTTGATAACAGGTTGCAGCGTCTAACCTTTACTTCAAATATGCGCACCAGAAGTCAATTGCAAACCGAGCTTAAAGCATTCACGTTCAACAAAAGGAAGAAAAATCAGCAAGAGGAAATTTCTTTACCTGACATAAAGCGTCCGAAACTTTCAACAATTAAATGTCATTTCTGTGGAAAATTAGGCCACAAGATGATGGAATGTCGAGCTAGACAGCAGCAAATTCATCATTCGTCTCAGGCTATGAACAGTAGCGGCAGGAGTGCATTTGGCCACAACAAAAAAACGAATGTAACCTGCTTTAAGTGTGGTGAACTTGGCCATATTTCAACACATTGCAGTAAGACCAAAGTGGATAAAGTCAAGGATACACACCAGATGAAAAGAGTGGAGCTATGCGAAGTTGTTGAGCCCAAAGGAGAGATGGTTCTTCATGATCAGACGTTTATAACAACATTCGACTCTGGAGCGGAATGTTCATTAATAAAACAAAAGATAAGTGTCAAATTAGTTGGTAAAAGAATTAACAATGTAGTGATGTTAAAGGGTATTGGTAGTGGCGGTATATGTAGCACATTGCAAATACTTAGCAACGTAAAAATTAATCAACACTGTATTGAAGTTTTGTTTCATGTTTTGGACAATGAGTATTTGAAGAATGATATTATTATTGGTCGAGAAGTACTGTACCCTGGATTTAATGTTATAATATCACCAGGAAAATTCGAAATTATTAGAGCAAAAACTGTAAACTATTGTTCAAATGATGAGCAATTTTGTGAATTAGATACTGATCTTGTTGGGGAAGATAGAGATAAATTACAAAATTTATTGGAAAATTATTCAAAATCTTTTATTAATGGAATTCCTTCGACTAGAGTTGGTTCGGGTGAAATGAAAATTAAATTAGTAGACCCAAGAAAAATTGTTCAAAGAAGACCATATAGACTTAGCCCAAATGAAAGAGAATTGGTACGAGACAAGATTAATGAATTATTACAATGTAAAATTATAAGGCCAAGTTGCTCACCTTACGCAAGTCCCATAATGTTGGTTAACAAAAAAGACGGCACTCATCGTCTGTGTGTTGATTACCGTGAATTAAATTCTAATACAGTCGCAGATAGATATCCCTTGCCCCTTATATCAGACCAGATAGCCAGACTTTATGGAGCGAAATATTTTACATGCTTAGACATGGCAAGTGGGTATTATCAAATTCCCATGCACGAAGAATCGGTAGAGCGCACAGCATTTGTCACTCCAGAAGGACAATATGAATTTTTGGCAATGCCGTTTGGGCTCAGGAATGCACCTTCAATATTTCAACGCACAGTCATGCAAGCACTAGGAGACCTTGCAAATACGTTTGTTGTCGTTTATATGGATGACGTAATGGTGGCTGCTGCAACAAAAAGTGAGGCGTTGGAAAGGTTGCAAATTACCCTTGATTGTCTCACGAATGCTGGATTCTCATTTAATATAAAAAAATGTTCTTTTCTCAAGTCAACAGTTCAATATCTCGGATTTGAAGTGAGTGCAGGTGAAATCCGCCCCAATTCGGTTAAAGTCACAGCGTTAACTACCTTGCCACCACCTCAGTCAGTGTCTGCTTTACGCCAATTTATTGGATTAGCGTCTTACTTCAGGCAATTTATGCAAGGATTTTCCTGTTTTATGAAACCGTTATATCTTTTAACTTCGGAGAAGAATGATTTTGTTTGGAGATCGGAACACGAAGAAATTAGACAAAAAGTTATTTCTATCCTTACACAAAAGCCAGTCTTAGTAATTTTTGATCCGAGCCATCTTATTGAGTTACATACTGATGCAAGTTCTCGTGGATATGGTGCCATCTTGTTACATAAAATCAACAACAAGCCTCATGTCATTGAATATTTTAGTAAGGCTGCTTCTCCTGCTGAATCACGGTATCATTCTTATGAATTAGAAACTCTTGCTGTTGTTTTGGCCATAAAACATTTTCGCCATTATTTATGGGGTAGAAATTTTGTTGTCTACACTGATTGTAACTCACTTAAAGCATCAATAACGAAACGAGATCTATGTCCCAGGGTACAAAGATGGTGGGCTTATTTACAGTCTTTTACATTTGACATACAATACAAAGAAGGTAAACGAATGTCTCATGTTGACTTCTTTTCAAGAAATCTACCTTCAGCAGAGTTAACTTGCAAAATTCCAGAAAAACGAATTAATTTGGCAGAAATATCTGACAATTGGCTTTTGGCCGAACAGCGTCAAGATTCTGAAATAGTTAATATTGGAAATAAATTGAAAGAAAATTCTCTTGCAGAGGACATTGCCAAAACTTACGAGTTGAGAGCAGGAATATTATATCGAAAAATTCAGCGAAATGGTAGAACTCGATCTTTACCAATTGTTCCTCGAACATTTAGATGGTCCGTAATAAATCAGATCCATGAGTCCATTATGCATTTGGGATGGGAGAAGACTTTAGATAAGGCCTACGACTATTACTGGTTTGATAACATGTCCAAGTATATTCGGAAGTTTGTTGAGAACTGCATTACGTGTAAAATGTCAAAATCTTCTTCGGGTAAAGTTCAAGTAAGTCTTCATCCAATACCAAAAGTAAATACACCTTGGCACACCATTCATATCGACATAACTGGAAAGTTGAGTGGCAAGTCTGATCAGAAAGAGTATGTTATTGTTCAAGTGGACGCCTTTACTAAATTTGTTTATCTAACCCATACGCTTAAAATTGATGCTGAAAATTGCATAAATGCTGTGAAGTCTGCTATTTCTCTGTTTGGAGTACCAAATCGCATGATAGCGGATCAGGGCAGATGTTTTGCCAGCACTAGATTTAGTGAGTTTTGTTCACAACAAAAAATTAATTTGCATTTGATTGCGACAGGTGCAAGTAGAGCAAACGGACAAGTTGAACGTATTATGAGCACCTTAAAGAACTTGTTAACTGCCGTTGAAACTAGCAATCGATCTTGGCAAGATGCATTAGGAGAAGTTCAATTAGCTTTGAACTGTACCGTTAGTAGAGTGACAAAGGCAAGCCCGTTAGAATTGTTTATCGGCAAAGTTGCCCGCCCGTTGGGGTTGCTTCCACCCTGCGATATAGTAGAAGACGTCGACTTAGCAAAAGTGAGAGCACGAGCAGGTCAAAATATTTCAGACGCAGCAGCATATAACAAGGAGCAATTTGATAAAAACAAGGCTAAAGTTGTTGGATGCAGAGTTGGAGATTTCGTATTGTTAAAAAATGAAGAGAGGCATCAAACAAAGTTAAGTCCAAAGTTTAGGGGACCGTTTCAAATAACTGAATTGTTAGAGGGGGATAGATATATGCTCAGGTCTTTGATAAATAATAGAAAATATAAATATGCTCATGATGACATAAGAAAAATGCCAAATGGGCAAATACCAGAAGAGTTTGAATTATGTGATGAGGATTCAAATAATGAAACTGTTGAAAGAGACAGTAATGAAATAGTTGAAAGAGACACTGTTGAAAGAGACAGTAATGAAATAGTTGAAAGAGACACTGTTGAAAGAGACAGTAATGAAATAGTTGAAAGAGACACTGTTGAAAGAGACAGTAATGAAATAGTTGAAAAAGACACTGTTGAAAGAGACAGTAATTAAATAGTTGAAAAAGACACTGTTGAAAGAGACAGTAATGAAAGCATGTAAAAAGAAACTGTTGAAAGAGACAGTACAGGTGCCTTAATGGCTAATAATAAAAAAAAGTGGTAATAATAATAAAATTTGTAATAATAATAAAATTTGTAATAATAATGTAAGCACAAGTGCAAAACAATTGTTTTGATCATGGCGTGTGGCGCATTAAATAACATAATGTTTAATCTAAATGGTTAATGATAATGTAAAAAAAAAAAAAAAAAAATAAATTGAAGATGTAAATTGTAATAGAAATTATAAGTCTAGATGAAAAATTAGGAGTTATATTTAAATAAACTTTATTGTAAGTTGGTTAATTGGTAACAAAGCATCTTTGGTAAATTTCACGAGGTCGTGTAATGGTCAGGATGGCCGTGTCGGCGCACACTAAGAGTGTGTGCATGTTGGTATGAGTGTATGGGTATATTCTCGGGAATTTCACCAGAAGGCCTATTTCATCACTATTGGTAATATTGCATTAGCCTCTAATTCTGCTGTGTCATGTTGTCGCTTTAAGAAATTGCGTTTTAGCGGGGCGACAGCGTAGTGTCGCTGTCGCCGAGTGTGGTTCGGTGGTAAGCACAAAAGGAAGAAGGAACGATGCATTTCAGTTGCGTTTAGAACTTGAGGTGTGCGAAACCGAAACTCGCTGCGCTACTACGATGTCGGATGAGAATAACCCTGCTGCAACATATATATATTCTTGATCAGGATCGCGTCCTGACTTGATATAAGCATGTCCGTCTGTCCGTCTGTCGGTTTTTAAGCGAACTAGTCTCTCAGTTTTAAAGATATCGAATTGAAACTTTGCACACACCCTTCTTTCCTTTGCACGCAGTATATAAGTCGGAACGGCCGGGATCGGCCGACTATATACTATAGCTGCCATATATGGGTTTTATGTTTGGCCAATCAATCCGACCTACCAAATTTCATAAGGATCGGCCGACTATATCCTATAGCTGCCATATAACTGATTGATCGGAAATGCCATAACCTTGGGGTTTTTAAAGTTAGGAATTTGGGATTTTTTATGAGTATTAAGAATGCATCATATGAATAATTTTGGAGAATATAATTTACAGAATATTCTGCAAGGGTATATCAACATCGGCTCCGCCCGAAGTAAGCTTTCCTTTCCTGTTCTTTGCTGAAACCCAATAAGAATAAATAAATAAAACACTAGAAAGAACTAGTAAAGTCAAACAACAAACACATTCACCGATTAATCTAACATAATTTTTTTTGATCTGCTGTCGCCGCCGGTGAAAGACCTTTCGCCGTTGGATTGACGACAATGTAAGTGAACAAGAAACAAAAAATTAAACCCACCAAGTTTTATTGGTTTGCTTTCGTGATTGTTTGGTTAAAAGTGTTTAGTGAATTGGACCATGCCCTTCAGGCATATTGGCAAGGAGTGAAAGAGAGAGAACAACGCTAAAGCCTCTCTCTCGCTTTCATTTCTTCTAGATGAGCAGTTTTGTTTATTTTTGGCCTATGCAATTTTCTGTTACTGTTGCTTTCTCTTTCTAACGCATACAGCCACGCATCGAGAGGAAATAAGAGCTTTGCGATCTTTGTGTTTACATTTTGATATTCGTTGCCCTACGTATTACGCTGCCTGCTGAGCATTGACCTAGTTTAATTTTTGTAAGGTGCTAAGACACAGTGGCGGCTCAACAATTGCCAAATGACCTTTGGCAACTCACAATTGCCAAAAAAGCTTCTCTGATCGTAACATTGGGGACGCTCTGCTTTCATCCCCGTAGATAGCTAATGAGTCTGAGGTGACGTTCTGACGAAACTAGCTAGTCCTATCATAGTCGGGTTCACTCCCCAGGGAGTGTAAGTGTGATGAAAGTTAAGTGGAATAAATCGTTGTGTTATAGAAGTAATTCAATAACACTACATAATGTGTATGGCTAAAATTTATTTAGTTCTAGCAATATGAAAGCGATTCAAACTTATTAATATTTAAATATGTAAAGTTCTATATTTACTCATGGCAAACTATTGACACATATTACATTTATTATATATATATAACTATTATTGTACTCTATATGAAAAATATTTAATCCTCTTATTTTAGCCACCCATTTTTCAAGTAGATAGTTGGGAATTAGGAAAAATGAAATGTTAATAATGTAGTCAAATAACTCATGAAATTTATTTTTAATTCCTTATCTTTATTTTTAATATTCGTCTTTGACTTTCAAAGGTAACGGTCGTTTTTTAATACCTAACAATTGATTTAAACTCGTAATTCTGTTCTGTGTTTTATTTTCTTGTAACCCTGTCGTTTCTCTTTTGTGCGTTGTTCGTCGTAAGTCGTTGTGCTGTTTTTCTGTTGCTTTTGCATGCACCGCTCTTTGTTTTGAAAGTTCTAAGCGTGCAGTTTCTGCGCTCTTTCGGTACTTATAACTGCTCGCTTATAAATTTCAATTCGATTTCTTGGTACAGTGGTTTTAATAGATAAAATGAGTAACAATAATTTAGTCTGCTGGCTATGTGAAAACATGGTGCACACCAAGTGCGCCGGTTTTACTGGCCGGACAAGTGATGACCTTTCAAAGGGGCCCAATTTGCAGTGCTGTTGTGATGCTTGTGTTGAGGTTGCGAACGAGATGAAATCGTTCATGCGACAAACTATAGGCGGCCTGATGGGGCTGATTAGCTGTTTCGGAGTTGCTAGATATAGTTTTTTGATGGTGCACACCAAGGGCGCCGGTTTTACAAGTGATGACCTTTCAAAGGGGCCCAATTTGCAGTGCTGTTGTGATGCTTGTGTTGAGGTTGCGAACGAGATGAAATCGTTCATGCGCCAAACTATAGGCGGCCTGATGGGGCTGATTAGATGTTTCGGATTTGCTAGATATAGTTTTTGATTCGCAGTTTAATAGTCGTAAGCTATTAAGCGCAAAAAACCCGCTGGTGGTAGGCAGCAAAAGGGGAACACCCCGCAACTTAAATTAAAAGAACAACAGAGCACTTTATCGGATGAGCAGCTGAAGGCAGCAAATGTTGCTAAAATCAGCAGATTCGGTATCCGACCAATCCGTAACAGAATGCATGCAACCAGGGACTTCTAAGAATTCCGATTTGTCCGTACTGCTTTCACAATTAGTGGATCCACCTATCTCTCAGAACGTAGCATCACCACCACAAGGGACTACTAAGTCCGGACAACCGGTTCAAGTTGGTTTTGCAGAAACAATGTCTGCTCCACCAAAATCCCTTTCAGTTCTTCCACTAAAGAAACAAATTTTCGTTTCTCGGCTCTCCTCTGATCGAACATCTTCTGATGTATTGTCTTATATACAAGACAAAACTAAATACGATTGTAATAGTGTAAAGGTTGAAAAGTTTAAGTTTTCTTATGCTAGAGGCAATTCATCTTTCAAGATAAATGTCCCTAACGAGCTTTTTGAAGCCTTACCAATTTCAAGAAACTAACTTCTAACCTCCTTCTTTCCTATCAGAATACAAGCTCGTAGCAAGCTCACTAAATTGTATTCTGATAGCCTTTCATTTACATCTCATATTATTGTGTTTACAGAAACCTGGTTAAAGCCGGAGATCTTTAGCTCCGAAGTTTTTCCAGGTAAGTACACAATATATAGGTATGACCGTCCCTCTAGACGGGGAGGTGGAGTCTTAATTGGAGTTGATTCAAACCTTCCATCAGAGGAGTTAATTTTTGAGGAATTCACTACCATTGAATTTATTTGTGTTAAGTTATCGCTTCCTGGTAGCTCTACATACACAACTTGCTCATATATTCCGCCCTTATCTAAACTTCCTGATTATTTAAATCACCTTTCCGGTATTAAGTCTGTTGCAAATAAGCTGAAATATACCTGGAGTTACCTGGTACACTGAGGATGGATCGAATGTCTTACTACGTAAAGCACAGCATGATTTTATTTATGGCCTGCTTGACATATCCTTATCTCAAGTAAACCATGTTCGAAATTGATTTGTGTTTTGTATCAAATCCCGAAGGTGTGTTCCTGACCAGAGTAGCACCACTTACGCAACCTAAAGATCCATATCATCCTACAATCGAACTTTTATTTGATACGGGTAGAGTTATAGAAGAAAAATCAGAAAAATCCAAACGAATACATTGTTTTCCCAAGGCAGACTTTCTGAGGCTAAATAATTTCATTTCTGGCTTTAATTGGTCTGATATTTACTTTACTTTACTATGTCCGACGCAGTTAATGTCTTGTACACTGCAATAAACTCATTTTTTAATTCCTGAGTTCCGTGGCACTATCCGTCAATTTCCAATAAATCACCTTGGTTTAACAAAGAGTTGACACACTTAAGAAATGTAAAGTCCAGACTTTTTAGGAAATATAAAAATACCGGTTCTCAATCCATTTTTACTAGATATTTAAGTGCTCGGTCAATATTTACCGTGCTTAATGCTCAGTGTTATAATAGTTACTTAAACCGTTGTAAGGTCCAGTTCTCTCAGGACCCGAAACAGCTATATAACTTCGTTAACACCACGCGTAAATCTAATTTTTATCCTTCCTCGCTGTCGTTCGAAAACATGACGGCAACCACAGATCAGGCAATAGCCGATTTATTTGACCAATGTTTTTCAAACGACTTACTCTTCTTTAGATTATTCATCACAGCCTTATTCTTACACCATATCCAAGACAAACCTCATATTCTGTCCCACTTTAACAGAAAGTTCTCTTCTTTTGGATCTTCTTCGTATTAAGCCTGTTTATTAACCATAGCTCGATGGTATTCCTGGGTGCGTGCTTAGGTATTGCGCTAAGGCCCTGTGCAAATCTCTTCACAAGTTGTTTACCTTATCTCTAGAAACTTCCCAATTCCCAAATATTTGGAAGGAATCATTTGTTATTCCTCTTTCAAAAAAGGTAACAAGTTAAAAGCCAGTAACTATAGAGGTATTTTTACGTTGTCAGCTATTCCTAAGCTTTTGAAAAAATCATTACTCCTCATCTGCAGCACGTTTGTAGATCAATAATTTCTCCGTGTCAACACGGATTTATTAAACGTAGATCCACAATCACAAACCTTCTAGAGCTCACTACATTTGTGATTAAAGACTTCAATAGTAGTTTTCAAACAGCCGTCATTTACACTGACTTTAGTAAAGCATTTGACTCTGTAAATCTCTTACTTCTTGTTGAAAAACTTGGCCTGTTAGGTTTTCCAGTTGATCTACTTAAATGGATCTCAATTTATCTGAATGGCAGGTCACAAAGGGTACTATTTAAAAATTCAATTTCTAAAACTCTCTGTGTTACCTCCGGTGTTCCACAAGGGAGCCATCTGGGTCCGTTACATTACATTATTTATTAACGATCTTGCATCAATTATAAGTCATTCTCGCGTACTTATGTACACAGATGATGTTAAGTTGTGCTTGCTGTATAAGGACATTTCCTGCCATTTAGACTTACAATTCGATCTAGATAATTATCAAAACTGGTGCCGAGATAATTTACTAAATTTAAAAGGTTCCGATATACGCGACTTACACATTAAGTCGCAGCTCTTTGGATAGAATAACTTTTGTAAACGATGTTCGCGCAAATTTGAATTTTTAATGAAATTGTTAAAAAACTTGAAGTTTAGTGTAAGTTAGTTTAGGGCGAAGGCGGGAGCACAATAAAGTTTTCTCTCGCTCTCGGCGAAGTCGCCCCGTCTTCGTCAACCTTCGTTAAGCTAGGCTCTAAGTACTTTGTCGAAAAATATAGAAGTATTCGTTGAAATTGATTTGAGCCGTCGACACCTTTTCTTTTCGTTTTCGTTTATCGCTATTAATAATTTTAGAAACCGCCAAGTTTTTTTCGGAAATTAATAATTAGAAAACTCTCTAATTTTTCATGGCGCCCCCGGGTGGACGTTAAAGTTATTAATTTATTTGGAAACTAGTGACAGTGACACATAAACCAAAAATATAAAGTGCAAGTGCAAGTGGAGTTCAAAGCACTCAATTACATACATACATACATAGTGATTTTGTTACCCGCGGCGTGTCGGTGTGGACAGAAAATACACAGCAGCTCCTGCTTAAAATATCGTGCCGGTCGCGAAATACCCTGTTCGCCACAAAAGAACTGCTGCCAGAGGGATGCCCTGCGACTGCTCAATGTGCAAAAGGAAAGTGGCAGCTGGACTGAAAGACCCTAAAGCAGAACCTGAGGTATTTGTGCAAAAAATTGAAAGCTTGAGTTTATAAGAAAAACAATTTAATTGTTTATTGTCTTGTGCTGAAAAATTGCACCTCGCTTTCAATTCTTGGCACAGACGTATCGATATAGTAGAGCTAGTTGTGCATGCATTTATTTATAATAAATAAAAATAAACAAGAAAGGAAAGCTAACTTCGGGCGGAGCCGAAGTTGATATACCCTTGCAGAATATTCTGTAAATTATATTCTCCAAAATTATTCATATGATGCATTCTTAATACTCATAAAAAGTCCCAACTTCCTAACTTTAAAAACACCAAAGGTATAGCATTTCCAATCGTTCAGTTATATGGCAGCTATAAGATATAGTCGGCCGATCCTTATGAAATTTGGTAGGTCGGATTGATTGGCCAAAAATAAAGCCCATAGAAAATCTCAACTTTCTAACTTTACAAACACCAAAGTTATTGCATTTCCGATCAATCAGTTATATGGCAGCTATAGGATATAGTCGGCCGATCCTTATGAAATTTGGTAGGTCAGATTGATTGGCCAAATATAAAACCCATAGAAAATCCCAACTTCCTAACTTTACAAACACCAAAGATATTGCATTTCCGATCAATCAGTTATATGGCAGCTATAGGATATAGTCGGCCGATCCCGGCCGTTCCGACTTATATACTGCGTGCAAAGGAAAGAAGGGTGTATGCAAAGTTTCAATTCGATATCTTTAAAACTGAGAGACTAGTTCGCGTAGAAACAGACAGACGGACAGACAGACGGACAGACAGACGGACAGACAGACGGACAGACAGACGGACAGACGGACAGACGGACATGGCTATATCAACTCAGGAGGTGATCCTGATCAAGAATATATATACTTTATAGGGTCGGAGATTTCTCCTTCACTGCGTTGCACACTTTTGACCAAAATTATAATACCCTCTGCAAGGGTATAAAAATTATATTAAAATTTATTATATACACATACATATACACATACATATACACATACACATTATAACCAATTTGAACCTCCGTTGGACGCAACATTTACATAATTGTGTTATATTATTGCAATCACTGTCGCCCCCAATTTATTTATTGAAACTCGAAAATTAATAGTTGGTAAAATTATCCCAGCCGCTATATATAACCAATACATAAGTCCTCATATACAAGCAGCTGCAGCGGTTAACTTTTTCGTTTTCCTTTTTCGCTTCGCTTGTCTGCCGTTAGCATCGTTGTAATTGTTGTTGGACTTTTGGTTTGGCGCGCTGAAGATCAAAGTGACGCGCTACCCTGCATTCGGACGGGTATACTGATTTTTGCCGTCATTGCAACCACTGTTAATTTTGATACCTCGTGGCTCGATATTCAATTTAATATTTTTTTCGTCGTTTTCGTTGTGGATAATTATTAAAATAATTTTTTCGAACAAATTTAATAATTAAATTAAATTGTTATTTACTCTTAGTATTTTGTTTCGAAAATTTATTTAACATTTGTCGTCGTTCTAATTGAACAATTATCCTCTTTTAAAACTTATTTATTTATTAATTATTATTCTTGGATAAATAATTTATTTATATATATATATTTATTTATTTCGTGGTTTATATATAAAAAATAAAAAATAAATTAAAATGAGTCCAGATAAGCCAAAATCTTTTGAACTTCTTGCGGATCTTAAAAATAAGCTCAAAAAACCAGTGATGAGCATCCGCCGATTAAATGATCGAATAGAAGCCGGCCAGATTCCGATCCAAGAAGTAGAACTAACTTGTCGGCTAGAGATTTTAAATGCTTCTATTATTAAGGCAACTCAAATACAAGAACAGATCGAAGATTTAGATGATGGCGATGAGTTCGGAGAAGAGTTGGAAGAGCTTTCAATAATTACCAAGGCAAAAATAATGTCGCTTATCTCAGCCTTGAAAACGGCAAGCGAAACCAAAATAATTGGATCAGCTTCTGTAGCCCCAACTCGAGCTCGACTTCCGAATTTGGCATTGCCGAAATTCAGCTGCAAATATTCGGAGTTTAAGAATTTCATTAGCCTTTTCGAAACTCTTGTTCATCAAGACGACAGCATTCCCGTCTTAGAAAAATTCAATCACTTAATTTCTTGTCTTTCTGGTGAAGCTTTGGGAACTATTAAGGCCTACCAAGTCACCGAGAGCAATTATGAAAAGGCTATGATCAGCCTGAAAAAAGTGTATGATAACGAATGTTTAATTTTTATGAATAATATTTCAACATTGTTTAGTCTTCCGAAAATAACGCACAGTCAGCTTCGTCTTTAAGAAATATTATCGACACCGTATCATCTATATACGGTTCTTTGTTATCGATAGGAGACGACACCAAGATTTCAAATGCAATGTTGATCTATCTTGTTTTGAACAGAGTAGACCCAGTGACCAAACAAAAATGGGAAGAACAATTAGATTATGAAAGGTTACCGCTTTGGTCCGATTTCGAAAAAATGTTAAACCGCCGATACCAGCATTTATCCGCTGAAGAATCGACGAAACCAAAGCAAGATAAAGTTATGTCGAGCAAGCCACATAATCGCAGCTCATTTTCTTGTTCTTCGTCCAACAGTAAATCCCAGCAAAGTTGTAGCTATTGCAATGCAGGAGACCATATCCTAGCAAACTGTGGTCCGTTTGGTCGCCTTTCGGTAATGCAAAGGTTTGACTTTGTAAAATCTGCTTCCTTATGCATCAATTGTATGCGAAAGGGTCACACTGTTTCAAAATGCAAATTTAATAAATGTCGAGTTTGTGGCCGCTCGCATCACGTTTTACTGCATAGATATACAGTGTCCGAAAATAGTTTAGCGTTGCCACCACCCCAAGAGATTCTTTCTCCCTCTTTAAATCAAGATCAGCCTTCCACGTCACATGTTATGCATGCGACATCATTGGACAGAGTGATTTTAGCCACGTCGATCGTAAGTGTAAGAACTAAAACGGTGAATATATTTGGGCCCGAGCACTTCTTGACTCTGGGTCCCAAACGAATTTTATAACAGAGGACCTTGCTCACCGCTTACAGATCCGTAAAGAGGAGTCGTGTATAAACTTACTTGGTATTGGCGAGTCCAATTCTCAAGTTAAGAAAAAGGTACACACAATGGTGAAGTCGCGTATAAATGGTAGTGAGTTCTCCTTCGATTTTTGGATTTTGAAATCAATATCAGGATATCATCCTGACCAGTCGGTCAATATCAATGACTGGAAAACAGAATGAACCTACCACTAGCAGACCCTTATTTCTACAAGCCACAAAGAATAGATATGTTAATAGGAGCAGAATCATTTTTCGAATTATTAGCTGTTGGACAAATTAGACAAGGTCCTGACTTTCCAACTCTGCAGAAAACCCTCTTCGGCTGGGTTGTATCGGGTAGATATAAGGCATCTTCCCCTACAGAAGTTGTGAAAAGTTTCAGTTGTAGTGAAGAGATTTTAGTGTCTATTGACAGCACACTACAGAAGTTTTGGTCACTGGAAGAAATGCCATCTCTAAAGAAAATTCTGTCACCTGAGCAAAAGTTATGTGAAGAACACTACCGGAAGACTACTCAGGTTTTGCCATCAGGTCGGTTTGAAGTAAGACTGCCGTTTAAATCGGATCCAAATGAGTTAGGCAACTCTTTTGAAGTTGCAAAACGGCGGTTTTTGTCGCTTGAAAGAAGGCTGTCCTCGAGACCCTAAGATGAAGGAAATGTACCTAGAATTTATGGAGGAGTACCTTTCCTTAGGTCATATGTCTCTTACAGATAAACTTCCTTCTGCTCCACATTATGTTATCCCACATCAATGTGTTCTGAGACCCCAAAGTACGTCAACCAAGTTACGTGTCGTTTTCGATGCGTCTTGTAAATCGTCAACTCAGAAGTCTCTAAATGACATTTTGATGGTTGGGCCGACAATCCAAGATGAGTTGTACTCAACGTTACTGCGCTTCCGGCTGCATAGGTTTGCCCTGACCGCCGATGTAAAGAAAATGTATCGCCAAGTGATGGTGAATGAAGCAGATAGGCAGTTTCAACTTATAGTGTGGAGAAGAGACCCCTCTGAGTCCTTGAGATTATACAAGTTCAACACCGTAACATATGGTACTGGACCAGCCCCGTTTTTGGCTATTCGGTGTTTAAAAAGGTTAAGTGAGTCTGCCAAAGTTTCTTTTCCTAGAGCTGCTAAGGTTATTGGATCCGACTTTTATGTCGATGATATGTTGACTGGTGCTGCATGCGTAGAGGAGTTAAAGACTATTAAGTCTGAAGTATCTCAGGTTCTTCAAACTGCAGGTTTTGAATTGACAAAGTGGTTTTCAAACTCACCTGACGTTACCGCATCTGAGAGCACAGTTAAATCCATACCCATCTCGGACTCAGAGTCAACTAAGGCGTTAGGAATATCGTGGTTGCCTAACGAAGATGCCTTCAAATTTCAAATTGACACTGCTGTCATGGGTCTCCGAGCGACAAAACGGAACATACTATCGGTGACATCGAAGCTGTTTGACCCCCTCGGCTTATTAAGTCCTATTGTAATTAGAGGAAAGATCCTATTGCAGGAACTTTGGCTTAATAAGTTAGATTGGGATGAGTCGATTCCTATTCATTTGGAAACAGCTTGGAATATGATAAAAATTACATTGTCTAAATTAGAGGAAATATCTATTCCCCGGTTTGTGCATACCGATCCGATGTCACCGGTCCAATTACATGCCTTTGCTGACGCATCCTTAAGAGCTTATGGAGCTTGCGTCTACATTCGTAGCAAAACTGCAGAAGGTTATAAAATATCGCTGTTGACTTCAAAGTCTAAAGTAGCGCCGCTCAAGACTAAAACACTCCCAAGGCTTGAGTTATGTGCCGCTCACCTTCTCGCAGATCTCTGCCACAGAATCAAGCCCCTATTAAAGGTACCTATCGAACGGATTGTTTATTGGTCGGATTCTGAAGTTACGCTCCATTGGATCCGGTCTCATCCATCTTCATTATCCACATTCGTATTGAATAGAGTAGCGGAGATTCAAGAGTGGTCAGGTGAAGCTACGTGGCGGCATGTTCCAACGAAACAGAACCCAGCAGATATTGTATCAAGAGGTTGTGACGTCGACGAAATTATACAGTCAATATGGTTTACTGGACCTGCGTTTTTAAAAGAGGAAGATGCAAACTGGCCCCAGAATGCACACTTTGAACTAGATGAAGAAGTCCTACTACAAGAATCGAGGAAGACTGCGGTCGGACTGACCGCTGCTGTAAGAAATTTGGATTTGGTAGATGTCATCGAGGGATTTTCGTCACACCTTAAACTGCTTCGGGTATTCGTTTATATGTTCCGCTTCATAAGAAAATGCAAAGACAAAAGTATGGTATTTGAAAAAACTTTGTCGCCGACTGAATATAATGAAGCTTTTCTAAAAATTGTCGAGATATTACAGAAGCACGAGTATCATGAAGAAAGAGAAAAAGTTCGCAAAGGATCCAGAGTTGGCCCAAGTCTTCAGCGATTGAATCCATTCATCCATGAAGACAAGGGGACTTGGTGTCACTTTTCTTTGTTGCGAGTTGGGGGGCGACTAGCTAATGCTCCTATATCATACGATGCCAAGTTTCCATTGTTGTTGACAAAACGCTCCCAATTTGTGCAGAGCTATGTTCGGCATCTTCACCATTCCAATTTTCATGTTGGTCCACGAGCCCTTGTGAGTCTCCTTCGACAGCGTATTTGGATCGTAAACGCTCAGGAGGTCTGCAGTCAGATAGTTCGATCATGCATACGCTGCTTTAAGTGTAAGGCTCGACTAATGACACAAATTATGGGAAATTTACCCGCAGATCGTCTCCGTGCTCTCCGCCCATTTGCTATATGTGGCGTCGATTTTTGTGGCCCTGTCTATACGACATTGAAAATTCGTGGTCGGCCTCCGTATAAGTCCTACATTGCGCTCTTCATTTGTTTTGCGTCCAAAGCGGTTCATCTAGAAGTTGTTTCAGATTTAACCACAGATTCCTTTTTATTGGCTTTTCAAAGGTTCGTTGGGCGCCGAGGATGTCCCCAAGTCGTCCATTGCGACAACGGGACGAACTTCGTCGGAGCGAGTCGCCACTTCCGGGCCCTTCGAGACAGGATAGAGGACGAAGCCGACGCGATACGCGAATTCGCATCAAAAAGCGGATGCGAATTTGTCTTCACACCACCGCGGGCTCCGCACATGGGCGGACTATGGGAGGCAGGTGTCAAAACTGCCAAGAACCTACTCCTACGGGCGGTGGGCAGCGCGCTCCTAAGCGCAGAAGAGCTGGGGACAGTCCTCGTGGGAATCGAGGCGGTGATGAACTCCCGGCCGCTCGGAGCGATCAGCAGCGACCCAAGCGACGGAGAGGCGCTGACACCCGGGCACCTACTGACAGGCGGGCCGCTACTCGCCACACCAGCACTCCGGACCCCGGACCAGGAGGGTCTCAACTGCTTGCGGCGATGGCGGCTTGTCTCGTCAGTCAGGCTAATGTTCTGGCGGCGATGGTCCCGGGAATATGTCCTGGGCCTCCAAATACGGGGCAAGTGGCACCAGCAGCAGCCCAACATCAGCGAGGGAGATCTCGTCCTCGTGGCCGAGGACAACCTGCCGCCCCAACAATGGCTCCTCGGCAGAATAGTCGCCAAGCACGCAGGGGGAGGACGGCATGGTCAGGGTCGTCGACGTGCGAACTAGTGGAGGAGGCCTTTTTCGGCGGGCCATTCATAAGTTGGCGCCGCTTCCATTGTGTTGAAGCCCGATGGGTGTTCAACGGGGCCGGTGTTCGCGCAAATTTGAATTTTTAATGAAATTGTTAAAAAACTTGAAGTTTAGTGTAAGTTAGTTTAGGGCGAAGGCGGGAGCACAATAAAGTTTTCTCTCGCTCTCGGCGAAGTCGCCCCGTCTTCGCCAACCTTCGTTAAGCTAGACTCTAAGTACTTTGTCGAAAAATATAGAAGTATTCGTTGAAATTGATTTGAGCCGTCGACACCTTTTCTTTTCGTTTTCGTTTATCGCTATTAATAATTTTAGCCACCGCCAAGTTATTTTCGGAAATTAATAATTAGAAAACTCTCTAATTTTTCAAACGATCTTGGCGTTCTCTTGGACCCTAAATTACAATTTTCTAATCACATTTCGTCCTTGGTTAATAAAGCCAGAGGAGTGCTTGGATTTATTAAAAGGTGGTCAAAAGAATTCGATGATCCTTATTTAACTAAAACTTTATTTATTTCGCTAGTCCGTCCGATTCTGGAGTAAGGGTCTCCCGTCTGGAGTCCGCAATACGGAATACATATTGGTCGTATTGAATCAGTACAACAAAACTTTCTTCTTTTTGCTTTACGGCGCCTAAACTGGGATGCAAATCTTAACTTACCTTCTTATTCTAGTAGACTTCTGTTGATTAATTTACCCTCCCTAGCCAACCGTAGAACGAAGCTTGGTACTGTCTTCATTTATAACCTTATACTTAGTGATATTGACTGCCCCGACTTGTTAAGTCGCCTAAGCTTTTCTGTTCCAAGTTCCAATCTCAAATCTTTACTTTCTGCCGCTCCTAAAACGATTTATACTAGCTTCATTGGCACAAAATTGATCTTACTGTTACTTTTTTCCCAGGACTTTTACCTATATTTTATTATCTCGCGTCTATCTTCTCGCGAATCGTGCCGTACGATACACGGCTTCGCCCCTCGGACGGTTGGGCGGGTAAGTGGGCCGTGGAACATCGCGCAAAAAAAAAAAAATTCTTCTCGCTTTGAAATATAGTTTTAAGTATGTTTAATAAAATCTTTATAATGAAGTCAGAATAAGAAGATTTTTTAGTTCGGGAATCAATGCACCAGCCGATCATTGGAAGGGTGGGGATACGGCCGCTCACAGACATCTGAGCTGGGCCAACAGGTTTAGTTTTCCTGATTGCAATATTATCTCTTCTTTCTCTGTTCTGTCACTTCAAAAATAGCTAATGGGTAAACATAGCACATAAATTAAACAACGCCGACCCATTTGGACTACAATTCCATCAGCTCGAATTACATGTAACGAATCCTTCGTTGTATGCTACACATCTGAGTCATAGCAAACAGACTTGTGTATACATAACACAGTGCATCCCGGGCTTGTGGAGATCAATCGCATGTACACTTGCTTACAAAAGCGAGGCACTTGACGACGTATGATTAGCATGGCAGCGGCTCACAAACAAATTCCTAGTTGGGCTTAGGCTTTCATAACTCATTTCGCATAGGATATACTGAGGTATTATCTTTTAGAAGAGACCATTGGGCCACGAATAGTGGGTGAAGGCAGATGCCCAACATAATTTTAGAGAACAAGTGTTAGTCGGATGCAGAACAGACGGCGAAGATGTTCTCATTACCACCGACCACGGCAAACACTTGTCGTTGTTGTTGTCGCTCATAGGCGATAAGCAGCGCACTCAATTTCTTTTCAATTCCCCTTTGCGCTGATTGAAACCTTTTGTTTGCAATTAAGCGATTTATTCTGCAGGCGTTTAGCTATGCTTGCTGGCCAGTATTTCGATTTGATTTAGATTTTTTTTTCCGTTCCGAATCATCTGATAATTTTTTCATATTCTAAACAATTTTGTAATACAATACAATGAAGTAATTTATATATCAGTTTCACTCCAGACCTCATAGAGTAAAGATTAGATTGTAAAATACATTGTGATCAAAAGAAAAGACAACGTTTCGTTAGAACTCGCAAATCCATTTATTGTTAAACAAGTCCATAGATTATATCTGTGGAGGTTAGTGGATAAATGTTAGCCAACAAGAGAGGGAACTCTTCTAATCCAAACAAAAAATACTCAACAAGCCGAAAAATTACTAAATTAAAATAAATGGAGAGAAAAAAATAAAATGTCGAAGCTTATGAACACAAAACTCCTAATGTAACCAAAGGTATGATTTACTGCAATCTACTTAGGAATGCATCGGAAGAAGAAATCCTACTCGAGCTAAAATCACAAAAGGTTAGTGAAGTTTACAAGTGGACAAAAATGGTTGACCAAAAACGAATTCCAACAGGTCTCACTACACTAACCTTTGCTTCCACCAACCTTCCTGAAAAAGTAATGATCGGCTATGAGGTAGTGTTCACACGCCCATACATACCACGCCAAATGCAATGCAAGAAATGCCTTCGATTTAATAACAAATGTATACAAATACTTAATGCATTTAAGTTAATTTAATTTAATTGCAAGAACCACCACACCTCCATAGACAGAACATGCCCAATCTTTCTTAAAGAACATGAGCTTATAGCCATTAAAGTATCTGAAAAAGTAGACCACAAAACTGCCCGTTCCATATAATTCGCACGCCACAATCCCAACCAAGAAACCTCTTACTCCCAAACCCTAAAAAATGCAGCACCCACAGAAAACCCCACCAAAATAGCAGAAACTCTAGCACAAAACAAAAAAAGTAAAAATCGCGAACATTGGCTCGATGGAAGAAACTCTAAAGGATTTGGACAAGAAAATAGCAGAGGTATCCAAACCAATAAACAGAACACCAATAACGTACAACATATACGATGAAGATATGGATATAGACTCACTTAAGGACACTCAAAAACCTTCGACATCAACAAGATGTCTTCTTACTTCTTACTTAGAAGCCAAACAAAAGAAAAATCCATCCTCTCCAAACCTCTAAAAGCTAAAGAGCAAAAACCGATATTTTCCAACACAAACACTATAATTATGACTTTAAAAATAATACAATGGAATATAAAGGATATACAAGCAACTACAATCAACTGCTACTACTCATCAAAAAACATTCTTCACATATGATATCACTCCAAGAAACACACATACAAAACTTTCACAGCCTACCTTAACCAATAAACTACAATATATTAACAAACATTACATCGAACCATACCAATCCACAAATCAAATCAATATACTCAAACAAACATCAATGACAACCTATATGCAATAGCAGCAGTAATAAAATCAAAACCAAATTATAAATTAAACTCCATTTACATTTCACCCAACAAACCCTTTTCACGCAATAATCTGAACTTAATTAACACCAACAACGAAACTGTCCTGATAACAGGAGACTTCAATAGTGGGCATCAAAACTGGGGATCGACACACTCGAACTCAAGGGGTAAAACAGTAGTCAAGTTCATCGAACAGTCAAATCTTATCCTTCTAAATGATAAATCACCAACACACTTTACTACACACAACACATTTACCCATATTGACCGCAGCTTTTGCTCTCTCTGCCTCACACCACTCACAACCTTCACATCCCTATAATCATCACCCTTTTTCCAAGCGACAACACGATTAATAAGAAGAAACCAATTTTTAAAATAGCCGAAGCTAACTGGGACAATTTCGCAATCCACACACACAACAATATTAACAAGCGCACACCACACAATACCACAAACACTACCTAGCAGACACTCACGCACAGTTCCTTGGTCGTACAAAAACTTATCGGACTTACGAAAAAAAACAAACATGGAAAGCACTGAAAAGACACACAACCCAAGAAACGATCGTTGCATACAGAAAGGCAAACGCAATATTGAAAAGGGAAATTAAAATAAGGAAAAAGGAATCCACAACCAAATTTACATCAACCATCCAATCAAACACACCAACAACAAAAACATGGAACAACATTCGACGATTTTGCGGTCTAAACCCAATTAAGCAAATATTTTGCATAACAACCAACAATAACGAGACTACCAACGACAAAAACAAAATAGCCAATCTATTCGCACACCACTGGTCACAGCTCTCTAAAGATACAAACTTCAGCCAAGAATTCTCCTTTCATAAATACAAGAGAACAACACTCAATCACACTCCATCCGCATCAGCCATAGAAATTGACAAGCCCATAACCAAAATGGAACTTACCATTGCTCTCCAATCCCTCAAAGGTACAACACCAGGAATCAGCAGGATATCTTCCCCAATGTTTAGGTCAGCTGCCCACTGCTCTCCGAGCTTTCGCTATCCCCCTCTTGCTCTCCCTCGCTCGCTTCTCGCAACGTTCGCGCTCCGGAACGCGAAACCCGGATCCGAACTCCTCGGTCGGCCGCTGCCGATCTCCCGCTCTCGCTTCAGCGGAGTAAAGCGGACGGGAGCGCGGTTTTATGTTTTAAGTTTAGTACCATGTATGCAGCCGAATAGTTGAATTGTGTGATTGAATTCCACCACGACCCTTCCGACTTCTTAATCTTCATATACCTTTTCCGTTCGCGCCGTGGCAGGATCGCCCCCTACAACATTTTGGACCATTCGAGACGGATAAGGATATCCTTCTGCCATTCGACCAGCAGCTCCAGTGATTTTTTCCGCATTTTTTCCCTCTTGCTGCCGCTCTTCAGCAGCGGTTCGAACATTGAATTTCATTCACACTGCTGCAAGATCAATTTTTTCATGTCAACTCCACGTCCCAGTTTTCCCGACACAACGGCAGTCGAGACATTTATATTCCTTCAATTCGTACAAATTTTCTATCTGTCTCCGCTTTGTGTGCGTCCCCATACATCTTGCCGTTTTTTTTTCGTTCCCCGTCGTATACCAACTTGCCAACGGTCAAGGAATATGTGCATCCAGACATACACATACACGCGCGTGACAACTTGTGTACATAGTGCAGTGCAATTCTTTGGAACAGCTGGCCAAGGTTTGAAAGACCCCCTCCACGTGGTGTTCCCTGGGTACCGATTTTAACATAAAAATCGGGAGCTAATTCGAGCGGCAAAACATACAAGAAGGCATATTTATATTAAGTTGTTTAGCTGAGTAACGGGTATCTAATAGTCGAGGCACTCGACTATAGCGATATCTCTTGTTTGTTGTAGTTAAGGGTATCGGATTGTATACCTGTTAACTATACGCACGGTTGCCAGGTTTGGCTCTTTTGAGCTCCTTGGCCCATTTTTATTGAATTTGGCTCTTTTTTATTATATTTTTTATTATATTTTAAACTTGAAAAAAAAGAATTCATTTTTTTATTAATGCATTTTTTTTGCAATTTTAAAAGTGATTAATGTCTGAAACCCAAAAGTGCCAGATCGAAACTAAATTTTTCCGCTGGTATGGTAGCTCTAAACAAGTGTATCGATATGGTAACTTTCATATGTGCTTCTAAATTTGGCGGTGATTGTGGTGTCTCAAAGTGTGCGAAAATAATTTGTGCAAAATGGACAAGTAAGTAAAGAAATCATGTACATTTGTGTATCTCAAATGCAATATAGCTAATGGCTGGAAAAATTTTTTCGGCTGAAGAAAAATGACGGGCGTGCGACTTGTATTCCCTGTGGTATAATTTTACGCAATGACCCACATCCAAAGACATTCGACCCAGGCTTCACATATACGTTGCTTAAAAATAAAGGAAAGCCAACTGAAAATCGACAGATTTACAAAGGAACGTAGTGACAATAATTATAAGCAGGTGCGCGATGCCGAGTACGCACTTTTTTGCTGATGGACTACTTGCCGGACTTGCTGCGTGTCTGTTGACCCGATTCAAAAATTGAGAAGGGCGTAAAGTGTGGTCGGACCAAGGCAACTGACATTTCGAAGGAACTTGCAAAGCAGCGGATAGTAAGTGCATTACAAGAAACAAAATTTTCTTTTATTGTTGATGAAACCACAGACGTTGCCAACAAAAAAGCCCTAGTGTTGGTGGCACGTTACTTTCAGAACATTTCTGGCAGTATTAAGGACCAATTTTTATGAGCCAAAAAAAGATTAAAAATGAGCCAATTTGAATAAAAATGAGCCAAATTTTTATTTATTATTTATTTTGATTTTATTTAACTTTAATCATAAGAGAGTAATAAAAACATAAACAAAAACATAACAAAACATTTTTCTGAAATGAAACAGCTTAACAGCTAAGTCTTACTGGTAATTAAAGTCATTCTGAGACCATACATATTCAGTTTTTTTCTTCTAATAATTTCTTAATTTAAATCTTTGTGCGACCAAACATAGTGCGTTTCTTTATTCCAATTTTTTCTTAATTTGGATTTTATTAGGCTAATTGCAAGAAATTTTCGCTCTGCTGTACCAGAGCTGTGTGGAAGTGATAATAAGTTGTGTACAAACTTAATGAGATCTTTAAACACACTTTCATTTAATCCATTTGTAATCATTGAAATGTTATCCCAAAATAAAATTATATCAGTCTCTTTTTTTAATGTATCGTTTGATAATTTCAGCATTTTCCACTGATTTATTATTTTGTCAAACTCTGATTCGCAGAGGTATTCAAAATTTTTTAGCAGTGGAACAATGTTCCACTCCTCAGCGTAAAGAACTTTGACGGGAGTTATTAAAACTAAATTTTCTATGTTCTTTCTTGAGAAATCAAATCGTCGTGTTATTTCGTCAACAAGTTCCAAATAAAATTGTCTTATTATTACTTTAATGCTGTTAGATTGCTCTTCTAGTAAACCAGAGTCAGAGATGCACTGTTGTGCACTAAACCCTATGAATATTTCTTCAACAGGCAAAAAATATATTTCTAGATCACAAATATTTAATTCTTCTAAATTCATATTTTAGACGTAGTCCTGCGTTACAATGTTGCTTAAAATAAGCTTAATGCTGCTTTGTAACCTTGCATACAAATATGGCAAGCGAGCCGATTCAGACTGAAATTCAACGTTTAAACCATTAATGATTTTTAAAATGTAGCTTAAAAATAATAAGTAAAATTTTAAGCTCTGACTTGGCCATGGATTGAGCTATCTCTTTTGGCTTAATGTTGTTAACTTCCAAAACCTGGGACAAGAAAAAGAGTTCAAGAGCATCCCATTGCTCCAGAATTCGCGAAATAACCTTCTCTAAAGATAACCAACGTGTCATGGCTATTCCTAAAATTTTATGGGGCTTCATACTACAATATTCTTGAAATTCCGATGTTCTTTTTGGACTAAACGAAAAATATGTTCATATTTACGGCACAGCATTTCAATTTCGGACGGTAATTTTTTACAGGCGTATCCTGAGCAAAGGTGTAAAGAATGGCAGGTACATTTCAAAAAAAAAAAGATTGGTGTCTCCACTTAATTTGGTTTTAAGGCTATTAAGGCCTCCAGCCATAACATTAGCACCATCTGTTGCCAGGCCGATTAGATTTTTAAGAGGTATTTGGTTGTCAAAAAAAACGCTTTGATGGCGTTATAAATCGATTGAGCATCACATTTTTCCACCTCAATAAGAGCTAAAAATTGGTCCTTCATACTGCCAGAAATGTTGTGAAAGTAACGTGCCACCAACACTAGGGCTTTTTTGTTGCCAACGTCTGTGGTTTCATCAACAATAAAAGAAAATTTTGTTTCTTGTAATGCACTTACTATCCGCTGCTTTGCTTTTTTGTAAGTTCCTTCGAAATGTCAGTTGCCTTGGTCCGACCATACTTTACGCCCTTGTTATGGAACTGCTTTTTGTCCTGGGACGGCTCCGGCTAGCTCTCGGATCCCCAGGGCGGAGTATCCCCAATATCCCTACAGTATCCACAACATAAACATCGATATACGCGCGTCTCACTTCACAAAAACTATCGCTCATCACTAATAAACAAAACAAACCAAAATGTAAGCAACGCAAATAATTATAATTGACGGGAAAAATATGGTGTTTTGGTGGCTATCGATGACTTAGCCAAGCACGCCCACCCAACCAAGGATGCCCCGGAGGATTCTGCGGAGGCATCACCCATAATCTGCTGGTCGAAGTCACTCCTCGCGACTAGGACAGCTCCATCTCCCCCACAGCGACAACTCACTCGCACATTTCAGTCTTCATGTACATTTTAATTATCACCGTAAGTACTAAAGTTAAATGCTCTCCTAGTAATTAATTCATCTTTTCTTAGCCTTTACGACCAAACTTGGCTACCGTCTACAGAGTTACGCGGTCAAAGCAGAAGATTACCTTCCTTTGGCAAAGGCTACAGGCGCCGCGGAAAATATGTTCCACCAGTCACGTATTGGTGGAACTCACAGTGGAACGAGGCGCAAAAAGGGGCACACACTAGGTATGTGTCGGGTCACCGAATCCTGAGGAGCTCCTAGGGAAAAGAAGGGACAGGCCAAACGATAAGTAGTACGCGCTGTAAACAATGCCGCCGAAAACTAATAATCGCGACCCCTATTTCACAGGCAATAACGAGGACAAATTTAGGTTTTCGGGTCTAAGTCCGGATAAATATACAGGTCAACAGGTAAGTACATAAATTTAGTAATGTGCACATTTAAATTAACATTAATGATTTCAGCCACTTCTGGGCTAGGCGCCGGGCCAACTATGCCCCGACTACAGCGTACTCTGCCGGAGGCCAGCAGCAGTAAGGGCCTGGAACACCACGAGGAACGGTGGCGAAGGCGAGACTGATGGCGGTGCCTCTCGACGCGGCGCGAATTGGCAGCCAGATAACCCCCGACTTATCAGCTCGGAACGGACTCACCGGCGAATGTCGGATGGCGTTGGCTGCGTCCGAGGCAGGCGAGTTATGCTGGTCCGCTTCGTATCGCTGGGTCGAACGAAGGTGCGTATGGATATGGATGCCAATCTCCGAATTAAATCCTCCAATTTGAAATCCCGATTTACTTCCAATTTGATTTTCCAGATTTAATTTCCTCCAATTTGAACGTCCAATTTAATATTTCCAATCTAATTGGTCCAATTAAGTCTTCCAATTTAAACTTCCGATTTAAATAACCCGGGGCCCTTTGTGTTGGGACCCCGGTTGCCCTACGAATAATTATTTATAAATAAAATAAACTATTAAACCTAACACAAATTTTTCTAACACTCACTTTTTTTTTATATTTCGGCACAAACACTAACTACTTTCTGTTCCATCTACTGGGACAATATGGCTGCGACTATATAAAAATTTGACTATCATGCCTATATCTCGCCATATTCCCTTCGCCTCTCTCGAAATTGGGTCATTGGATATATCAAGGCCATCCTAGCCATACCCAGAGCGAACCGGGCTAGTTTAAATAGCTAGATAGCCAAGACATCAGCAGAAGGGGGCGCCACTCCAGTAGGGGTTGCCACCCTCCAACTTTATCGATAGCCCTACCAAAGACGAATACCTCCTTCTTAATTCTTCAAGCCGATTCCAACTCGAAATGCAACACCCTTCGCAACAGACCCGCAGCAAGTCCGGCAAGTAGTCCATCAGCATAAAAGGGAGGTTATGCATTACCAAAAACATAACAAGTGCGTACTCGGCATCGTGCAACTGCTTATAATTATTGTCACTACGTTCCTTTGTAAATGTGTCGATTTTCAGTTGGCTTTCCTTTATTTTTAAAGCCTAGTATCCAGATCGACGAAAACCGTACGCCAGTCATGAAAGAGAGCGAGAGGCAAACAGCTGGCATTCACTTTTCGTCGGGCCTTTTTTTCACGTCGGTCCCCTGATCGACGAAAAAAATACCAGAAAATTCCATAGCGTTGCCAGTCTGCTGAAATGAACTTTGGGTGAACCCTAGCGAAAAGAATAAAGCCTAGTACTCAGATCGACAATCGAGTACGCTAGCGTAAAAACTTTAATTTTTCCAGTGTGACCAAAATTTCGAGAGCTAATAAGAATTATGCGTGCTACGGTCGTACTGTCAGTCAACTGGGTTTGTTAACAAGCAGTTAAAATTCAAATATCGTATTTGCGGGAAAGAGCCTTTTGAAATTTATTATCAACTACCTTGGCAAGACAAGTCTGCCGCTGTACAAAGACATTAAAAAACAATACAATTTAAATTTAACAGTTGTTTTTTTTTTAAATTTACTGATAATTATTTGCTAATTTAAAGTTCATAGCTGCATTGTGTTTTTTCGAAAATTTTTGACCTAAGAAACATTTTGTTTGGTCAAGAGACACCCCAGATAGTATGAATGTTATTTTGTCCTCAAGCCTAGTATCCAGATCGACGAAAACCGTACGCCAGTCATAAGAGAGAGCGAGAGGCAAACAGCTGGAGTTCACTTTTCGTCGGGCCTTTTTTTCACGTCAGTCCCCTGATCGACGAAAAAAATACCAGAAAATTCCATAGCGTTGCCAGTGTGCGGAAATGAACTTTGGGTAAACCCTAGCGAAAAGATTAAAAAATTTAATCTTTTGACGTGCGCTTCTCACTGAACATTATAAGAAATGGAGGGAAAACTCAAAAAACTCGCAAAAGTCGATTGCAGGTGTTCACATGTGAGGACAAAATAACATTAATACTATCTGGGGTGCCTCTTGTCAGAGCAAAATGTTTTTTAGGTCCAGAATGTACAAAAAAAACACAATAAAAGTGCAGTTGTGAACTTTAAATTAGCAAATAATTATCAGTAAATTAAAAAAAAACAACTGTTAAATTTAAATTGTATTGTTTTTTAATATCTTTGTACAGCGGCAGACTAGTCTTGCCAAGGTATTTGATAATATCATTTAAAGGCTCTTTCCCGCAAATGCGATATTTTAATTTTAACTGCTTGTCAACAAACCCAGCTGATTGACAGTACGACCGTAGCACGCTTAAATCTGATGAACTCTCAAAACTTTGGTCACACTGGAAAATTAAAGTTTTTACGCTAGCGTAATCGTTTGTCGATCTGGATACTTGGCTTAAGCAACGTATATGTGAAGCCTGGGTCGAATGTCTTTGGATGTGGGTCATTGCGTAAAATTATACCACAGGGAATACAAGTCGCACGCCCGTCATTGTTCTTCAGTCAAGAAAATTTTTCCAGCCATTCAGTACGCACTTTGCGATTTTCCGAAACAGAAATTCTACGACGAAGAAATGTTAGCTAGTTCATCAGAAAAATAACACTTTTACTCTTACTTTTTGTTTGCGGGATGTGAATCGCTTGAAGTCTCAGTATGCGTTTGCGGCGTGGGCGCTGCTTTATTTAAACTGCTTGAAGTTAAAACAAACCTGCATGTAGGTAAATAAATTAGCTATATTGCATTTGAGATACACAAATGTACATGATTTCTTTACTTACTTGTCCATTTTGCACAAATTATTTTCGCACACTTTGACACACCACAATCACCGCCAAATTTAGAAGCACATATGAAAGATACCATATCGATACACTTGTTTAGAGCTACCATACCAGCGGAACAATTTAGTTTCGATCTGGCACTTTTGGGTTTCAGACATTAATCACTTTTAAAATTGCAAAAAAAATGCATTAATAAGAAAATGAATTCTTTTTTTCAAGTTTAAAATATTTTTTATCGCTATTAGCAAAAAAGAGCCAAATTCAATAAAAATGGGCCAAGGGGCCAACGCGAAAAAAAAGATCCAGATTTGGCTCAAAAGAGCCAAACCTGGCAACCGTGGCCACGATGGGAGTAATACGAAGCTGGGGAGAGTTTTACGACGGAATGGGCGACCCGACAGAATTCATTTGTAGAATGGAAGAGCTGGCAAAGCCCTATGGGATAGAGCTCGACCACGTAGCAGGAGCGATGGTAATTTTGCTCAGAGGCTGTGCCCTGGACTGGTGGCACACCCATATTACCCCAATGCCATCTTGGGAAAACTTCAAAAAAGAATTCCTGGAATACTACAGACCAGCGGACCACGAAGAGAGAGCGATGGAAAACATAACACGCAGGCACCAGTGTACAAACGAGCTAGCAAAGGACTACGCGCGGGAACTCCGGAAGATTATGAGATTTACCACACTCACGGAAGAAAAAAAACTAGAGTGGGTTTACCGGAACAGTCGAGTGGAATTTAAAAAGTATGCTAAACGGGGAGAATGCCGAACCCTAGCAGAATACCTGCAGTTAGCAAAATAATTCGAGGCCCTCCAGCCACATGAACGCACAACAAAACAAACACCGAAAATCACTGGACACAACAGCAGCGACCGGGAAATTTCGAGAGACAAGAAACCAACAAGAAACCAATGGAGACCCCAGGAACTATCACAAGCACTGAACAGAGGAATCACAAGATCATTCAGCATGAATAATAGATGTTCAAGGTGCAAAGGAGAGGGACATAGGACAGCAGTGCAACAACACATCAAGAATATATTGCTGGATATGCGGACATGATGGAATACGCACGATCCATTGCTGTCGCCGGAACGAAACGGCGGAAAACGCCAGAGGCCCATGGGATCAGAGCGGGAACCCAGGGCAAACACCACACCCGCAACAGCAATAAGCTTCAATGGCCGACGACTACTTGCACAAGTGAATATAGGCAACACAGGAGTTCGCGGGTCCATAGACACGGGAGCCACAAGAAGTTTCATCGCCAGGAAACTAGCCAACAACATAGCCAGGCATGGGATAAGGAAGCAAGTAACCGAAGCCATTAGACTAGCAGATGGGACAAGCAGAACGGCTTCAGAGGCACTGGAAATACCAATACATCTCGGAAACCAAACAAGCATGAAGACGCTGCTAATCCTCGAAGATTTAATCGGCGACTTTCTATTGGGGACAGACTTCTTGGAACAATGTAACGCGACACTACAATGCGGAGGCATCACAGCAAGAATGAACATGAACAAAAGAAACAAAAACAGAATGCCAGAAGAAGAAGCTCACGGAGCCGAGGTCGAAGAAGACATCTGGATTAAACAGAAACTCCTAGACTTGGAAAGAAATCCCGAAACATGGCCAGATTACGCGATAATCAACAGAAAAACAAAACACCGACCCAGCGTCACAAATAATATCGCACTTTCAAAACGCGCACCCAAAACGATAAACCTGGCCACACTAACTCCACCGATACATCGATAGTCGACTACCATCTCTATATTCGTGACCCGATAACGAGTTATCGAGATCGGGATTCTCGACAGCGACCGCTCTGGGCACACTCAACGGGGCCTATATATATGCAGAGGCAAAACCCCAGATGAGTCACTTGCGTTCCGACGATCTTCGAGGAAACTTCAGCAACAAGGTAAGTGTTCTGGTAGATAGTCTTGGTATTAGTAGTGGATCCGTAAGAACTCGTTTTTTAAATCGGTTCTGCGACCTGGTGAGGATCACTGGCGTCCCGGTGTGGTGTCCTAGAAATCAGCCCAGACCCAGTCGTGACCACTGATCGTAATACAGGCCCACCTCAATGAGTTCCCCCAGACGTCACGTTTCCGGCTCCCGACCCGGAAACGAAACGGATGTAGAAACGGCAGTTCGAACCTAACGATGCCCGGCAGACCGAAACTAACGATGCCCTACATTCCCGAATACCACTAGAAATCCAAGTAGATCTCTTCCAACGACCCAGAACACTACGAACCCGACGTACGCACGACGAAGCGACTTCTCGGCCCATCCGCAGCGCCGACACTCGCAGCAAGCAGTTTATCACTCGGCCCTTCCGCAGCGCCGACACTCGCAGCAAGCAGTTCATCACTCGGCCCTTCCGTAGCGCCGACAGTCGCAGCGAGCAGTTCATCACTCGGCCATTCCGCAGCGCCGAAGCTCGCACGCCGGATCATCGACAGGGCAAGCAGGCCTAACGCATCGTCACACAACTACACGATCAACATATATTATACAATTACTTTTAATGTTTATAATTTTTGCACCTTTTATGTTGGCAATTTTAATGCCAGTATTTTATTCCAAGCACAAAAAAAATGCAAACAACACACAAAATTCGATATTTCGTTATTTAATATTTAATTCAAATCGTCAATGAATTAGTGAGTGTATTGGGAATACATATGTTAATTATGATATAAAAAATGGAGATGCAGAAAAATTTCTGGCAGTATAATTAATTGTTTAGTGACATGCAGATGTACGGAAAATATGCGAAAGGAATAGCTCACTTACATGATTTTCAAACTTTAACCTGATAAGTTTTTTTTTACAATGGGCGCCAAATAATTAATTTGATTATCCCACGGGTGATCCCTCGCAGTTGCAGATTATCCAGGGTGTGCGGGGGGCAAGGTCCGCCGCTGTGGTAGTTGGCCGGCTGGCCGCAGAATTCACCAAGATTAATTTAGGGAGATTACGTTGGAAGGGTGACTGCCCTTCTTACCTGCTGGCCTAGAGACTCAGACAGTATTTTAAGTGATAAGAATTTAACGGCTGATAGCAGGAGTTTTACTAGTATGAGCTTGTGCTCTTTATTCAATGAATGCCAAATTCGAACTGAACTTCAAGCTAACAAAAAAGAGACTCATAGCGGTCACTCCATGGGTAGTGTTTGCCGGCTATGCACGGGCTTCCGGCCAGACGCTGTGTCAGCAATTTGGCCGGAGCGAGCCTTCGGACGATCGGTCATTGCCGTCGCCCGGTTAACTTAGTAAACTACTCCCCCCTCAGAATTAAGGCCGCCCTCGGCCGACCCTATTTGGGCAATCACCTCCGTTGCAAAATGTTAATGGACTGTAAGATTTTAACGGACGCAACGGACAATACATCTATAATAGGAGTATCGGTGGGCTCCTCCATCCACACATTG